>NW_008237681.1:5541452-5587154 GCF_000691975.1 Corvus brachyrhynchos
CAGGTCCGTGGCTTCGGGAGGGCCGTGCCCCGGCCCGGCCGGGCCCAAGCAGGGCCTGGCCGGGCCCACTGGGCCCTGCTCGGGCCCTGCAGCCACCTGTCCCAGCGCCGGAAACGAGAGAGAGCTTGGAGGGGGAGTTTGCCTATTCTTAAATGTGGATCACAGAGGTGATCACAACTTTAAGTGGCTTAGAGAATTGTCCATATCCAAACTGGCCAGCTGATAGGTTCTATCAGTTCCCAGAGGAAACTAAGCACCCCTTAGCAAGGACGTCCCTTCCGGGACTATGCTTGCTAACCTATGACAAGAAGGATATCACCAGTGCTGCCTAAAGAGGAGGAATCACCTCCCTTGGCTTTCTAGTAAAATGCTTCCTAATGGTCTTGGCCTCTTTTGCTGTGAGTACTCACTGTTGGCTCATGTTCAGCATGATGTCCACTACAATGCCTGGGTTCTTTCCTGCAAAGCTGTGCAGATCCTTGGCCGTCAGCCTGTAGTGTGGTGCATGGTGTAATTCTTTTTGCTGGTTGATGTGAGGCTAACCAGCTTGTAATTCCGTGGATCCTCATTTGTGCATTCTTCAAGAGAGTGGTGGCATTTGGTTTGCTGAGGTCCTTAAGACCCTGCTGTGATCTCTACTCCTCTTCACATATTACTGTGAGTGGCCTTGCTGTAAGATTAAGCAGCTCCTTTAGCACCCAGGAGTCCATCCTTTCAGGGCTCATAGTCTTGTGTTCATCTTATGTACATTTTGTACAAATACTATGTACAGTTTGTTTTGATGTTCCCAAAGTTGATCCTGCCTCACACTGGTTTTATGGATGTGGGATTGCTGAAGGTTTGTCTCACCAGTAAAGACCAAGGCAAAGAAAGAAATGAGGATATTATCCTTTTTTTGTCTTGTGTGATGAAGTTCCCTTTCAGCACTAGGCTCATACATTCCCTGATCTTCCCTTTACTGCTGATGTACCTGATGCACTTCAGATCACTTGCTGTGTTCAAGTTCAGCTGGATTTTGGCTTCTCTATGCTGTCCCTGCATATTTGGTCAATGTCTTAATATTCATCCCAGTTTGTGTGTCCCTGCTTCCATCTACTGTATGCTTTGTTTTTGTGTTTGAGTTCTGCCAGCTGCTGCTTGTTCAGCCATTTAGGTCTTCTACCATGTTTGCTCATTTTCATGGTGTTCGGCACGTACAGTTCTTAAGGTTGAAAGAGGACATCCCTGACAATTAAGTTTTCCTGGACCCTTCTCTCTACAACCATCTGCCATGTGATTCTTCCAAGCATATCCCTGAAGAGGTCAGAGTCTCCTCTACTGAAGTCTGGGCTTATGATCCCACTTTTTGCTTTTTTACCTCATCTCAGGATATAGAATTCCACCATCTTCTGGTAACTGCAGCTAAGGTGGTCTCCAGCTTTTATATCCCTGATCTGTTCTTCCTTGTGTCGAAGTATGGGATCCAATAGAAAGTCTTTCCCTCAACAATAATTTGTGTCGTGAAATTGGGGTCCACACACTTCAGAAAACCTCTGGATTGCTTGGTCCATGCTATGTTGTTCCTTTAATAGATACTGGCAAGGTCCTGCTCAAGGAGGACCAGGTCCTGCAAATGTAATGGAAGTCTTAGGGAGTGTTACCTAAGGACTGTTCCACTCAGAGATTTGGTTGGTAAAGATAAGAAGAAAGAGCACCTTTTCAAAAGGGATAAAAGGAGAATATATGGAGTTAGTTAAAAGAATAATTACTTGCTTAGTTAATATGAGGAATTTATCTGATTAGGTAGAAGGGATTTGGGGTAGAGATTTTATTTTTACCCAAATACTGTATATGAAGCAAAAGATTAGTGAATATTTTGCTAAATAGCTCAGAAAATTGCAACTAAATATTTTGCATTTCCTCATGCATTATTAACATTGCTTCTGTGAAAACATGATCATCCTCACTATTTCTTTTTGACAGCCAATTCCACAAAAATTTCTGCTAACAGATGATTAAATACATGGAAGGAAGACTGGAGGAGGAAGAGGTCACATAGTAGAATTGTCATAAGCCCTGTGATGCAAGGTTTCATTTTTGTCACTGATTATTTTCTGATATTCAGTTGTTTTCAGTCTTTTACCTTCAGTTATATTTTTAAAATATATTGTTGTTAGAACTACAACTGAATTTTAATTTTTCTTTTTTCTTTGGGAAATTCTTAGAATGGGACAGTTAAAGCATGTTAGAGACCTCATGTTTGAACGTATTTGGGCTTTGGAAGTTGCAATGTTCTAGTTTTATTACACTGTTCTCAAGTAGATAGTGCGCCCATAATCTTATTAATTTAAGGATAGCAAACACACAGCTGAAGTGCATTCCATTCATTCAGATAAGAGGCGTTACTTGTTCCATATGGTTGTGTCTACCAACCTGTTAGCTAAAACGTGATTAGAAGTTGAGTTGCTTTCTCTCGTGCTGCCTTTGTTATGCTGATTATGAGAGTATGTTGCTCCCTAAGTCTGGGCATTTCTTTACATAGAGAGTGATTTTTCACTGCAAAATTACCATGCCTTTTTTTTGTTGTATGAAATAGCAAAATGAAGTGGTTTGCGTGATGCTTGTTCGTGCAGAATGCGGAAAAGCAGCATTTGCTGGTTTTTGTATATACTTAACGGCTGTCTTACTTCATGGGTGGGCTGGACATCCCCCAGTATGAGGACAATGTGAACGAGGCCTGCTTCTACTACTAAATAATAAACCTCCTTTACTCAAATCACAGAGTGAGCCAGGCTGGAAGGGACCTCGGTGGGTCATCTGGTCCAATCTCCCTGCTCAAGCAGAGTCATCCCAGGGCACTTGGTACAGGATTGCATCCAGATGGTTCTTGAGTACCTCCAGTGAGGGAGACTCCACAAGCTCTCTGTTCCAGTGCCTGGTCACTCGCACAGTAAAGTTCTTCCTCATGTTCAGGAGGAACTTCCTGTGCATCAGTTTCTGCCCATTGCCTCCTGTCCTATTGCTCAGCACCACTGAGCAGAGCCTGGCTCCATCCTCTTGACACCCTCTCTTCAGATACTTATGTATATTGATGAGGTCCACTCTCAGTCATCTCTTCTTGAGGCTGAGCAGGCCCAACTCTCTTATCTTTTCCTTATTAGAGAAATGCTCCAGTCCCTTAATCATCTTTGCCGCCTTCTGCTGGACTCCCCCCAGGAGCTCCATGCCTTTTTTTAACTGAGAGGAGCCCAGAACTGGACACAGCCCTCCAGATGTGTCCTCACCTCAGGGCTGAGTAGAGGGGCAGGATCACCTCCCTTGCTCTGCTGGCAGTGCTTTTTCTAATGCACCTCAGGATTCCCTTGGCCTTCTTGGGCAAACAGCTTGCTGTCCACCAGGACCCCCTCAGGTCCTCCTCTGCAGAGCTGCTTTCCAGCAGGTTGGCACCCAGCCAGCACTGTTGCATGGGATTATTCCTCCCCAGGTGCGGGAACCTGCATTTGCCTGTCTTGAATTCCAGAAAGTTCTTCTCTGCCCATCTCTCCAGCCTGTTGGCTGCACAGCCCTCTGGGGTATCAGACACTTCTCCCACCTTTGTGTCATCAGTGATGTTGCTGGGGAGGCATCTGCCCCTTCATCCAAGTCATTGATGAGCAAGTTAAATGATACTGGGCCCAGTATTGAACCTTGGGGAACACCAGTAGTGACAGGCCTCCACCTGGACTCTGGCCCACTGTTTACAACCCCTTGGTTCAGCCAATTCTCAATTCACCCCACTGCTGACTCATCTAGTCCACACTTCCTGAGTTTGTCTATGAAGATATTGTGAGAGACAGTGCTAAAAACCTTGCTGAAGTCAAGGTAGACGATACTCACTGCTCTCCCCTCATCCACCCAGGTAGTTGTTTCACTATAGAAGGCAGTCAGGTTGGTTAAGCATGATTTACCTTCAGTGAATCCATGCTGACTATTCCTGATCAGCTTCTTGTCATCCACGTGGATAGTGATGGCGTCCAGAATGAAGTGCTCCATCTCGTCTCCAGGGAATGAGGTGAGGCTAACTGGCCAGTAGTTCCCTGGGTCCCCCTTCTTGCCCTTTTGGAAGACAAGAGATATTTGCTTGCTTTCAGCCTTCAGCCATCTCTCCTGATCGTCATGACCTTTCAGAGAGGACCGTGAGCAGCCTAGCTATGGTGTTCTCTACCTCTGTCAGCACTCCGGATGCGTCCCACCAGGGCCATTGGATTTGTGGATGTCACATTTACTTAGGTGTTCTCTAACCCAATCCTCCTTGACCAATGGAAAGTTTTCCTTCCAGCATTCCTTTATCCTGGTGTCTTGGGTCAGAGATTCCCAAGGGCTGGTCTTGTCAGTCAGAAGGCTGCCCCCAACCTTCCCATCACCAATAAGGCATTCCCTGTTAGTTAGATTAAGGCCGAGCAGCCAGCACACCATTCTTTGTGGGATCCTCCACTACCTGTCTCACAGAGTTGTCATTAGTGCTTTTCCAGGAACCTCCTGGACTGTTAGGGCTTTATTGTGTTGCTTCTCTGGCACATTTCGGGGTAGATTAAGACCCCCACAAGAACCAGGGCCTGTAACTTTGAGGCTGCCTCTAGAAGGCTTCATCCACTTCCTTGTCCTGATCAGGTGTCTTGTAGCAAACATACACAACAGTGTCACCTATGCTAGTCTGCCCTTTTATCATAACCCATAAACTCTCAACTCAGTCATGATCCATCCCAAGGCAGAGCTGAATGCATTCCAAGTGTTGTCTCGCATAGAGGGCAAATTCAGCACAGCACCTTCCTGCTCTGTGTCTCCTAAGCAGCATGTAGTCTATCATGACAACGTTCCAGTCGGGAGCTCTCCTACCACATGGCTGTAATCCAGTTGAAACCAAAGCCCTGTGATTGCACACAGGTGTCTAATTCGTCCAGTTTGTTCCCCATGCTGCTTGCAATGCTGTACAGCACTTTACAGAAAGTTTTTGATCGCATCAATACCCTAGTGGAGGATAAAAAGGACACCTCATAGTCCTGTGTTGTGGTTGTGGTTTTGGAATATTGTACTCACTGATGGTATCCTCTCTTAAGCCTCCTTTTGCTACTTCAGTGGTTGCTATAGATTTCCCTTCTCACACCTCATGTCTGTCGAGTCTGGCTATGTCCCTCTTCAAATCTAGTTTAAAGCTTTTTCAGTGAACCCTGCTGACTCCTGAGCTAAAGTCTGAGCTAATGTCATACTCCCCTATGTAATGTCACTTCCTATCTTACCTCAATTTCTTTCATTTATTTCAGTCGTTGAGGATGATCGCTATGTGTGGAAAGAAGAATACACTTTACGGAGAATAGACCCGAATGTCTGGGCTGTGATAATGAATTTTTTGGCTTGAAAATCAGGCTTTTACACATTGCTGGTTTAACTGTGCTGACCAGCTGAGTGACTTGAATATTAAAATTAAAAATAAAACAAGAGTAGCTTCCTTCAAAAGAAGGGGTAAATGGGCCATTTTTGCAATTTTTTGTCAAGTATTTAAGTTGATGTAGTTGACTTTCATTGATGAAACACCTGGGAGTGAACTTTTCGGGTTTGGGTTGTGTGTTTTCTTTTCCCCAGAATCTTCTGGGGGTTTGAAACCTTTATGACAATTAATTAGAGGTCTCAGAGATCAGTTCAGCATCTAGGGATAGTCCAGACACTGGATTTTAACCTTGGCTTAGGTCAAGAAGTTAACCACATACTTAATAGCTTGCATGGGTTTTTACAGACATTGTAGAGCTCTCCTTAGCATTTTCTTAAATAAAATTCTCTTTCATTTGTTTCAGTCATGGAAATGTGTTGTTTAAGGTCCCTATTCAGAAATGTACTCAACAGGTTTCATAACTTTGGCTTACCTTTCATACCTTGTAGGTTGCTGGTTTTTTTGTGGTAGTGGACAGAAAAAGGTTTATGATAACTCAGGTTGAAATGCAGCTCTGGAGAATCTTGGAGGTTGAACCTATGTTTTCTGCCAAAATGGTAATGATGGAAGCCCTGTTGATCTGTATACCTCAGAAAGTGTTGCTGTGGGAATCAGGAGTTGACAAGTTCAATCCTTAACTCACCACCACATACGCTCTGTGGCCCTTCTCTGCCTCACTTCCTTTTGATAAAGTGGAAATGACAGATTTACTGAATGGTAAATACAGATAAAACTGAGTGTTTCTTTCTTCCTCAAGGTTTTGTCAGAATGTACAAATAGCTGTGATGAAAAAAAGTGAGGAAAGGAAACTAGATTGATGAAGGTGAAAAATCGCACCAAGAGTGACTGAGAAAATCTGTGAACCTGTCCCTTAGGTGAGGATGTTTTGTCAAAACTGACATTTGCCAACATGATACTTCTTTTGGAATAAATACAAATATAAATTTACCCAGTATTCCCTTAGGGATGTTTCTTAAAAGCAGACATTATTGACTATAGATAGACCCAGAGCTGATAGGAGCATGAAGAAATGCAGTTAGTTTCTTAAATGCTGAGAACCGTGTATGAGAATTTCTTGTATACTTCCTTTGTATTCTTCTAGAGACAGTGAGGATTTCAGTGAAACTTTCTAATTGCGTTTATTAAGGCCGATTTATTCTCCTCCTTGGGCTTGATCCTTCTCACCCCCATTTTTTAATTTCAGACATTTTTTTATTTAACCTTTGAAGAAAGTCTACTTAAAATATTACTAAATCATTTTTGTGTGAGAGAGGTCATTTGGAGAGTGTACGATCATATCAATAGCTATGATTGCATTTTAATCAGAAAAAGACCAAATATTGAATGCTGTTTCTTGCCAGAATTACTTCAGCCTCTGATTAGCCTGTTATTTTCTGTGACCAGCTGTCACTTCCAAGCACTTTCACCTAAGCATATGACCAGACTCAGTAAGTGAAGACTTGCCACAGATTTTTGTGATGGGGCTTTTTTGGTTTGGATTGTTTGGTTTTTTATGAATCTGTAAATAGACCTGTATAGAGATAAAACTTCACTGTGTACTTGCATTCAGGAGTCGTATTAAGGGAATTGATACCCAAATCCATTTTTCTCCTAGTCAAAAAGTTCTTTCACTTGTTCAAGAAAGATGCCATAACTAGTTGGCATCAAAAGTTAGATGACAAAACAGCTTCCTGGATCTGTTCATTTATAAGGATCCATGTCTGTACTCCATGAGCAACAGGTAGCTTACTTTGTAATTTTTTTTTTTTTTTGATTTGACAACAGTAAGTGCTTTCTTATGAATCTAGATAACTGACTCCAATGGCAAATGACTCAATGATCTGATGCTGGGATCAACTGTATTTTTGTCTCTGGTAAGCTTCCCAGAGTACTTTCCCTCTGTCTACTGAGACCTAAGGTTTTTGAAGGTGTTTTTGGCCCAGCTTGCGAGGAAAACATAGATATCAATACCCTGCCTGTGACTTAGCTTCTCCAACTTTTGCTTTATTTACAGTGTTGCATTTTTAAAAATATTTTGGCTTGTTTTAGAACATCCTCTGTCATAGTGACGAAATTACTCAGCCCTTGTAACAGTGTCATTCTCTTGAAAATTTTGGGAGGTTGAGTTCAGCTTGTGCATGGTTGGTTGCAGAAGATTTTGCATTTTAAATGAAGAAAGGAAATACCCTACTACAGAGTAAAATTAGAGTACAAATTTTACAGTCTTACTAAAAAGAATAATTGACATTTGAGAAATACATAGGATAATTGCTTTCAAGTAAATTGTCTTAAATTTCCTGTGTTTATGAATTTTCTTTCTGTTGTTAAAAGCAGTGTAAAAACATATTTTTATGTCAGCTATTTTGGACTTCTAGTTCATACTGTACTTTTCTCTGTATTGAGATTAATATTGAGAAAAAGGGTAAGGCATTTTTGTTATGGCCAATTTATTTTATTTCAGACTATATTATCACTTGGTGAAAGCCCTATTGATTAGCCTTCATGGCTTTACACATCTTTTCTTACAAGCACTTAAAGTTTGAGTTGTCTCAGTCCCATAGGACAGAAAGAGAGCTGTTAGTACCATGAAATTCTTCTTCTGTGTGTTTCCAACAGCTTGAAGCCTCCTCTTGGAATGCAGAATATTAGCGCATTAATGTTATTAACCCCTTTAGTACAAAATAGTTTTGGAAGTAAAAATATTTTTGTATCTTCAAAGTCTAAGCTGTTTCTTCTATGTCAGTACAGTTTCTTAAAGCTGAAAAATGTGTTGCTGTGCAACAAACAGATGCTGCTCTAACAATGCAATACATTATGTACCAAAAATGATCTTGGTTTTAATCATAGATGCTGATTTAATGAGAGAAGACTATCTTACATCAAAAATGGATTTAGGGTGTGATTTTGTTTTCTCTATGTTTTCTCTACATAATTAATAGGAATATGGTACCTTATATATTCTCTTTTAAATTTGAAAATGTACTTTGGTTTTATGCCATTTTATACTCCTGTTTTCTATTTCTGCCTGATACAATACTCTTTTTTTAAAATTCCTTGTTTGTGATATGAACAAAAGGGCATTAGTAAATCTTGTATCTTTAGTGTATTTCCTCAGAAAGTATTGCCTTTTAACAGAAGCATTCTGTTTATGTTTAATCCTTTCATTTTGTTCACATCTCCTTTTTCATTTATTTTCTGAATGTTTCCTATCTAATGTTTTCATCCTCCATTTACCACGTGGGACATGTAAGATGTTTGTCTGTAACTAATGCTAGTTTATGGATCAGAAAAGCAACGTTCATCAATATCTTCAGACACTATCAGTACTTTATATCTGGAGAACACGCCTGACCCCCTGGGAGCATTTCATTGTTGATATCTCTTCAGTTTAGCTTTTATTTTATTCTGCAGATATTTTGTAACTTAACTTTAGTTGCTTGCTCTAATCCCTTCTATCACCAATACAAATTTTGATTGACAATTTTACTTTTTGATAAAGTCAGATAATACTATACTTGGGGGGGAAAAAGTCTTCATATTGTGTTTTTAATTCCACTGAACCCAGCAGAGTTAAATGTAGTTTGGATGCACAGGGAAGAATTAATGATTGGAAGATACAGAGTTGGTAAATTATTTATTCTGGCCCTGAGGAAGCTGAAAAGCTGAGTGAAAGACTAATAAATCATTTGTGGTAGTGCTGGTTGTCACTTCCAATTATTTTAGACGGTTTTGTGATAAACTGCAGCACCTGCTAGATATCCTGCACCATCCCTTGATGCTTGCAGTGCAGCTTGTTCAGTCGATTATCAAAGGCAAATTTGTCTAAAGTTTCCTCAGGTTGGAAAGAGAATTACTTTTCTCAGTCACCCCTTCCCCCATTTGTTAAGTTCCTTTTTCACTGCATGAATGTAATAGGCAAAATCAATGATATATGTAGAATTTTATTGACATAATGTACATTCAGGTATGGTTGATGAAACCACTGAGGAACAGGATGAGGGGTGATGTGTCTGTGAGTGTAAATGTACCTTTGAAAAGCTTGCTTGCTTTCATCTCTCTGAATAGCAGTTGTTTCTAACGTATGAAAACTAGTATTCATCCTCTGGTTTTGAGGATTATGTTGCAGCTAGTGCTGAAGTTACAGAGGAGACAGACTTGAATATCAGTCTGTTGAACTTTAAACTGTTAAACACTTGTTAAACTTTTCTAGTGCTTTTATTCAAAAGGTCTTAGTTTAAAATCATGATTAGATGTACAGATCATGCATGATCTGTATGCATGCAACACTTGCATAAATAGATTAAGGCAGAGAAACGTAGTAGCATGACTGGAGAAAACATTTAGGAAAAACAATGGAGGAAGGAAGGGAAGGAAGGGAAGGAAAGGAAGGAAGGGAAGGGAGGAAGGAAGGAAGGAAGGAAGGAAGGAAGGAAGGAAGGAAGGCAGGCAGGTGTTGGAAAGATTAAGGCTGTTGGTAGCGAAAAACTGAAAGTGAGATAAAAGGTGAAGAAATAAAGAGCTGGGATGGGTTAGTGGAAGGCAGCTGTTTCTTTCTACCACTTCACTGAGAATAACACTGTTAGTCATCATCTTGCATAGCTGCAGTCCTGGCACCCTTTTCTGAGACAGAAGAACCAGGCCTACCCTGAAAATATTTGTCTTTCCAAACTGAGAAGATGGTAAAATATAATGCCATTCTATATGCACTGCTTGCAAGCTTCTAAATTGTCGTCTCAGAAAAGAAAAAAGTTTCAGAAAGTTGAGCTCAAAGGTTACATTGTGTGTTGTCTGAAGGATGGGGAGGACGGAGCTCCTGGCTGTGCAAGAACTTAACATGTTCGGTTTCTTCTCAGCTTGGGGAGAGAACTGTAAAGGTTTAAAATTCCATTTATATTAAAATAAACTAGAGTGCAAAGTAGTCAGCTTAAACCTTTGAGATTCTCTTTCATATCTCTGTTACTGGTGAATGAATGCATCTTACACATAGTGCTGAAAGACCTGCTTGTAAATGTTGAATGGTGTAACTCAAACAGTTACACAGTCAGTTTTCAGTATCTTCTCAATTATCTTCCTAACCTCATCCGTCCAAATAACACTGAATTCTAAATATTCAGGGTCAACACAACCTACAGCTCCAATCCTTGGAAGGTAAAAAATTCAAGTTTTTTTAACATTGATTTCTGGTTTTCCATTAATGGGTCCCAGCTTGGAATTTCAAGTGAAATCTTTGTTTTAGGAAGTGGCAGTATTTTTACTCAGATAGTTAGTTCAAGAAAAATCAGAGAAGTGACCATGCTGACTAAAATCAAAATCAAAAGGGCTTTGTTTTCTTGTTTTAAATCTTGTTCAGACAGACTTGTTTTTTTCATTGTGCCTCTGTAGGTCAGGAAGGAATCAGATGAAAAATTCAAGCACAGTCACCTTGCTTCCCCAGATGACTTCAGTACGGAGATCTGCAGAATTTCAGCTCTAGATCTGTGAACTTTAGGAAAGCTCCATGAATACATCTGTTCAAGTTCCAGCAAGTAGAAACTAGGAGCCAGAAAAACATACAAAGCTCTGTCAAGGGGTACTTGTTGTCTGTGGGGGCAGGATTTTTTACTCAGTTTCCTGGAAGCTTACTTTATTGTGTCAGTGTCTGTTATTTGCAGGCAATGATGATAGTACAGGCTGTAGGAGCTGATTTATATTATCATAATTGTATTATTATTAGAGAGTATTTCTGTAATGGTATACATTGGTATACACATGGTATATGTGATGGTAACAGAAAAAGAGTGCAGCTTGAATCAGCCATTTATTCATGATTTGAACATCTACACTTACGTGGACATTAATTGTCTTAATGTTCCCAAGGAAAGGTGGTGTCTGTAGTAAATCTGGTTTTCAAAAAAGTATATTTTTACTGTAGTAGTTTTGTATTTATTTGTTGCTCCACACAATAAGTATATTTATGAATTTTTAAAGTAGTTACGTGTACTATTGTTTACATGTACAAAATTAATATTTTTTAATTTTGCATGAAAATAAAAATCCAATGATTTATTTTTAGGACTTTAAAATTCATGTTCAGTTCACATTGAGTTAAATGCACAAAGATAGTGATATGTTGGGTTTTTGACATATATGTTAAAATGGGTGGGACAAAAAAATGCGTTTTGAAATGAAAATGGATTTCTTCTATGAGATATCATTTATAATAAACTGAACTGTTAACTCTGCTTTTTAAAAACAGTGAATTTTATCTTCAATCTTTTTATTCTATTTTAAAATAGAACAAGTCTTTCTGCTTCTCCTGTTGTTTTACAACATTCAAAGTTGTTGAAATGTCCCATCCAAAACCTTGAAGAAATCAGGTTATAAAAAAGAAAGTGTATCAGCTTTGGAAGAAGAGACAGGCAACTCAGACTACAAGAGTGTTGTGAAATTATGAAGGGAGAAAACAAGAAGGGCCAAAGCCCAACTAGAACTTAATCTGGCTACTGCTGTAAAAGAAACATTTCTATAAATACATTAGCAACAAAAGAAGGGTTGAGGACAATCTCCATCCTTTACTGGATGTGGCAGAAATATAGTGACAAAGAATAAGGAAAAGGCTGTGGTATGTAATGTCTTCTTTGCTTTAGTATTTAAAAGAAATACCTGCTGTTCTCCAGGTACCCAGCCCCCTGAGCTGGAACGCAGGAACAGGGACCAAAATGAAGTTCCTATTTTCCCAGGGGAAGTGTTCAGTGACCTGCTACACCACTTAGACACCCACAAGTCTATGGGGGTGGATGGGATCCACCCACGGGTGGTGAGCGAGCTGGCTGAAATGTTCACAAAGTGCTTTCAAGCATTTACCAGAAGCTCTGGCTCACTGGCGATGTCCCAGTTGACTGCGGCTTAGCAAATGTGAAGCCTGCCTACAAGAAGGGTCAAAAGGATGATCTGGGGAGCTAAAGGCCTGTCAGCATGACCTCGTTGCTGGGGAAGATCATGGAGCAGATCATCCTTAGTGCCATCACATGGCATATACAGGACAACAGCATGATCAGGCCCAGTCAGCATGGGTTTATGAAAGGCAGATTCCTGTTTATCTAACCTGGTCTCTTATGACATGGTGATCCATTTACTGGATGAGCGAAAGGCTGTGAATGTTGTGTACCTGGACATGAGTCATGGCTTTGCCACTGTTTCCCATAGCATTCTCCTGGAGAAACTGGCTGCTCATAGCTTGGATGAGTGTACTGTTTGCTGGATAAAAACGTGGATGGATGGATGGATGGATGGATGGATGGATGGATGGATGGATGGAGCGAGCATAAATCTGATGAGCAGCAGAAGGAAACTGGAGTTATTTAGCCTTAAGAAAGGAAGCTTGTGAGACTTTATTGCTCTCTACAACTACCTGAAAGGAGGGTTGTATCCAGGTGGAGGTCTCTTACTTCTCCCAGGGAACAAGCAGTAGGACAAGAGGAAATGACCTTGATGATCTTAAGGTATTATCCAACCTAAACATTTCTATGATTCTATTATTCTATCTACTTAAGATTGCTCTTTAATCATCTTACATGCTTGTACAGAAAAAAAATACAACATAAAAGGGCTTTCCTCCAACAAATAATTAGTAATCTGTCTTTGTGTACTGCACAATGGAATAATGTCATCAAGGTAATTTGCATACTAAAGGCAGTGTAGAGTAAAGAACAGTATCCCTGTTTTCCTTAAAAAAAGAAGAGTGTCAATTCCAAATTGCTGGTGAAGGTGTCTGCTGATTTGTTGAACTAGACTGCATACAGTGATTAAAATACTGATTTAATGACAGTTTATCACTTCTGTAAATATCTATGTAGTGCTCTTTCTTCTCCAATAAAATTAATTTAGGAGGTATTCCCAAATATTTAATCCTTTTTTTCTTTGCTATTGAAAATAGTGATAAATTATAAGCCTTACATCCTTTATAGGGTATTTATTGGAAACTATTTTAAGAGTTGTGATAGGAGTATGTCTGGAAAAAAATTCCAAGGATAGCTAGTCCTGATTCAAGCGTAGGAGGTCATACATACCTAATTTACTGGAGTTCTTTGTTATATTTCTGCCTTAAGAGGTAGGAAGACTGCAGTGTATACAGTGCAGTGAGCTGTTCAAAACAATTTTGGCTAACAAGCTATGGAACACAGGAAATAGAACTGAGAAAAAAAAAAAGATACAACCTTTATCTTCTACATTAGACCAGTTTTCAAATCCGCCGTCTCTGTCATTTAAAGCAGATATCCAGAAAGCACAGTAAGGGTATTTGCCGATGAGAAATGATTCCTGTATGAAGATGATTTTTAGTGTTTCCTTCCTCTGAAACAACAGTGAAAAGTGCATATTATAAAAAGAGGGGTAAAGCTCCATTAGTAATAGCAGGGAAGGCAGTAGGAGCATGGTGGCTGTTGGCGACAAATGTAATACCAAGGTGGACTGAGTGGGATCTTGCCTCTCTGCTGAGGTCCAATGATCTCTTCCCCATTTTAGTGTTTGGTGATGCTTCAGCCATGCAGTGAGTGCTGTGTTCTGTCAGTCTGCTTCAAGGGAATAAGTATTAACAAAAGAGAATCTTCTTTTGTACTAAGAGCTTAAAAAATGTTTTGTTGTGTAGGATAGCAAGAGCAAGAGAAGCACTTTGGACTTGCAGTTGATGATAGTGGTTGCTGCCTGGTAGGAATGTTTGTTCTGTGTTCTTGGACCAACCTCCAAGAAAGTTCTGTCCTTCACGTGGAAGAGTTTTGTCCTAATCACAGAAAATTTTCTTCCCCATGGAACTTTGGGTAGTTATTTAAACTGAAATCAAACAAGTACACAGAAGAGAGCTCAAACCCAGAATTTTATGCCTTGATCTTGAAATATGCTGCAGCTGAGTGATGATGAAGATATGAATAATTGAGTAACTTTTAGTCATTGCTAGAATGGAGTAGAGTTTTCCAGCTAACAGAAGTGGTGATAAGTGTTTTTTCTGCAGATGCTGCCAAATACCAGGTTAGCATCAACGAAGAATGTAAGAGTGTTGCTAAGCTACAGGGTAGATTGGTGAACTGTGAACATTATTTAAATAATGTTTCAGTTGTTGAGTTTTTTTGACTATCCCTTATCCCTCTTTTCACTGGATTACATTAGCCAGATGTTTGTCTGTGAGGTGGTTTTCTCCAACTACTTCAAGGTTGTGGCATGAACAGGCAGTTAGAATGGTGCATTGGTACGCTGCTAATCCTATGCCTGTGTCACTTAGCAAGTCTCAGAACAGCTGCATGTAGCTCTTGAGAAGGAGCAGAAAAAGAAATGATACTTCAGAAATTTCACAGGCAAGGAACTACTGGGAATCATTCGGAGTTTTCTGCCGGAATTACGCATATCACTCTACTTGAATAACTTGTGTCGCATCTTTTAAAGTAGGTGAGAGTTCATCATAGGTCAAGAGCTGTTGAGACACACAGAACAGTGAAAATAAATGCTTTTTCTTTTTACAAAGAGATCATTCAGAGATGCTGCTAAGTGCTTTCAGTCCCTTACTTGCTCTGAAACGGAATATGCTTGTAGTTGGCCTTTGTCAAGTAATTTCATGACTTGCTTGGGAACAGGTTGTGTGATACTGAGAAGTAAACTACTAGTTATGTTTGCTCACTATTAGATTGCTGAGTGGTTGAAAGGGAAGGGAAAGATTCTTTGGTTACTGCACTGTTTTTGTCCAGAGCTGTGCAAGTTCATGACTCTGCCATGAGAGTCACAGATGATGAATTATATTTGGAAATCTTAACATCACAGTCCAGACAGACCTTCCTAAAAAACATGCTGAAGATTGAAAGTGTGGGTGATTACTACTCGTGGGAATGAGATAAATAGTTCCTTATTGTTGCAAAAACCTTGTATATGTGGCTGGTTTCAATAAGGCTTTTATATGCTCAACATTGAGATGGATAATTCTTGGAGAAACCTTTTGAGACCTGTGCTTCACACTGTATCACTGCAGTTATCTGGTAACCAGGACCTATGCTGTTGGAAAGAATCCCTAGGCATGTGGTGTGACCCCAGCCCGGGATTTGATTCCTATGTTTTGGTTATAATCCTTTGCTTTCTGTCAATTAACATTTTAAGCTTTGGGTGCTATTTAATTTTTTAATCTTTCAGAAAACCTGTTAACTAACAGGGAAAGCTGGCTGTTGTGATGGGCCATTATGTTCATGAGTGGAACCGAAATACAGTGGCTTCATCAGTGCTGGAGTGTGTGGATGCCCTTGGCCCTTTCTGATATAATCAGCAGCCTTGGACACTCTTGTTGACCAGTGCCTTAAAAAGGCAGTATTCTGTCAATGGCACTGATTGGGTTGCATTGATCTTCATTTTGATATTTTGCTTCTTTATTTAAATATCAACTAGTCTTTCCTGTTAGTTTCTTCTAAATGCCTCCATCCTGCTTCATGGTTTTGGCAATAGTTCTCCTGTGCGCTGTTTGCAGAAATAACAACAGAGTCAGACTAAGGACAAAGTTGCATCGCTGCTCCAGATTGTTAATTTTTCTCTCTAAAGATTTAGAAGATTAAATTTCGGATGTGGACATTATTGAATAGTATTTAAACACTAATTAAAGGTGCTAAGTATAAAATTGTGAATATTGCTGTTCCATTTGGAAGTTGGAATTTACTTCATTGCAGAGCAGTATAAGCTGCTAACTGAACAGTGGCTGCAGTCATCTCTTAACTTTGCTCTTACCTGGATATTGACATTGTAGATATTTTCAGACTTAGCAGCTTATTATTTGACAGTAGAAATCAGGCTGATAAATGTAACTGGGAACTGGAAAAATATAAATATGCTCCTTAACCAAGTCTTTTCTTGATGAAAATGTGTGTAATGAGATGTAATTTTTTAAGAGTCTGTATTGCTCTGTATCCATTCTGGATTTATTTGGGGGGAAAGAGATGCAAGATATGGGCATTTGATTTCCAGCTTCTCGCTTATTTGCACGGTGCATTATTTATTAGATGATAAAATAGTGAATTTAAGGCATATGGCATGTTTTGTTTTTCTGTCTTTAATGTCTATGTATCAGCACTACCATTTACTGAATTGTGCTTTGAAAGGACACTTTTGTTTTGTAAAACTGGGTTGAAATTTGGTTTTTGCATAAATCTAGAAAAACACTGTTACACTGAATATTTGGCTGAAGAATTAGGCTTTCACTTTTAGCCATTAGATCTCATAGGTAATTCTGTTCTTATTTTGTGTAAAGATGGGTCACTTCATCATGCAGTTCTTCAGCATGCCATGTTGGGAAAATGCTTTATTTCATAACAAGAACTCTGGGAATTGGGAAGGCAAAGATCAGGGTAATTTGAAATCAGTCTTGAATTTTATTTTGTGCAAATAGCCTCTGTGCTATTCTCAGCCTGCTGATATTTTGAGTATTGCAGCTACTTGAACACTTGCGACTTCTAATGCTACATTCATGCAATGGGAGAGGTAATAGAAAATCATTGTGTCTGGATTGTCTTTGTGATTCATATGACCATAAGAAAAAGATTGAGAGTTTTCATCCTGACTACAAAAATACAAGTTTGTGACTTCTTTAAAAAGTCTGTTTTAAACACATGTGAAGCACTTGTTTGTTTTCAGGACTAATAGCTGTATTTTGAAGAGAAAGAGTTTCACATTGCCCAACTTTTGAGTCTGACATTGGTGACTCTGCTAATTGTAATAGAGCTGTGGAACTGTTTCATTCCAGATGGAACTTTAATCTGGCTTCTGATTGAGCTGAGTGTCCTTGTAGAGTCTCTTAGCATCTGCTTTGGAAATGTATATAACATTATTCAAAATTTGTACCAAATTAAACCACCCTAAGGCTATAATTCAATTTTTCTTTATTGAGAAATGTATTGTCAACAACTTTATGGCAAAGAGTAAAATCTGCACTAGATCTATTATTTTTTTGGCTATTAACTTGTCATTTAGGTTACTGTGATTGAATTTCCAGGTTCTTCAAGTTTACCTTATCAATTGTAAGCTCACACTAAGGAATTAACAAATAAGGCAAATGTGGTCTCTTGGTTTTTTTTGTTCATGGGGTTTTTTTCACTGAAAGTAGATGAGCTAGAATTGATGCTTTCTAGCATTAATGATTGGACTATATTTTTATTTATCAAATAGTAATGTTTTAATAATTCTAGATAAGTTCTGTGGATGAAGTTTGAGATACCTGTTTGGATTGAAAAATCAAAAAGAATGCATGAAATATATTGAAATACACCGTATCATATAAATTTATTTCTGTATCTTATTTTAGTTTCTCTTGTATCTGTAACAGTTAATGATTGTGACTTTTCTTATTTCTCGGTTTTCTAAAGTCTGCTGTATTTAATTATAATTTTTATTATAAAATCTTCTTGAGCTCAGTAGAGCTGCTGTTTTGAATACCAGTTCTGTTACTAAAGATGGTCAGATTAGGGTAGCAAATTGATGCAGTTTTTCAGTTAAGACATGATTGGTGAAATACTCCCCAACTGGTTATATGGAGTCTCTAACAAAGTTATGACATGTTAGGCAGCTGTGTACGTTGATGATAGTGTTCAGTAGATACTCTTCTTATTCCAGTTTTGGGCATGAGCAACATTTAAAACCACAGAATTATGAACTGAAAGTGTGATAATCTGACTACTAGTGTTTCTGTATTTTGTTTATTCATTTTTTTGTTCTTTTGTTTCTTTCTGAGTGGAAGAGCCACAAGCACTTAGCCAAGTTCAGTGCAGTTAATAGGTAGAGCAATGTGTTAAGTCCCTTTATAATCTACTTTTCCTATTACAACTGTGGTACACTATAGAAAGCAAAGTAGAACTTCTGATGTACAAATGCCATTCTCTCCACTTCCAGCAGACTGACTTGCCCAACTTGCTGGAGAATGGGTGTCAGGATCTACCATCGAGAAAGGGGTCTGAGCCCTAGTTCACTGACATCATCCCCACTCCAGCTTCATGCAGCATTAGATCTCCCCATCCTCCTTCATTAAGGTCCTGTGCAAGTCTCTATGCATTCATTTGGATTTGTGTTGAAGGAAAAACAGAAGTTATTTATTTTACATTCCAGATGCTTCTGGTAGTTGATTTAAAAACAGTTAAATTGTTATGAGAACAGAATTGCAACCCTACAAAATGGGTTAGCCATTCAACCCATGTAAAAGGAAATCTCCACTTTCCTAACATATCTTCCTTTGGACATGTTAGCTGCCTTACTCCATCTTTCTTCATGCTCCATCATTTATGCTTGAAGAAGTTTAGACAGGTTTGTGTTTCCAAGCTCTTTTGTCAGAAGAGGTTGCACACAAGTTGCTTCACAGCAGAAGCCTATCATCTGGAGGAAGGCAGTGACAGGGCTGAAATGGGATATCTGTCTCCTGTCAGATAGCCTTAAGTGGCATTAAATTGTCATGCATTTATTAGAGTGTACAGAAATCGCAAAATTTTTGTGGTTTCTTTCCTTATGCTTCAAGCATCCTCATTTATGTGTTACAAGAGACAATAGTTATGAAGTGAGTGTGGACAAGATAGAGACACAGTTGCCAAATCAATCTCTCTGGTATCTTAATGCCGTCAGCTGGTACTGAAGACTGAAAATATATGAACAAATCACTCATTAATTTCTTGAGAGGGGTTGAAAAGTAAATACCATCATACAGACTGTCTTTCCCAGCACAGTGTTGGAAAGACCGCAAAACTAACACAACTTCAAAGAAATGGGTATCTAGGATGCAGTAATAATATTCTGCCTTTTATTCCACCATCTTTCTACTGATATTCTATATTTCAGTACCTCTTGGGAATTTGCTTTTCCAAGTTTTTTCCTATCAAAAACAAGTGAAAAAAGACTCCAAAAAAATCTTTGTTCATTGACTTTCCTGAATTCTTCCATCCATGACTTACAAACCCCCATCATTGCTTTGTGACTTGACTGTTCACTTGGTTACTTTCAAACCTCTGTTACTTTTTTGTGTGCAGAAAATTGTTGTAATCTGGGAAATTTTACTTTGCAGGCATATATCTAGTTTTGAAAGGACTTAGTATAAATTAGGTCTTTGCTTTTAGTCACAAATAAAAAGGCAATATTCTAAGGTTTTTTTAAAGCACCCAATGACAATTTTCAGTCTCCATGAAATAAGAATTTTCTGATGGTTCGTTTCATTTATTCTCATCTGATTACATGAAATTGAAGAATAAAGCATGGAGAAAAATGAACCATAAGAAACATGGTTTGTGGGAACATGACCTACCTTCAGGAAGTCACTGTTTCCCTCTTCTTTCTCTTGTATGAGAATTTTTTTTTGTAGGTCACACACACTATCAAATATCTAGTAGGATCCCCAGATTAGTGGTGTTGCCATTCAGCTGGCCAGCTGCAGAGATAAAGCTATTTCAATATCTATGTGATACCTGCATGGTTGTACCAAGAGGAGCTGCAGATTGATGTACAGTGTATTTAGATTGTGGTTTGACAATCATTAAATTAGTTTGACATAGTTGAAATTATTTGTAAAAGTGTAAAAAAGTAATAGGCTCTTTCTTGTGAGTTTTTAGCCATCGGTTATTAGTAAGTTTAATTTATCCTTACTAAAAAGAAATTAAATTACCTAAATACATATCTCTGATAAATGTAGATGTACTTCAATGAAATTGTTAAAATCAAAAAGAAAAGGGGTTAAATAAAGTGAAAATATTTAATTTGTAGATACTTGAATTTTGGTTTGACCTATGTTTGTTAAAGGCAGATATGTTTGTCATTCTGATGAAGATGCATTTGTTCTTACTTTGCTGTTGACAGAATCTCACCTACTCTTCCCATTTATTTTGATAATAGTCTACCAGATGTCATATGTCACAGCCTAGTGAAGTTGTCTCTGCCTATTACTACTTACATATAATGTGCATTCTAGTTTTTCTTTCCTTAATTTAGAAAATTTTATATGCTCTTTGACATCCCCTGTTTTGTTAGGAAAAGAATAGAGGCAAACTATTTAAAACATTTGAAAGCAAGTTTAGAAAGGGTAGGCTATTCTATTTCCATTTTAAATAGTATTCTGTCTGCCTTTGTGTGGATGGATAACCTGAATCTCATACAAATGGTCATACATCTTAAAACTCCAGTAAGTTACACTGTGCAAATTTCTTTGGAAATTGCTGGTTTCAGTGGACAGATGCATAGGTAAGTGCAAATAAGAAAGGCTGAAAACACAAATTACCATATGCTATGGATACATCTAGTGATAAGAGCAACCGAAATCACATCTCTTTAGCTAAAACATAAAACTGGACAATAGTCTTTCTCAGAAGAGTTATAATCTAAAGGACAGGATAATATCTTACATGTATGTACAGATAGGAGAAGAGTCAAAACAAGTTTTGGCACAGATACAGCAAAGCTGCCTTTTGGCTGAAGGTGTAGCATTGTACATCCCTGTGTGATAAAACCGTATGGAATTCACACCACGTTTGTGATGATAGGAACCTCATGTTGCAGAAGAAGTAGAGCTACCTGAAAGCACAGCCAGGTTGGGGAGCTAGCACTTTTCAATTGTATTGGAAAATTTTATTTCTGTGCAAAGCTTTGTGCTGAAAAGGTTCATATCTTGAAAAATGTATAGTTTCTACAAGTGTGAGCTGTGTTCATTTTGCACTGTGTATCAGCAAGGAGGATCACACTGACTTTTCTTTCTTCTGTTTTGTTTTTATGTTTGGGTGCTTTTTTCCTACTAAAGAAAGGTAAAAGTGCCCCCTAGATTTATGGATTTTTGTGCTTACATGCTAAAACCCACAGAATTCCATTTAAGATGTTTTCTTTCAAAATCAGTGTTCAGAAGTTTAGAGGCTTTTTTTTTTTTGTCCAGAGCAACAAGAAGAACGTGCAACAATCAGCAATGTAATGTAGTTTGTTTTCTTACATTTTATTGTGGAATTGTTGATACATAAGGGTAACTGTTGCATGAAAATGCTTTTGTTCTTCTACAGTAATATTTTAGATGAAAGAATGAGTTCTTCTCTGTACATTTCTGAAGGGATCATTGTAGTCCTTAAAGCTGCATTATATAATGTAATATAGATGAATGTGACAAAAGTCAACACAGGAAACTTACACTTGAGGTAGAAGAACTCAGTATGAAGCCTGAAATTTTTCTTTTACATTTGCAATATCTGTGCAACCAGAATTGACCAAGGCTCAGAATATTTGTAATTAGACAGTCCTTTAAAAAAAAAATATTTGAAATAAAAACTGGGTCACTGTGTGAAATCAGTATTATACTCCTGAAATTTCTTTCAAAATGAGTTTTAATTTCTCATTAATAAAAACCCAGTACTTAGGTTTAATTTATATGTCTTTCAAAGACTTGAATTTTTCAAGTGACTGTATTTTAATTTCATAATTAAAGCAAAGGAATATGTTAAATTGTACAGATTAATTTTCTGTAAAAGTCAAACCTGTGTATGATCAATAGGAATCCCTCTTTTATTGAAATTATTATCTGTCAGATGTCCATCTTTGTAAAATGAAAAGTAGAGGAGAGAAATTTGTATAAAGTAACTGGTTTCTTGGGTTGTTTTCCTCCCCTCTCATTAAACAAAATGTAGATACCAAATCCCAGTCCTGCTGCAGTCCTGTTACACTGAGCAAAAGGCAGGCTTGATGCACAGAAAGAAACTTTTTATTCAGTCTTATGTTGAGAACATTTTCCTAAGTGAGAAAAGCCTATACTTAGAAAATATTTCTACCTTTCTATAGCAAAGACATCTGAAGTATTTATACTAATTTTAATAATGGGGCATCAAACAGGGATATCTTTAGGCTAATGGAGCAAATATGTATTAGTTGATGAGCTGTCTGCACTTTTGAATTCAACATTTAGACATGATTAGAGGATGGATGCACTTTCTTCAATCTGGATGCAGTAGCAAGTTTAATAAAGCTGAAATGACCATCAGTTTTCTCTCTTTACAGTCCATAATGCCAATTAGACAAATATACTTAAAATTTCTGACAGAGGCCTAGATCTGAAATAAAAGAAGCAGTTGTTAAAGCATTTAGAAATAATTCTACCATAAGGTTTGGTTTAAACTTGTGGTGTAGGCTTGTGGACTCTGCTCTGTTTTCCAGAGCTTTTTATTTTCTTGTGATGTTAATATGACAACATAATTTTAAATGGTCAAATTTATTTTGTAGTATGATTCTTGCTCAATTTTTTTATCCAGATGTGTTTTACGTAAACACCAGTAATACAGTTGGTGATGTTTTCTAGCATGCACAGCACTTCAGTTGGCAATATCTAAATTAGCAGAATATACTTTTTAAAGTAGAATCAATAACTTCATATTAAATGAGCCATTTTTTTAATTGTTCAATACTTCTTCTTTATTTTTTTCAAAAATGGCTTAATCATGTTTCATACCTGATCACTTTGTCTGCAGATTACCACTTTGTTAAGTGTTTGTAGTTTATTATTTGTTTCTCAGTAGCAACATCACTTCAGCTCTAAATCCAAGGAAGAAACAAGTATACAGATTTATTTTTATTCTTGCATTTTGTCTGCATTTCACTCGCTTGTTTTCATTTGATTGGGCCAAATAGGCCAAAGAGAAAACTATGACACTGTATGCAAAGAGATGAAGTTAGTTTAATTGTGAATTAATATCATTTTAAAAAATCAGAATTTAGTTGTTATTAAAGATGCAATTCACAAAATACTACCATTGACTCTCATTCAAAAAATATATTTAATGTAGTATCAAAACCATTTAATTTCCTTTAAAATAATGCCCAATCTCTGAGCACTTTTTACTGAGAATAGGTATAATCTCACGTGTTGTGTAATCTTACTAATTTTAGCTGAAGTCATTCCTTTGCCTTATCAAAGTCAGCTCTGCTACAGGGAGGTGGAGGTGTGCTTCTCTGCAGTAGTGGTTTTCTCCCAAGCAGAACTCCAGCATTACCAGTTCCTGACAGCTGCAAGCCAGCCTCTGGGCATCTTGCTAAATTTTCAAATGTAATTATACAGTAGACTTCCTTTAACAAATTCTGTGTTCCCTGCTATAATTATAACAGCTCTTGCCTCTAGCCTGTTCGTTATCTTACAACCCACCTCCATATCTTCCACTGCTGGCTAATGTTATCCAGTAGAGGTGATGGATCTAGAAAAGCAGAGTTAATTCTCTCTATTGTCTTGAGGATGGTTTCATCCATACAGATGTATTCATCCAATACAGAACCATCCATTTCTTCTGATCCATTATACTCAAATGACATGTCCCTTAAAGCTGAAGATTGTTCTCTGATTCACAGAAGAGCTGTTGATTAGCATGCCACTTTCGTTTTTCAAATAAGTCTTGATTTTTATTACTGGACAAGAGTTAAGGAATTATTAAGAGCTATCCATGAAATGGCTGAAGAAGCCAGCACATAGAAAGGAGGTCTTCTAAAAACACTTTGTTTTCATGCTGTGCAGTTCAGGATATAATTTCCTTCTACTATTTGTGTGTTAGGTTTTTGTGTATGAAGCTGTTCATCCTCCTTTTAAGAACACACATGTAAATGCAATAATAAAAATAATCAGTGATGCATCTTTTCTTACATGAAACTCTACATAATTTTAGCCAAAGAATGATGACACAGGAGAAGTTACCCACAGATGTTCTCAATCTAATATTGGCTCATGACAAGAAAATTGAAAAACAATTGTGCTGGGTAATAATCTCCTGTCCACCTGTCTGTTAGCAAAGGAAGTGATGGGTTTGAATATGGGAGTCTGAAGGTAGGAGGTGAATAAGAGAGAGCTTAAGCTGTTGAAGATCTGCAGAGACACTGCTCCTTTTTCTTCAGGTTGTTACTGTAGCTGGCTGTGGTAGGTGGACTGGCATTGAAGAACTGTATTGCCTGGAAGGAGACAGATTACCATTCTTTTCAGTCTGTCCTGCAGCAGGATCAAGTACTTTGATCAAACCTTTCCTGAGAAGCTTCAGTTAGTGACATACCCCAGCACTACTTGAAGTCATGGTCCCACTGACTTTCCATAGTTTGCCTACATCTTTCTAAGAATTTTGATGTCCAAAACTGTATAAAGTACAATAAGAGATGGAAAAAAATAATTCAGTTGTTCACATGCAGGTGCTGCCACATGTGCACACACCCAACCATGTGCACTGCGTGTCCTGGCCAGTGTATTTAAGTGAGATGTTTTTTTCAAAGATCCAACAAAATTTACTCTTGATTTGTATTCTCTGTTCATTGATACCCTGTGCAATAGTTTACTGCCGGTCCATTTTGTTGATAGTTGATATCCATCATGCGTCTTTTCTAAATGTAGCACTTTTGGTTTGTCTTTATTGGTTTCTGACCATATCTTCCATTTTTCAAAAGCATTTGGAAATCTGTCCTTTAAGGTGCTGCTAGTTTCTACCAGCGTTCTACTGACTGCTGATTTTAAAAATAATTACTTGGAGTCACTAGGATTGTTATGAAAATACCAGATAGAAACAGATTAAACAAATGTCTCTGAGTTACATTTGTAATGTATATATATGGTATGAGAGAGCTGTTAAAAATATCTTTTTTAGAACAATTGCTTTCTGATTTCAATAATTTTTGTGTCCAGCTTATAATGATTATGTCTGGACAGTATTTTGTTATATATGGCATCAACAATGCAGAACATGTTTAAAATCTCTCTAATCTCAAGCTTCTATCACATCTACTGTTACCTCCCATCCATGAAGCCACTTAGCACCCTCTCAGTGAAATAATTCAGATGAGTTTGAAGGGATCAATAATTTTTTTCTCTATCTTCTTTTATCTTCTTGAAATTTGTGCAATACTGGGTTCTAGAATCTTTTCAGGTTTCACTGGTAGACTGTAACTTGTAGGTGGGACTTAGGCCGCCTGGGGAGACTGGAGAGGGCTTGTTCTAAGTTTGGTTGATTGGTTTTTTTCTTTTCTACTTCTTTTGATTTTCTTTATTCTGATCTTTTAGAAATAATGAGACAACAGATCCTGCTCTGTTATGTCTTTCTCCGCAATTTTAAGCATAACTTTTCGAGTTAGGGTTTGTTGGTTTTTTTTTTTGCATTCCTTTTGTTACTTTATTTCCTCTCCTTGTTTGTAGCAATGGCATGTTTGTCTTGTATCACTGTAGGTCTCATTGATCACTGATACAGGACATGGATGAAAACTTTTTTTCTAGTGAGACAAGCTGACAGGATGTGTAGAAGAAATTTTCTTTGCTTTTGCATGTTTTGTAACTTCAAAAAGGCACAGTTAGGCTCATAGCAATAAGATTTCAAAGGTTACCATTAGAATATTAAGTGTTCATTTGTCACAGTTTATATACTAGGTGGAATGGCAATAAACAGGTCAGTTCGAAAGGGAAGTGAGATCCAAAATTTTGCTTCTCTGAAATGTAAAATTAGAGATGATTACATAGTAAAATCATCATCATTCTAGCCTTTTGAACTGCAGGCCATTTAAATGGGTCAGTAAAAAATTGAGGTAGGTCAAGGGGGACTTTGTCCTGGATTGTTACATCAAAACATATTAAGGAAATCCTTTTATCCTGAATGACTGTGACTTTGGTATTGGGTAGGGTGGCCTATGAGTGGCCTTTTCTTGATGTTTAATAAATTTGTGCATAATCACTTAACTTTTCTTGTATATTGCAAGATGGAGAATTTCACCCTAAAAACTGCAAAATTAGGAGCAGTGAAAGCAGGGTGGATTTTTTTTAAGGTCTGTCATATAAGCTGAGCCCTCTTGCCCACCAACAGAGAATGAGAACAGAAGCCAGTATATTTATACCGATTGATACTGTCTCTTTAAAATTCAACGTTTTATCTTTTACCTTTCAGTTTGCTTTATAGGTCACTTAATTTTTGTTACTTTCCTTTGTTATGAGCTAAGAACAGAATATTGCTGAATATGCTAAAATAGATGTATATTTTTTAAGGTTGGCATTTAAGCAGACGAAGAATCATGCTTAATGCTGCTGTGATAATAAATAGTACTATAATTGATTGTTGATAGAAACCCTTAAAATACATTTTTATGGTTGAAATGTACTTTGGATAAACAGTGTTCAGTTTGCCTATTAAAATAATTCACTATATACCATGGTTTCTTTGAGTATTAAGGAAGTAGGACTTTTCCAACAACAGTAATTGCTTGACACTGCTTGACCTTAATGCAAAGCTACAGTATTTAATGAACAAACGGAGGGAATAAAGTTTTGATAAATAAGGCAATTTTCATGAAACCTTTAGAAATATGCTTGAAGTCTTTTAGTGTTAGATTGACAGTTTCTCCTTTTGTGAAAAGAATAAGTGAATAATTTAAGGCTATATTTCATGTTTTCAGATCTTCATTCTGTCATATAAATAATAGACTGTGAAATGCAGCAGCTCCTGCATTCACAGACTTAATAGACCTGTACAAGTGAGTATCTTGCTTGGCTTCTGGCATCTTAAAATGCTCTTTTGTGTGTATGTATACCTGAGAAGCAATGCAGAATTGTGACTCTTCAGTAACCAAATTCCATATTTTAAACATAGCACATACTCTGTTTTTAAAGGAATTGTTCTTCTTAAAATATTTTCATTACATCTTGATGTTGATGTTAGTATTTTTGGGTTTTAATTCTGTATTATGATGGACAGTATTATGATGGACAGATGTCAAAAAAATAGCACATGGCTATTTGAAATTAAAGTCTAATTTAAAATTTACTTACCTAAAGACAGACTGAGTGAAAAGCATTCAGGTGTGAATCCCTCAGCATGGATCTTTGAAATACCATTGAATCTTGATGAGAAATTAATCAAACATATTTACTAAAATAGTGAGATATTTAAGTAATTTGTATTGTTGGCTACATGTATTCTTAGTTATTAATTTTTTTTTAATGGAAACAGTATTGGGGGAGGAAGAACAGACAATAGTAAAATTAGGCTTGTTTCTTTTCTTTGTTCTCATCCCCTTTTCCTCCTCCTGCCCTTTAGTTTAATGTCTGTTGAAAGGAGAGTGAAGTAAGACTTAGTGAGAACAAGTGGCAAAGCATTGGGATGTTTTCTTGTTCTCAGTCTTCCAAGCAGAATATAGTTATGTGACTAGTGGACCACGGGAAGCATGAATACTTCTTTGGTATGTGCTATTGTACCTGTTTTGTTACCTTGAAGAAGTAGCTCCCCTAAACACTTCCATTTATAGGTTTAAGGCAAGTTACCTGCATTTCCTTCCTGATACCTACTTTAAACATTGGAGTAATTCTAGTTGTTAAGAACCTTCTACTAGCATGTGATACTGAACTCCTGCTTTCCTCTGTCCTGTGTGGGAATGGAGGCATTTGTGCAAGTAAGGAAATACCTTTGTTCATATATCAAAGGCTATTTTCTGTAAATGATGTTCAAGAAGTCTGACAGATGGTCTGCATTTTATGCAGTCCTTATGTAAGTTCCAGAAATGTCTAGTAGGGATCCTTCAAAGTGAGCTGTCTACATGAGGATGGCATCACTTTTGCTAAAATACAGGCAGATTCTTTCTGTTTGTGTTTACTAATAGTTTAGCTCATGTAGTGAAGTTACTTTTTCTTACTTTCAAAGTAAAATAATCTTTATATCTTTTGTCATGGTAATAAAAATCTTAATGTTATATTCTATTCTGTTTCATAGGTTACTCTGATAACTTATTAATATCTTCTTTTTTTTTCATTTTCTAATATAATTTGCTTCATATGCACAATAAGTCCATCTTTTGATTTCCACTAGGCCAAATGCTCAAATAGAGATTATTCTTTTCCCATTCTCTCTACTCTGTCCAACTCATTTGTAACTCAGAAAACTTCAGTGCAGGCATAGAGACCATTTTGCAGGATGTTTCTGTTGTTTCAGTAGGAATTTACAGAATTAGTATGTTAAAGATACTGATTTTATTAAACAAACCAGTCACCGATTGGGTCCACCTGTGACTGAGTTGTCTTGTGATACTTGAGCAATGCATTTGTTAATATTCATTGTTGCTTCAGTACAAACGAGACTGTGGTCTCACTGTAGTGAGTCCTCTGCAAATATAGAGTTTGGGGGGAAAATGCAGGAAGGAGGGTGTAAAAAGCAAAGGAAGGAAATAGGAATGCATAACAGCAAGGATGCTTTGCTAGTGGCTAAATGGGTACATTTGCTAATGCTGATGGTTTCTTTTAAATTCTGAAATGGTTACTGTTCTTTATTTAGTCAGTGTGGCTTTTTTTGCTTAATTTGTTAACACCTATAGAAATTAGAAAGAACAGTAGTTATGACAAATGGACTATGTAATTTGAAAATTGTATTTTGTCACATGTTTTAGTCACAAAACCTAGTTGAAATCAATTGTCCAAACATTCACTTAACATATTAATAAGTAATACAGGAATACTCTAAGCCCTCTTGAATTAGATATATTACATCTTGTTACAAAATTTAATGCCAGGCTTAATAACTCAAAGTATGCACTAGAATAAAAATACATTTGTGTGCTAGTATGCTGCAATTAGGATGCTAATCCAAATTACAAAAAACCCCCCAAACCCACTATTCAGTTGTAACTGTTTTATATACTCAGGAGTAGACAATTACCTTTAATTTAATTTCTTAAAAAAGAAATCCCAATTTTGTTTTTCTTTTACAAGTGGGTATGTTTTTTGTGGTATATTTCTAAATATTACAACACTCTAATCTGACAACAGTGGTCAGATTTCAGGAGCTATTTGGGTATTTACCTGCAAAATCAGTGTTATTTAGGACTTAAAAAAAAAAAAGAAGTGTCTAGGTGGTTGTGTTCTTACATTTTCTGGTGAAAACTCTATAGAAACAGTAAAGTACCACCTTTTGAAAAAGGGAAGATGGTGTTTCCAATTCAACACTATTAGCTTTGCATATCTGTAACAGGAAAAAAATTTTTAAATATCATTTTATCCTTCCGTGAATAGACTTTAATTATCTCACAGTAGCTGAAAAAGTGCATAAAGATGTTTTGAAAAGGGTTTGTTTGAAAAATTTTTTTTGTGATTTACAAGGGGATTTTTGAACAGTTAAAAGAGAATTAATAAAAGATAGATGGCTGATCAGTTGCTGATATTTCATTTGTTAAATTATTCGTAGAACCGTAATCTTCAACATTTTTAGTGTGTTTATAACCAGCTGTAGTGTGCTGTTGAGCCCTATACAATTTTTTGTGGTCTTATTAATAATGAATGAACAAAATATATATTTAGATATATTTTCCTAGAAAATATATCTAAAATACCAAATTACTGAAATTTATAAGATACATGTTTTTAAGACATTCATTCACAAGAGGAGAAATTGAAAATAATGCTGAGAAATAGCCAAGAATCAGATGTTGATAAAACTTCCAGCTTGAATACTGAATAAGTCTTCATAATGCTCAAGTTGTTAGAGTTGTCTCTCTGCCATTATTGTCATCTTAGAAATAAGTAAATTGAACCACATGGACTTACTTTACTTGTTGTTTCTATCTCTCCTGATACATGATTATGTGAAATACAATATTTACTTGACGTGATAAAGCTTAAGCTAATTTCAGTAGCTTTTGTTTTTTGTTATATCTAAATGTCCAGAAGAAATCCAGTTCATTAAGTCTTGAATCCTAAACTCGAATCCTGTTAGATCAAACAAAAAAATAAAAGTATTTTTAGTATTTTTTCATCAAGTATCTTCATTCTCCATCTGAAGGTCAATTCCAGAAGTCTGGTACTGAGGCTGCCACTCCAGCTTCCTCATTGCTCCTAGTGGCTGGGCTGTATCCCAACGCTGTTTGCCTGTTGAATATGTGGAGAATATCCTTGTAAAGACAACTGTTTGCTTTGTGTTTGAGCACCTGCCACTATGTGAGTTAATTTTTTCGTACTTTTTAAAAAATGCAAACTGAGTTTGCCTCATTTTCATTAATGTCATAGTTACACATTTAACATTTATAAAAATGTTTGGGATGTGTCTCCTGTAGTTGTCCAAAAACTATTTTCATACCATTTCTGTATCAAAAGAAATCTTACTTTGCAAACATAGGTTCTTTTCTCCCCAGTTTGCTGCATTAAATTTTAAAAGACAAGTGAAAATAGTGACTGGAGTATTTGGTTTTAAAACTGATGGATAACTGTACTGCAGTCTGCTTCCCACAGAACTGGTGAAACATAGACAGTGTCAGTGGGAGCTTTTCTTTGCTTTCTCCCATAATATGCCCTAAGTCCCGACCTGAAGGGGCAATTCACTCGCTAATTTAAACCTCTCCTTAACATTAACAACATGGCAGTGTTTAGTAATGATACAGTGTTTACTGTTAAAGACTTGCCAATTTGGCCTTAAATAGCTAGACTATATTACCTCAATTTGCCATATTCCCTCTGTTTAGTTTGGAATTACCTTGCAAATGTTCAGGTGATAGTATTGAATTGTATAAAGGAATTATAAATTGGAAATCCTAGCAATGTGGATTTAAAGTTCTAGTATTGGTCTACAGAAACACACTAGTTCAAGTAGTTAAAGGTCAGTAAACTCATTTTAATTTTTACTTTTTTTTTTACTTTGCTTTTACTGACTTCCATCAGTGACTTCAATTAGTTATTTCTCCTTCCTATTCTCTGGATAATTTAAAACTCCTTTCTAAAGTGATTTTTAGGACGTATATGAGCTTGTATATGTAGTTTCTGTACCTTTTAAGTGTAGTTCTTTTTTTCCAGTGTTGCAATAAAGTACAGAACACTATGCAGTACATTAAAGAAATAGAGCCTATGCATCAGAACAATTTTCATGCCTCACTCAATTCTTAATGTAAATTAGTAGGAACATTGGTTATCCATTTGAGAAATTGAGTTGGTATAAAAATAAAAATGCACTTATGGTATGTGGTGCTTTGTGTATCATCTTGGGAGTGTTTTGCTGTTTATCTGTCACTTGCATTAGAAAAAGCAGTCACTGGCTGCAGGTGACATTAAAAATTAAAGGTTAACCTCAATTTCTTTACTGACCAGACATGGGGCAGAAAGTTCTTCTGGATGTGTGCCTGGATTTTGGAATTGTCAAATAGAGTTGAGAAGTAATGACTGGTGCTTTTGGTGGCCTAGTCTTTTTGGATGTGCATGTGTGATTATACGATTTCACCATTTCCAAGTGTTTAGACTGCTTCTTATAGGTTATATCAAGATCATTTTTCATTGCATCCAACATTGTGAAATTAAAAAATTACATTATAACACTATAGTAAGTAATTACAATGAACTCATTTTACTGATCTACATAATTGTAGGCATGTCTTTTTATTTTTTTGCTTAGAAAAACTAATTAAAATAGCTTTTTTTCCTATTACTAGAGAATATGTGTCTTTCAAAAACCAGTTAAAATTGTTCTTGAAAATTGCTTTAGCAGCTTTTGAATATTCTGGTTAATGCAATGTACATTTAATGTAAGACAAGCTTTATATACTCACGAACAAACCTGGGAGATCTTTCTTTAAGTTTTTGACAAACTGGGCTTCTCCCTAATAGTGCCTTCAAGGTGAGCCAAGTTCAGTAGCGTGAGCTTCCGTCGTCTCTCACTCCAAATTTTGGAGGCAGCATTCAGACTAGTGAAAAAGGCTTCAGGCAGCAGGGGTTTCCCTGTAACCTGCTGGATATCTTTCCTTTGTTAAAGAGGTATTGTGCTTGTTCAGTGGTAGACCAGACTACAGGCAGGTCTTGATACTTGAGACACAAACTGGAAGCTGTGGCTGCTGCTCTTACCTTCTGTTTCATCTCTTGATTTTCTTAGCCATGCAGTAAGGTAGTATGCATAGAGTGAGTAGATCTGGTGCTTCTTGGTGGCTAATGAGGGAAAGTGAGAAGGGAAGAAAGAAAAATGAAATTGTCTGCTCTGTCTTGATGATTAAAATAGACTGCCAAAATGCATCTCTTTTTTCTTGCCTCATTTTCTATTTACCAAACAGTGAATCTCTTCTGTCCATGGCCATTTTCCCTCTTACAGCTCTTCATAGGAAACAAGAAAATAGAAATTTCATTGAAGAAAGCAATGCATCTTGCTAATTTAGAAAAGAGCACTGCAACTGACGTATTTGAGGAACCCTGGTATTTCAGATGTGTATAATCTTATTAAAATTATACAGTTATGTGCTTGCTTCATAGTAAGCTTGGCACAGTTGTTTCAGGACTGGTATACTGTAGATTGTTCTGACTACGAATTAAATCATGTTAAGAATTCTTCGGTGGGAAAGTGATAATGCTTCTTTAGTGCACCTTACTTCTTATTCCTTATTCTTATTTGTTAAATCTATATTTAAGACAGATAATTTCTCTGAAGAAAAAATATTTTTAAATGCTGGTTACTTATTTTCCTGTAGTTCCCTCTGCTTGAAATTTTTCCATTGTTCTCTGAGACTGGTTTCACTTAATATTTCTTGGTTTCTTGTGTTTCAGGTATTTTTATGTTCACTAATACTGAAACTGGTCAAACAAGTTTCACTATTGAAGTGATTGATAAAGAAACTGAAATACTATATAGCTTTAAACATAGCTCCTTGACTTAGGGAGTAGTTGAATCCCATATAATAGTTGATAATTGTTGGCTTGCAGCCTGGTTCTAAAGTCTTTGTTTTATAAACTGGGTTATGAAGCATCAAGAAAACTGAATGTTGGGGTTTTTTCAGATGAAATATCTCAGGTAATTAGATACTTCAGTAAGTGTTTATAATTTGAAATGCAGAGCTTTCTAAGAAGAAATCTTTAAGTGATTTTATATATTGTCTAACAGGCTCTAGAATAGGTAGCATGTTATAATTTGTCAGTTAATTTAAATTTAAGTAAACTTCTGTATCAGTCTAAAAAGCACTGGTTTTGTAGCTATATTACAGATGGCATCTTTTCTTAAATACTACAGTAATCTGTGTTTTGTGGAGCAAGTGAATTACCCATTTGTTATGCTGTTATGCAGCTCGTAGAGGTCATCACACATCTGTATGAGCAGAACTTTTAAGTATTTAAAAGACCCAACACCAGCATTCATTGCAGTGTTTCTGTTGTTGCTGTTCCTCCTGCTGTTGGAGGTCCGTTTGCTTGTGTTTCATTTATGACTGTATTACAGAGATGGGCTCGAGAAAGAGAGATATGCATATGATAAGGACATAGATGTAGCAAAACTTGCAGGACAAGCAGTTTCAAAGGGTGGAAGAACAGGTCCAGGATCAAGAGTTATTTTGAAAAGCACTAAAATCAGGTTGTATCAGTTCCCCTCGAGGGTACATAGTATCAAGTCAGGACTAGTAATTCTCATCGCTTTATTTCAGTAGCTGTCAGATCCTCCCGGTGAGGACTAGTGGTTAGCCCATCCTTTTTGTGTTTCCTCTTTGTACCGTGTTAGATTTACCTACTTTATGTAGCTGACAAATTTGGTACTGCTTCACATTCTTATTAGTTCAAGTTGCCTCTGGCAGTGGTCTTTGTGCACTGCATCTCCCTTGCCCTTGCCCCTGGCCCTGGCATGTTGCCCCATTTCCTTCCTGAGCCTCCTTTTGGGCAGCATGACTCTGAAGCCTGAGCAGGCCATGGACAGAGCCCAGCTGATTCTGGCAGAGCTTTTTCATTGTGCTTGGTGCCTGCTTTATAGTTCATTTTCATTTTAACCATGAAACCACCCTTGCCAGTACAAAGGAATAGTTAACTTCTGCCTTGCAATACTTCAAAGTGGGCTCTATAACAAAGATGGAGAGAGACTTTTTACCACGGCCTCTTTAGGTCTCTGAAAGTAAAGGATGGAACATTTAGATGAAATCTAAGCAAGAAATTCTCTACAATCAGGGCGTTGAGACACAGAAATGGGTTGCCCAGAGAAATTGCAGATGCCTGTCCTGGAAGTGTTCAGGGCCAGGTTGGATAGGACTTCGAGCAATCTGATCTAGTAGATGTCCACCTTTCTGGCCATGATAAGAGGCTGAACTAGGTGTTCTTTAGACGTCCTTTCCAACCCAAACCAGTCTGTGATTCTACTTGAGGACAGCAGCTTCTTTCCTTCGTTTTACTTGATTAGTATTATGTATGTCTCTTACAAAGTTTCATTATATAATGTTTCCTCTGCATTTTATTGACTTTCAAACTTTTTCAGAGACATTGCAGGGGTTACAAGTTGTGTTGATTGAACCTGGTCAAAAGACTTTAATTCGTGGTTTGGTTTGGTTTTGTTTTCAGTAAGAGATAACTGCTACCTCAGATGATCATAAATGCTAATCAGAATTAGTTAAAAAGAATTTGTTAAAATTGTTCTTTAAGGATTAAAAGTGGCAGCCTTAAGCATATCTGCATGAAGAAGATGATGGAGAGGAGAAACAGTTGGGTTGCCAGCAGTGTATAGAGTTAAAAACAAGATTGTAATGATGTTTTGGTGTATTTGAAGTTTTCCTCCTACCATAGATGTGACAATCACAGACAGTTGTCTCTGATGTGTTTAGACTTGTGATAATGTTCCAGTAAAGTTTTAAGGACAAAGAAAAATTCTAAAATATTGGCTGTAATTTCCCTTGAAGGGAAGGGATGCTATTTCATGGCTATCCTTGGCTCTCTTTTCTTTCTCTCTCCTCCTCCTGAAGAAATTCTGTGGGACTTACAGAGTGCTTTACTTCCAGGACAAATTCTAAAGGAAGTTCACAGAATTTTAGTGGGTTTTGCTCTTAAGTTATATGGATTTAAATGTCTAAACGTACTGAACGATACTGACAGGTGCCAGTGTAGATGCCAGCCATGTGCTGTTGGAGTCCAGTATTAGGGACTGCTCTGCAATGCAAACAGCAGCATTTCTCAGCTGTTGTGACTGGCCAGCATTTGTAATTTGATGGAAAGCGGATGAATAAAGCCAAATTAAAGTGACAGTGATGACCAACTGCATGATAGTTTAAGACCCTCTACACATTGCTTAGTGCTATTTATTCAATAAACACATATAGTAAATATAGAACTTCATGCATTTCTTTAAGGTGATAGAAGCCATGGTGGCCAGAAGTTATTGTATATTTCCAGCACACTGTCATTTTTGAATAAATTAATGTGGAACATATATAAAACTCAGAACATTCTGAGCAGCTGCGTGTGGTTTTGTTCAAACTTTCATTGCATGATGTACATTACATAACTTCATATTAAACACTTTCTTTGGAACATAATTTCTACAGATTTGTCATTTTTAAAGAGTTCAAATCTTGCCACCACTTTTTGCAGTAGTTTTCTCCATATTATGTATCTGATCCTTTAAGATCTTTTCTCATAAGCATTACTGTAGTAAGAGTTGATTCTGGTATGAATGGTTCAACTAGTTTACAAGAAGTGGTTGAATGTTGTTTTATCATTTTTGTTAAGGAGCATGCCTGCCTTAGGGTTATAGAAAAGGTTGCTTGTATCTTGAAACTTGCAATATTTATTATCTTTTGCAAGGGAATTGTAGATCAGGTGCAAAAATGTCTCTATATTATAAATGTTCTAGACTTGTTTTAGCATATTAACCTATATTATTTTAGAATCCAGAAGTGTACTTTATAGTGGGATCCAAGCTGGATCTGAGGAAAAAAATCGTTCTTCTTTGTCATTTGGCAGAGAGGAGTAAGGGATAGAAAAGGAAGAAAATGCTCTTCTTTTTAAGTGAATGTATTCTTCCCATAAAATGTACCAACAAAAAGTAGATCAAGACACTCTTGCTTGGAGACACTCATACCATCTGACAGGAAAGTGATTTTAATTAAGTTAAAATCCAGAAGCAACAGTATTTCTTCCTGAGTAAATGGTTGGGAGACCTTAATTACACATTGCTCTTGAAAGCACAGATTGCACTTAGTTTCTTTTTGGTCTTTTAGACTCAGACTTTGGAAAGTATTTAACTTATAGGAAGTAACAGAATTCCTGAATTGACAGGCTGTTACTGAGTTTTCTCCGTATGAATATAGTTACTTGAAAGGAATAGGAATTCAGTGGGATTTTTGGGGCTGGGTATTTTTGTTTTGGTTTGCTTTCTATAACAGTAAAGTCATCCAATACCTTCAGCTGGATTTTGGCATCAAAATTTTAAAAAGCATTTGCTGTGTAAAAAGTAAGTTGTGACAAAAGCAAAAGAAATGGCTAAATGTTTAAGTTGTGAATCAGTATCTAGTTATGTCTAATCATGATTTAGTGCTCCAGCTGAGAATATTTTATAGTGTGAAACTTTGCTCTAGGTGACTAGCGACCAGCTAGAGGAATAGTGAGTGACTAATTGTATATCTAGATGCATTTCACTTACTAAATGCAATTTTAGGAATGAAATGTAAATGTTGAATGGAATTGTGGTTACTTCTGTACGTGAAAACTATAGTTATGAAACCTGCATGGTTTAGCATTTTAGGGGGAAACAATCATGGTTTCGTTTTACTTTAATGTTCAGTTTTTAGCAAAGACACATTTAAATATTAAAATATTCCCATAAAAATATTTTTCTTATTCCGAAAGATACTGTATTAAACATCATGAAAAGGATGGACTATTTATTGTAAAAAAAACAAGTTACTCCTTCTTGACAGTTTTACTCTACACAGGGATCTTATGCCTTGTGCTCCTAGATTCTTTGAAAAGAAAATTTGGCTAATGCAGTTTTCTTAATTCTTCTGACACTACTTTTCAGATGCAATTCCTTTCTTGAATGTATCATTGTGGGCAATGCAGGAACTTGAAATACAGAAGATTTCATATGCAAGCTTCTTTGAAGAATTGTAGTAAAAGCTGCAGATAAGACTTTGCCAGTATTAAAATAGCTTCCGGCGTCTTGTTTCTTGTGACTATTTTAAGTTTTGTAATTAATATTGAGGTTTCAGTATTTTCTCTGGGGTAAGTACTAGGGAGTAGTATCAGATTGATTTCCCTGTTTCCTGTACAAACAAGCTCTGAGTTTGCGACGGTCTTCTCAACATCTCTCAAGGTCTTGCTGTTAAAAGTCCCACAAAGTAACTTTCCCTTTTCATAGTATTTGTAGGGTGCTAAGAGAAAGGGTTTCTTGTTTGGTAGCCACAATTTGGTCTGGTATAGCAGTGATACTGATTTCGCTTTTGCCAGACATTCAGCAGAAGCTTAGGAAATTTAGTTCTTTACACAGAAAAATAATTTGGTTCAAGTAACTAGGAAAAGGGAAATGATATTTAATGGAAGAGACTGATGCTTTGGGCCATTTTCCAAGTCCATAATTCCTCCACTTGTCAAACTGGGACAGAATCTTGAAGTCCTTTTAGATTCGTTTTTATTACAAGGCACAAAGCTAAGAGACACCAGAAAATTCACTGTTCTTTAAAATATATCTCTTTGAATATATACACAGTCCATGCATTTCAAGTTGAATCTTCTAATGATTACTTGTTGAGTAACTTGAAAAACAACATATATAACCAGCAATTTCGTTATACACAGAACTGATTCAACTGGTCTTACATGCCCAATTTTACTTCCTTAAGATATGTGACATTTTTTCATTCTCATATTGCTTCTCAGGTATCAAGGAATCACCTCCTTAAAAATAACATATGCATCTAAGACTGTGGTAGTTTGAGAGCTGTTTCATTACATATGTTTGCATTTGCAGTCTGAAAATGTCACACTAAGCTCTTACCAAAACACACAAAAAAAATTTCCTCATTTAAAAATATGTCAGAATATTTGGACCAATTTGATTTGCCAGTTTTTCATTGTGGAAGCATACATTTTTTGAGTCAGAGTTGCATGTTATAAAATTAAAGGAAATACTTAGCTGACCACCACAGAAAGATCATGATAGTGTGTGCGTAGAAATACACAGTTTTTGTGTGTTTGTGTGTGTGTATGTCTCACAAGAGGTATGAGAGATGAATGTTCTTAACTTCTTAAAAAGTTCTTTTTCCACTCTCAGGATATTTAAAAATCATTCTATCCATTTGGTGGAGCAATAGCTTAGTTAATGAAATTTGATATTTTGATAGTTTTTCATTCTTGTGTAACATCTGTAAACACGTTCCCAAACTTTACATGCAGTTCTGTAATTAACATAGTGTTTCCATGGTGTTTTGTCAATGAATAGAAAAAATACTATTTATACAGATGGGGAAAAAATTAGTTTTCATCAGCAATATAGTTGTTAGATTTTGGTGGGGTTAAAATACAAGCTGTCAATACAAATCTGGTTTTGTTGTTACCTGCTTAAAAACTACTGTAGGTTTTACACACTCCGTATGAGCAGTGAGGTGTAGTCCAGCCCCCTGTCTGTACAGGGGTAAGATCAGTTAAGAAACAAAGCATTTTTTTCCTTTTACAGAAGACCTGTGCCTCTCTGATCACAGCACTTAGTTTCTTTATTTTCATTGGTTTTTCTCTCCATGTAATGTACATAGAAAGTTAATGATGAAAGAGTAGTAAAGTATTCATTGGAACTGAAAATTATAGTATTTGCAAATATAAAATCATAATTTACATAAATTTTATAGTCAAGAACATTATGAATGTAAATATGCCTTCATCTATTCTCAGTCTTATAATGCCATTCGTTGTCCAGTGGGAGATGAAGAGTGATGTTGAGACTGCCGTTTAACCTATTATAGCAGCCTAAAGAAATTAAATAGCCTTGATGTAAATATGAGGTGGGAAAAGAGTATTCATCTCCATTAAGTGACATAGAAAAGCATGGTAAGGATAACAGGCGGGTGGGTATGCATTAAGTGCTGAAGTCCCTAAATTTGGACACTAATTATAACCACAAGGACAATTGCCTCCCACGTACTTAAAGTGTAATTTCAGTATGTGTTTTCAGACCAAAAATATGCTTCACAGTTCTTTAGGCACCAAATGTGGATTTTCTCTTGCATTCTTTTTTCATCTGATACATGATTCATTTTACCCTGCTATTAAATGAGGGCCTAATACTAAAAAGCTGAATTCGTTATGTTCTCCTTGTTACAATTAGATCTTTAGACCTTGTATTTTACTAGATCTCATAACTATGCTAAGGAAGTCCTACCCATTTTATAGTGCCATAAGCAAATGTTGCACCATTATATTCAAATTATTTGGAGCAGTTGTTTCAGCTTCATATTAATGTTACACACACCTGTAGATGACCAGTAGCTACTTAACCTGTTGCACTACATAAGTCACTCTTACTTTGCTCCTTGATGGTGTAGTCTTGTAAAGATAGATAATATCATCCTTTCCTAAAATTATTTTTATGTTACATTAGAGAAAGTAATTTTTATATTGAGTAATTGCATTAAAGTATGACCCATGGAATCATAAATGAGAACAGAGATGTTGTATAAAACTATCTTTTAAAGTAAATTGACTATTGCAGTTTCTTTAGTATTAAACTGTTTTCAGTGCAGGAGAGATCATTTTGATTGTTTAGCCATCTGATATAAGTCAAGGTAAAGTATTAATCATTAAAAAAATAAAATCCAAGTCATTACTCCGCCTTTACTTTGATATTTAATATACAAAAAGAGATGCATTATGTTGCTGTCTAACCTGATGTAATAATTAAGACATCGTATTACTAGACCAAATTTGTTTGATGTTTTTCAGTAATTCTGTCTTACTATCCTTTTCTATGCTTGCTTAGATAGTTATTGGCTATTACACCTTCTCCACATGTACTAAGCTGTAGATCTCAATCAAGTCACCTCTAATCTTATTATAAATAAACTAAATATACTGATCTTTTATCTGTCTCTCTCACACACACAATAAAAAGAAGGATTTCCTGACTGTAATTCTTGTAACTCCTTTTTTGGCCCTTTTAATTTCAACTTCCTTTTAAATTAAAGATACCAGGCTTGGTTATAGCATTCCAGTGATACCATATGTGCAGATAATTTCAGGTCCTTAGTACTACCATATATTTCCCTGTAATGCACCCAGGGATTGTTTTTAGCTTCTTAGCTACAGCAACATAGTAAGAGCAAAAAAAGCATTTGGTTATTTACAATGACTTGTAAGTTCTGTAGGGATTCACTGCTTTCTAGGATGTAATCCTCCATTTTATGTGGCCTGTCTTACAGGTTCTTAATGTTCTTAAGGTAAATAAATTAAAATAATGTAATTTCTTCTCTGAGATTTACTTAATTTATGCAGCTTATTGGAAAGATTTTTACTTATTTTTGTCATCATAGAGCTTCAGCTTTTTACATAACAGTGAAGAATCAGTCATCAGGTTTTATGTGTGTTTTGTGTGATTGATATTTTTAAAAAGACAATAAAAGGGACTTCACAAAGCATTAGAGCATTAATACAGCACGAAAAAGGCTTATAGAGTGTTTGACTTCTGCTGATACCTAATGATACGGCAAAAAAGCACTCTTCTACAGGGCTGCTTTTAAGATACAAGGGAACCAGAGGAATTGTTAAGAATAATAGATAGCATATCTTGGATTAATTTTTTTAAATTTGTTTTTAGGAACAGAAGCACAAAAATCCTGTCTTAATCTTTCTTTTAGGTATGCTGCTTATTTAGCTTTTAGTAACTTGTAATTTAAGATCACAGTTATTAGGTGTATTTCTGCATTTTATATATCGCTCCCAGATGCTACAGTATTAGTTTTTATCACTGCATATTTTATGAAATGTCAGCCTTCTGTTGGCTGTTCATGCAGCATTGTTAGTGATCAAAGCCACAACATAAAGGAGAGGAATCTAAACAGTTGGCTTATCTTTGTCCTTCATTGTGACACAATACCATAAAATTACTTCACTATATAAAAGGCAGGCAAAGCTTCATGTAGCACACTCTGAAAAGGTGAACTTTTTGTTATGCTCAACAAAATAGATAAACTCTTCTGGGTGATATTTTGTGCAAGGAAAGTAAAGTTAGCAATGTTATCTTTGGAGTTTGGAAAAAGTTTTCATCTTTTCTGCCTTTTTAAAGAACAGTTATATATGTGTGTGAGAGTGTGTGTGTATATTGTAATGCTATTATAAATCTATCCTTTAAAACCTTTTGAAATGGAAGAAATGTGTCCTTTGGAGTAATCTGTATGGAGTATTGTGGAACTTCTTTGGGATACAATTAATCATGACATGTTATATCACTTGAAGAGATAGTTGGGAAGATAATAGTTAGTCTTTACATTATGAAGACTGCTGGTGATTATCAAGTATATTTGGCTTTCATTTTGGTTTTTCACACGGGAGATTATTTTGAGTTTATCCAAATTTTTGGTTAAAAATATCAGAATATCTGTCAGCCTTAATTTTTCTGCTTGCCTAAGTGAGTCATGTATCAGAACTGAAATAATAAAGTAGGAAAAACTCTGCGAGCTGTGGAGATATTCTAGGAATAAAAATCTTGAATGATTTTGATCAGCTGTTGTGTATGCCCTGCACAGCAGTTGGTTCAATCAATTTTATGTTTTGGGATGGTTTTATTAAAACGAGCTGCTGCTTTCAGTAAATCATTGTAAAGATGCTAGCTTTCTATATGCTTTTTGGGGGCCTGCAGCTTACCAAGGCTGTCTCTTAATATAAACAGACTTAACTTGGCTCCTCCAGAGGCTGGGCTGAATTAATAACCCCCTTACCATGTGGAGTATTTATTAAGATGGGACAGAACACAGAAAAGGAAATACAATCTCCTAATATGATAGTTGTACAGGAAGTCAAAGAGCTAAAGTGTTTCTATCGTGTTGTGGGGGCCTATGACAGGCATGTCAGTCAACAAGGCTCTTGACAGTATCTCTTAAAAAAGATGATGATGCACACTACCTGATTGTATGTGTCTGTGTTTGTCTTTCTAACTGCTGCTAGTCAGTAACTTGTATGCATGTATTCTGTCACAGTATGTGGTCATATTTTGATAAATGTTTCAGAGGTTTTGAACAAACCAACAGTGGTATTTTCTTCATGGTGTTGTGATCAAGATGGCCACATTGCTCCATTTTAACTTGGCTTTATAGATGAGATGGTAATTTCATCCAATTTTCCTTAAAAGCTGGCACAGGAAGAGACCATTCCCATGTACATTCAAAGGTTTTATTACTTCTTTCTTGATGTGCTTCAAAAATACAGCAGGTAGAAAGCAAACCGTTATCAAGTGAGTTACAGTTGAAGATGTTTAGTATATCAGAAGCATTAATTAATTAATGCTTTCAATTAATTAATTTTGAAAAGTGGAATTTAGGAAAACAAAAAAATCTGACAGTGGTAGGTAGTTAATCCATCAGGTATCTGACAGTAGTGTGCTCAGTGCAGGTCATCCTTCCTGTATGGATATGGCATCACACAGAGGCTGCGTAACTTTCTACCAGCATCAAGTTTATGATCCTTCTCCTGCGCCTCACAACTGAAAGGGCTGAACATTCAAAGCTACAGACCTATTCCCCATCTTTCTAGATAAGGCATGATTGTAATATGTTTCTCTTCTGATTTATTGAAGAAGTAGGTTCTCCTACTCTATGTTTTCATCCATTGTTCATGTGAGTAGGTGCATTTTACTTGTCTTACGTTTAGTGGGATTCTGGTTTGCTGATAAAGGCAGAAAATCTCCAATGTGACTTGGCCATGATGAAGGATTTAGAGTCACCAGAAAAATTGCAATGCTTATAGCAATCTTAGTGTCCACAGCAGGAAGAGATGTGCTTCTAGGGGAGAATGATGTACAACGGTGTATAAGCAGTCCATTAGGTGTGTCTGGGAAACAGAAGGCCAAATATATTGGCATTTCTTGCAAGTCCAGAAGTTCAGGTGACCACGAAGATAAGACAGGAAGCAATAAAGACAGTCTTTTAAGAGAGTGATTTTCCTCTACTGATCTTAGTACCTTTAGCAGATGTTTTAAACTGCTGTAGTTGAAAGGTAAACATTTTGTTCAGGCCTCCTTTTTATTTGTACACCCAAGACTGCTTCAAACACCTGATAAGAAGATGCTAATGCCACTTTAAGAGCTGGAAACATGCAAACCTTATTCAAGCAGGTTCTCTTATCTTTACACTGGTGAATGTCTTTGATTGCCTGGCCAAGAAGTCATGCCTTAAATGCACAGGTTTCATGTATCCACTTGCAAACTTAATATACCCCAATTGCAGTGACCAAAATTCGAGTCAAGACTTGATGAAGCATAATATGTAGTGGTACTTCTTTCCGTAATTGGTGCTTTGTGGTCCACAGTTTCATGAAAAGGTAGTAAATAGGGATGATAGCTCTTTGTTAATACGCTGGATATAATCAAGGTAGCTTGGCACCTTTTAACCTGATATTCTTGAATCTTGATATGCACTCACACAGCTGATATGCTTTGGAAACTTAATTTCACTTTACAAATGTTTTGTACATGTATACGCGCAAAATATTTTGTAGATTGGTCTCATAATTTGTAAGCATATATGTGAGCTTATTTCCATAGAAAAAATTTTCATGACTGTCTTGATCACCTTTCCCAGCTAGTTCCATAGGCAGTCTTCACTAGGTAAATGAATACATTGGTTTGTTGAGCATTTGTTAATGCTAATACCAGCAAAACCGAAGGTTTTTCAGCCTTTTTTAAATGCAGTTATCCTCAAATCTCTAACCTGAGGGTTATAAATGTAACTGACAGAGAAAATTGAGCAAAGTTGATAGTCAGAAATTTCTAAATAAGATACAAATTGTTGGTTTGGACTTGATTCCTGGTCGAGGAAAATTGTGTTTCTGAAGGGTAGCTTTATTCATTTATGCAAGAATTATCAGAGTGCTTGCACTTATGGGGTGTAGTAGTCAGATTGCTGTTCTTCACTGCAGAGAGCTCAGTGAGGGTGACAAGTACTTAAAAACAAAGTTATGTACAAGAGATGCTGCAGCTATATATTTAAGGACTTCATGTTGACCTCCATCCTGTCTTATTAGCAATGCATTTTTTGGATACGTTTTGCATTTCCCTTTTTTTGTGAGCTTGTGTTCCCTGGCCTGCCAGAATAGGCAAAGGGAAAAGTCAGCAGGTTTCTAGGAAGCTGTCTTCAGTATATCTTTTCAGTTAATACACAGATTAATATTAATGATAAGTACAATAGGAACTGTGAGTGTTGGGTCACCTGAAAGAATTAAGATGCCTTCATGGTATCAGTTGAATAACTCAGATATTTTCAAAGCTAATGAAGTTTTAGTTCAGAATTTACTGTTAAAATCTAAAGTACAAGTCAAGCCTTTCACCAAAGTAAGAGGGGCAGGATTGGAAAAGGAGGACAAGGCCTTTGGCATTGGTGAGGAAGCTATTCAGTAAAGAAGCAATCTGACCAGCCAAATGAGGAATTTCCAGCAAGGGGGCGCTTTCTAACTGGAGCAAGATTGTGAGAATTAATGTTGGATTTTGATGCATTAATTAATCCCAGTTTACACTTTTTATTAACCTACATTCAAGCTGATAAACATTTTTTGTGTTAAAAACATGCAAAGCTAAAGGAAGGTGTCTGGAAAGCTCAAAAGAGCTGAAGAGTGCTTCAGTTTGGACGGTATCAACAGAATGCTGAGGAAATATGATCATTGCAGAGATTTTGGCTGTATTAAATGTCCTGCTTTGCTCACAGAATGTATGCTGCTAAGCTCTTCCATGTAAATACTGGCAAAGACCCAGGTTTCAGTTTCATTGAAGTCTACCCCACCTGTAATAACTGTAGTCAAGAGATTGCAGTATTTATATATTCATCAGGTGCACTTTGTTTAGTTGTGATATTAAAATGTGTGAAATTGCTATTCAGGTATGAATGGAGAGTTCATATTCCTAATTTTTATTGTACTCTGAGACAATTACAATTTCAGCTAGAGGTTGGTTATTGTGTAAGAGTGTTCAAAAGAAATTTAACATGTCCAACTTCTGGTTTGGGAACGTAAAGACTGAGTGTTCCCTTTCACAGCAATTGAGAAGGTTACTGTTTTAAAATTTGTATGTGTCTGAGGTTGCAAAAGGGCTAACGAGAAGAAAGATAAATGCCTCCTGCCTTTAACTGCAGTGCCATTCCCATCCGTTCAAGAACAGGCTGCTTAAAGGTGGGAGGTGCAGCACTTTTCTGGGCTGCTTCTTGGATCACCTGCCAGACAGTACTGTGGCTGTCTTCCTAACTTTGCATCTCATGAAACCTGAAGAGAAAAGGTGCTGAGATAAGATAGTTAAAGCTAATGGTGATAGGCAGTGATCATGTCTTCTTCTTACTGATGAGTTGACAAACAAGGAATATGTCTCTCTCTTCATAGTGTCTAA
>NW_008237681.1:5587202-5604702 GCF_000691975.1 Corvus brachyrhynchos
GGGTCGGTTTAGGCTTGGACAGGATGGCCATGCTGGCTGTAGGGATGAGTAGACTTCTGCCATGAGAGCAAAACAGCAAAGATCTTCCCTTCCCACCTCTTTTTATGTTTTGAATTGCATTATGGCTTTTAACTTCAAGCAAATGTGGATGATATACAGCTAACAGTGTTTATGTAGAGTATATATAGAAAAGATGGTGTGTGCTTTTATTGCTCTTCATTTTAGATTTTTGGCAAGATAGGAAGAGGAAGATGGACTAAAACACATTGACAGTTCTAAGGCCTACTAAGAAAGATCTTGACTGTGTTAAACATACACTTTTTTCCACTTAGTCCAGTAAATGTAATGGGATAAATTATTTCCACTCCACTGAATTTATTGTCTTCTCAAGGTTTTAGATTTTGAACTTAACTTTAACAATTTGGTATTATGTGAACAGCTCAATGTAATAGCAACATTTGCTGTGTTTTTAAATCTGTTTCTGATATAGATAACTTTCAGTGCTTTGTACTATTTAGTGTCAAGTGAATATTTTAAGTATTGACAATGAGAAGTGAAAAAAAACCTGCATAGCTGTGGCATCTTACATCACTAAAATTTGATTTGCACAGGCTCCCTGCTTTTTAGTACAAGCTGAAAGTAGAAATGCTGAAAGCTTAGAGGCTAAACTCTTGACATATCTTGGGCAGGGGTGGGGGTGTCAGTGACTTTCCACTTTTGATTCATGAGTAGAAGACTAGATTTTTTTGCAAAGTCCCTTTCTTTTTATATTGTAAGCCACTGTAGCCAAATTTTTTATTATTTTCTTAACATATTTTCTTCTTTTAGATAGTGTGAAGTATTTTCTTTACTATGCATCCGCTATTCCTCCAAACAAATTTAATGCTTCATCTATATTGAGCACCCCACAGGAACACATGACTTAGGAAAGGGAAAAAATCAGCAGAAAAATAGGTGGTCTGAGCATTTATGCATTAAATATGCATGTTAATTAGAAAAAATTAGAAAAAATATGAAAACAGATGTTACATAAATTATTTCAGTCTCAGGATAGTAGTAACTTATACACTGACAATAACTTTTATCCATGCATGTATATGTGTATGTCTGTATCTGGAACATTTATGCAACTGCTACATGGATAGCACTAGAAAAATAACTCCTTAGATAGGCCTTCTGAATATCACCTGCCTTTGTGGGTGTTTCTCTCCTCTGTTGTACTGTCCTTTGAGCTCCTGAAAGAAGGTTCCTCAGAAAGGCGCTGCCGACAGAATCGGTCGTATCATAAGACTCATGGGGAGTATTTCAGGTAACTAGCATTACATATATGCAAAAAATTTTTCTTTGCATATTGATATTGTATTAGGCAGCAGAAATTTTAAAATTTAAGTCCTTTATGTTCTCACATACCCTATTCTTTATTCTGATCTCTTCATTTCTCTTAGCTCCTCTGCAGTGGGAAAAAAATTCCTAAGACTTTCTAGTAGAAGGTACTCCAGCAGAGACAACTAAAATGTTGAGAACATGTTAACAGAAGAGAGAATTTTGTAAGTGGATATTCATGCTAGAATTCATCTGCTCTTAGTGGAGTCATTTTGTCATTTTATAAAGAAGACACTTCTGACTGACAACCAATTTTCTGAATATAAATTCTGATATAATTTGAATAATTACATAATTTCTGTCCACGTTAAAAAAACAGACATATGTGCAGTTCGTTTTCTAATTATCACCACCAGAGACTGAAAAGTTAAATTCTCAGAAAATGAAGGCAATATAACATGAAGTAAGGGGAAATGTTGAAAAATAAAGACCTGTAGCCTTCTGTACATTTTCATGTAATTAATTCAGTATAAAATTCTACTTTTCTGGTTTGATAGCTTTCATATTCTTTGAAACCTTGTATGTTTCTGTTTTGTAAATTTAATTTTTTTTTATTTTCTTTTTTTTTTTTTTTTTGTAAAATCCAGCATATGCTGTAGGCAGGTAAAAGGCTGCAAAATGTAGACAATGAATTGTGGAAGAAGATTGTAGCAGATTGGATTGTTAGTATTGAAGACTTTTTAAAACAGTGTTCAGGGTACGCAATTGCTATTCTAGCAGATGCATTATGGTAGTAAATGTATGAGAATGTGGTACTGTAAGAAAATGAATTACAGAAAACTATTAAGAAATCTTATTTATGTCTTGAAGAGGAAATACATTACCATAAATCCTACTTTATACCAATAAATTGTGTTGCCTACACAGAATTATTTAAACAAGAAAAAAAATCAGTGATTTGTTAATCCTTCTCTGCACATGTATTCATTCACATTGGAAGAGTCAGATCTCATGGGGACAAGAGGAGTAAAATGGTTCCAGCTGTGTATCTTAAATTTTCAGGAAAAAAACCTACTTTGGAAACTTCAATATTCAGTCTCAAACTAGTAGTAGTGGTGACTTCGAAGCCTGTTTGAGCCACCATTTTTCTCTGAGATATTGTTTCCTTTTCTTTGTTAGACTCACATATTTTCACGAGCAGGTAGCACATACTGATGATTCTTTTCCCCAGAAGATACTTCCTTTATTGTTACTTTATAATGGAATAAGAGTATCCTTAACCACTGAGCCCACACCTGCTAGAATACCTCCATGCCATTTCTGCCCTGGTCATTTTAAGGAAATAACTGAGTTGTACACTTGCATGGGTTCTGGCTTTGGTGGAGATGTCCAGGTTTTTCTCCACAGTCAGCTGAAAGTAAAAACCTGTGGTCATTGTACCCTGATGCTCTTACTGTTGCCAACATTAATAAAATAGTAATGGCAAAATTGTAATTCCAGCTCAAAATAGTAACCATCACAGCTTTGTGATACTGGGAGGGAGCAATACGTCTGCATTCAGCCATCCTTGTAGTTAGATGTGAGGTAGATATATGCAATTCAAGTGCATTTCCTCAAGTATTATGAACTACTGTGATTTTTGCTTCAGTAAAAATAAATGGCTACTGAAATTTTATTTGGCCATAGATCATAGTGAAACTCCTTTCCTGCCAGTAAGCAGTGGTTCATTCATGTAGCATTCTCTGTTATTCCTTGGCCCAGTGACCTTCTTTCCAGATTCTGAAAGAAATTAGGAGAGAGCATCTGCTTTGCTTTTGAAAACCACAACCTAACATAATCAGAACCAGACTTTCCAAGAATCTGTGCTACTATTTAGGCATCAATGAATAACAGTAAAAAATAATTAGAAAAAGTTTGTGAAAGAAATGATGACATCACTTTGTAAGTTAAATACGGTGTATTAACCCTGTGGGCCCTAGAAGTGCCATTTGTTTTGGTCTGTCTTCGTTACTGTCCAGATATAGTTAGACTTGATTATTCTTGTTCTGCTGTGGCCAGCTAGTTCTCTGGATCTGTGGCAAAACATGTGGCTCATTAATGATGCTAAAGTTTGCATTCAGCCTCCTCTGCCTCATTGCTCTTCTGTTTAGAATTCTGTAAGATAAAGGATAAAGACAAAGATAAGGATGAAATGTGAGACCAGTAGATGGACATGATAAAGCCTTCTGAGTCAAAATATATGAGAAATAATGCTCTTAAGATATTTTGGCTTTCAAATATTTCTGTAATCACTTTTTTATTGTAAGTTGTGGTATGAACAAAACATGGAAGTTTGTGTTCTGTTAAAACGTGATCATTCCAATATAACACTCTTTGAATAGCCAAATAGTTAGAAAACATAGCAGGCTTTCCCAGTTTTTTATATATCTTGGTTTTACCCAAGTTGATTTATATTTCATAGTTTTCAGATTATTATGAGCATTAGCACACTAAACACTTGAGAAAAAAATAGATGTCTCTGGTCTAAAAAAAAGAGTACATGTGTATACATACACATATATATAAATGTTTCATTTTCACAAATCCAATTGTAGTAGTAAAAATGATACTGTTTGTATTACAGTAAGCATTTTTATTTCATGCGATTCTTTTTGTACGTTTTTTTTCTTACCCTAGTTAATACATATCAAGGTATTTTCCAAATATTTCTGAGGATGACTGGCTTTAATACTATATCCCTATTTATTCATACTCATTAATATGATGAGAATTTTTATATGGGGAAGTTCTCTCTCATTCACTTTCCTGGGAAGGCTATGATTTTTGTAGGTATGTGCATCCATCTGTCAATGCTAGATGATGCCGAATTGTGGGAATGTTCCTTGTGTTTGAAACAGAAGGTAGTAAGGCTTTTGGCTATAACTTAGTTTTTGTTGTGAATTTGTTTCATGATTTCTGATTGGCTTTTGAGACATCTCTGTCTGGTGTACCAAAAAAAAAAATCTTGTCATAGAAAACTCTGCTTTGGTTGACAAGATGTGTGGGAGAGCAGACGTAGCATTCAGCAACTTTAGGCTGTAGTACTTATTGTATTCAACAGAGATAAATACTCCCTTTGATTCCTGTTGGTAAAGGTGATACTGCAGTCTGTGTAGCTGAAAAGATGCTCTGAAGCATTCAGTACTAGTTGTCACTTGCAAAGAGCTAGGGGTGATTCTGAGGGGTGGTGTGGTGCAACAGTGGTCCCCGTGAAAGCTGAGTTTGTGCAACATCACTAAAGAGGTCGTAGTGCAAACCTAAGTCCCAAAGGTGGGGATCATCAGAGGGACTGCTTTAGGAGCTAATATGTGAGCTTCTGTGTTGCATCTTAAAAGGAGCTTTTTGCCAAACATTCTTCTGTTAAGCATTTTTAATACTTTTGCTTTTTCGTCTTTATTCAGGGGAGTAGTAATATCTGTGCAGTATCTTGGTGTCTCTTTTGTGTGCATATGTATCTGTATGCAAGTTATGTGTGGTAGGGAGAGAAAGTGCAAATAAGTGATATGAAAAGCAATGAAACTTGATGCTTAGAATGTTTTGCTATAGAAGCTGGTTCTGTAGTCTGAGATTTGTCCAGAAGAGGAATACAGAGGAATGGTTTTTTGTTGCTGGGGAAAGTTGCTTCATGTCCAAGGAAAAGGGTTGTAAGGAATGATTTCATCCTGAAATTTTTAGAGATCCTGAGGATTAGCAAATATATACAGGGCTGAAAAACAAGAGACTGGGGAATTCACTGAATTATGGGAAATAAATGCAGGAAAACCTAGGATGGTATTACTCCCTTAAGAGTAGTTGGTGGTATTACTGGGAAAACATTGTAGAGCATTTTTTCACCTGGTGCGTTGTAAGCATTGAAGGCTCAGGTAGAAGACCTTTTGGAAGTCCAGCTGGAGTGAGAAGTGGTGGAAATTGTCTGCATTCATTAGTTGAATGAAAATGAGAGGGGGAAAAAGTGTGTTGTTACTGCAATCTGAATGTCTCACAGGAGCAACATTGCCAAGAGTACTCTTAAAATAGGTATTGAAGTGACCATGTAGTGTTGTAGCAGGTGATGATGAGTATCATTGAACAGCAGAACATACATTATTTTTCTTGATTTGCTACAAAAATATTTGGAGGAATTTTTCAAGCAATACATGTTTCCATAAACAGTTCTGTAATTTTATATATTCCTAGTTTCTCTGCACCTTTAATATTTTGATGACTAGTCCAACAGGAAGGAAAGTTGTTACAGTAGTTGAATAGCAAGAAAAAAAAAAGGTTGAAGGTAGGTAAAAACGTTCTTCTTGCTATGAATAATACAGTAACATAGACAGATGCATCAGGCACTTTCTTTAATATGTGATCTGATTTTCCATACATGCTTATAATTGTTCAGTAAGAAATTTGTCAGAAATACACTGTGCTTATAATTAAAAAATAATATACATTAAAAGTAACAGTGGAAAGTCTGCTGTTTTATTGCATTGGTAGCAATCTGCAAAGTAAAATCTTAATCCATATTTTTAAATTACTCTGATAGCACCAGGGTCCATAACCCTTGAATATCCTTGTTTTCAGGTATTTTTTCCCCCTCACTCACATTGCATACTTAATATGGAGGATAACACATTCCAGTGCATTGTGAAACATATTTAAAGCAAACCTAAAACTAATAATGCAGAAATTACAAACGTCACAATAATTCTAATGTTCTACTCCTCCTAATTAGGTACTGGGAGTTGCGTATCTGGAGAGAAGGTGGAAGAATAGTTTTCAATACCTCAATTTGGTAAATAAGGTTAAAACCTTTAGGTAAAACCACTTCTGTGAGCAGTTAATCCCAGTATGTATGAGTTTGTAAAGACTTCTGTTTAATGACCAAGTTAGCAGAGAATTATTTTCTTGCTGTAGGCAGGGGGAAATTGCAGACTTGATTTTGTCTTTCCACAGTGTTCCTCAACCTCAGAAAGTAGATAATAACAGTAGAATAATATTTGTCAAATGTTTCTTGGAACAGGAAGAAGTATAAATTGGGCTACTTAGTGTGGAAATCCTAGTAAACGCAGGCTGGTTAATATTTGTAGCTGGAAGTCTTGAAGTGCTTTACAAACAAGAGTGGGTACTAGTTGTACTGTGGGATTCGATTGAGGATACTGGTCCTCCCTAGGAACTGATCTGAAGAAGGAGCTGAAATGCCAGTGAATTTTCTTTAGTGCCTGAAGTTTCTTGCTAAATTTGATGAATTTATAAATCTACCTTTCAGTTGTCTCTGAGAAGGATACAAGCTTGTAAACACATCCACTGACCTGGGACTCAATCAAGGTTTTTCAGTTTGTGAAACTTAGAGAAATGTCAGAAAATCCACACATACTGCAAGCAAAGGGTGCTCGAGATGAGTATGTGTTGCTCATGTAGTTAGCCAACCTCTCAGCCTGGGCAGTGTGCTTACACTGTTTGCATCAAACTCAATTTCCTCCTTTGTGGTTATCCTTGCATTGAAGCCAGTGTCACCCAGAGAAGGTTTGTCCTTTCATGGTAGCTTCTGGGTCACTGTCACATTTATAGAAATAACTTTAAGAAATTCATCCCTTACTTACTGTGGGTTCTCTGTAGCTAATGGCTCTTACAGTACAATATTAAAATTCGAGCCCCCCAATTTCCATGGCTAAGCTTGCTACATCTGTGAGGTGTGTAACACCAAGTGAAGGCTCTGTCCCCAGGGTGGGATTGCGGGGTGTTGCAGGTACCCCTCCCTGCAGCAGAATGCTGCAGGTGGACAGCGGGGTCAAGTTACAGAGGTTATCAGCATTAACTTGTTTTAGGGAAAAAACCCCAGCATGATGGGGGAGTGGGAGAATGGGAGCAGCTGGGGATATGGGAGGTCGCAGAGCAGCACAAGGATCACAGTGGGGACAGCTGCAGGCCAGAGCCACTGGTCAGCAACAGGCTTTACCTGCTTACTCTGGCTCCCAGGCACTTGGGAACTCTGACATGGATTCCTCTCTCTCACATCGGCTTGCCTGTTACTGATACAGCATTTTTGAATGATGAACCGATCTTTCCTAATACTACAATAATTTAAATGTGGTGGGGTTTTTCTGGTTTTGTTTTGTTTTGTTTTGTTTTTTTCGGGGGAATCTTTAGACAGCGCTTGACATCAGTTATTCTTGTTTCTTTAAAGGCAGAAATAGATATTCAAATTCTTAAACTGGAACTTTTTAGAAAAGGCTGTCAATCCTCTGATGCTGTTGTATACAGCCAGAGTCTGTGCAGCACTGTCTGTTATTTCCATGATAAATTTTGCATTTTTATGAATACCTTCTTTAAACGGAGAAAGTTTTAAACAGGTAATTTTTGCGTTTTTATGAATACCTTCTTTAAATGGAGGAAGTTTTAAACAGGTAATTTTTGCATTTTTCATTTGATCGTGTGATCTGTTTGCATAGTGAATTCCATATTAAACACAGAGAATTTTATTAAATGTTGATTATAAAGTGGTTAGAAAAATGTTAAGCATTGTGCGAGTACAGTCCTCTATCAAAAAGTTAAGATGTCTAAACAAACTCTCAGACATTTAAACAAAATATTTATATACATAAATAGGATTTGTTGCAAACTAGTGAAATGGATGTAATTTTAACTGAGTTGTTTGGGGGTTTTTTTATTTACTGAGGCTTAATATCAATGGAAACATTACTTAAAGACGCTGCTTCTCTTATGCTGGATTAATGGAAGTGGCTGTATTATCAGGATGTTATACTTCTGATAATGGGAGATATGTTCATATATACAAATACATATATTTTTCTTAAATCCGGTTTGATACTCCAATTCCCATTGTTAGGTGCAAATTAAAAAGAATTTTGCTCTGGTAGGGGGTTCGAAAGCCTTGACATTATTTTAATCTGATAACGAATGGCTCTGAGTTCATGTTCTTTCAGTTGTTGGCAACAAATCTAAACCTGTGTTTTTTGGATTTATGAGGATAAGTCCTGCTTTGGCAATCTTGTAGATCCTCAGGAGAATAGTTAAACAGTGATTAATCATTGTTTCTTCACTGAGTGTGCAGAAAAGAATGGAAAAGCTGCATTTCACACTTCTGAAGCAATTAATCCCCATGATCTTAGCCAGGTTTGTCTTGTAGATAAGTTGGGATACAAAACTGTACCTAATTTATCAATGTATGCATGCCATAAAGTATAAAACACACAATTTATTTCATATCATTTATAGTCAAATGTAAAAAAAGAGTGACTTTGCCATATCCAAGAGTGTTTCTTACATTACCTTCATATAAACTAAGTACCAGAGATTACAATGGGATTCCTGTTTATTGTGCACATCTGGTGCAGTCACTATGCATTTTCTCATTCACTTGCTGGCATTTTTAGTGATTGTGGCATAAATCACCTTGCTAATCAGAAACATAAGTGACGGGAAGTCATCTCCTTTTTTTGAACAATGGGAAAAAACATATGGCTTCTTAGACAGGACTTGGCTGTTATACTATTTATGTGGCATTATATTCTGTATTTAGAATTTCATATTAATTGCTGTGGTTTGATTGAAGGCGTAGAATGCCCTGTGGTTTTGGCCAAAGTATTTGTTTTACAATCTCCTTGTGATGCCTCCCACGCTTAATATCTGTTGTATTTGTGTGTATCAAAAAATGGAGCTGAACATACAGGCTGTATTTTAAAATGTGATAAAATGTTTTAAAATGCTTTTTAATCAATATGAAATGGCTGTTGTGTGTTCTGAGTGACACCATATAATAGAAGGCTGTTATAAATCATGTGGCATAGTAAACAAGAGAAATGTTTGCCCTCATAGGAAGCCCATATAGTCTAAACTTCTCTTCCTGCACAGAAGAGGAATGTAGAAAATCAGACTAGGAGGTGAGACTGGTAGTTTTTGTGAGACAAGTTTATTGATAATTGTGCTTCTGAATTAAAATTCCCTGTGGGATAAAACATATAATAAGATGCCAAAATTATATTAACATGTGAGGAAGATAATTGCACCCAAAAGCAATTCATGTACAATATCATTTTTGTGTATCTAGTTCTTCTTCTTACATGAATATTTTGCACTTCATTTTGTGTCACTTATTTTGTGATTCATGACAGTGTTTACTCCTTTAGCCAAATAGTTTATTATTAATAATAATTTCTATGAAGAATTTTTAGTAGCCTTTTGAAAGAATATATTTATTTATGGCAAATGGTTCAGAGTTTTATTTACTATTATATTATTTCTTTTAAGTAATTAATTAAACATGTAACCTAATTGGCCAAGTTTCTCTAACCAGTGTGGAACTCGAGGTTATTGCATAGTACTGGAATAGACTAATTTCTGAATTGTCAGGAGTCTGTATATCTAAAGAAGATCTTTATTCTCTGTCAGGAAACTCCTAAATAATTACAAAAAATGCTGAATTAAGTGGCTTATGATTAAGACTTTCATATCAGGCCCTTGAAATCAAAGGAGGTAAGCAGCATGTAGAAAGAGCCCATCCCAAGTGAGCAGTTATTACTGGTAACAACTTTCTGGCATTACAAATTCTGCCTCACTGTTAGTAAAGAAAAACAGATAATGGAAGAATGCAGAGTAATGCTAAGAAGCACTTGTTAAGCTGTAAAATGGAGGTCTTAATCTTCTTCACTCAGGTGTGGGTCTAAATGCACATTGTAGAGGTGCTGCTTTTGAGAGCTTGTCAGAATGTATGTCTTTGCCCAAGAATTTGGCCTCTACTGGGAATTGTGAAAAATCCTGAGAAGGATACCTGAAACTAACTGATGTGACATCCTTAAGATTACTTATACAAAAATAGAGGAACTTCCAAAATAACAGTACAGCACATCACCTTAATTTTTTTAATAGCTGTTCACTGTGAGTTTTCTGCTATTTCTTCTCTTATCTTACATAGTGGAACAGTCATTTCACTAAAAATTTTCAAATTTGGTGTATTAGTTTAACAGGAAAAATTCTTCAAAATTATTCTGAAATACACAATTACCCCTATTAAGTACCTTTAAATGCTAAAAAAAAAAAGTCTCATATTTACAAAATGTCTCAGTTTGATTTCATAAATATTATTTTTTAGCATTTCTTTTTCGTAGTTTTTACTCACTAAAAAAAGCAGCCTAAAACACATGCACATAAGCTTCCTGACTCACTCAATATTACTTTAGCATTTTTGCTGGACCTACCTTTATGTGCACCCTTAAGTAAACAATTTGATTGAAAGCATGTTTGATTTTCCTGGTGTGGTCCTAGATTAGCCCTTTGGTGTGGATCAGGAATATATCTTTGAAGCAGATTGTTCCCACTGTGCTTGTGATCATACTGCAGAATTGTGCTAGCATTGGGAAAACTGATTTCTTTTGGATTAAGCTAACTTGGAAGTTGCACACCATCAGTGTGTAAATGGACTTCTTTTGTAATAGCTGCTAGGGGGCTTTTCGTCCTGAATGTGACCAGTTCAAATTAAACCCCCCTAAAAGAAGTTTTACTTGAGTGTTGGTCCTCAGGATTAACTATTTCATTCTACCTGTCAACCCACACTGAGCAGTTGCCACTTGCTGGCATAGATCCACCTGTTGTGAATCTTGTAGAAGTACCCAATGGAACTCTTACTGGTTTGTGCAAGGTTCTGACTGATCATCAGGCTTGGATGGGTCACATGTTTATCAGTGCATGATTTTTTTAATTATGCAAAGGGAGTTACTGTCATGAAGATTAGTTATCGTATTTAAATACTGAGTGAGTGGCAAAATGATTTTTTTCTGCTTTGACATTGTCCAGGAGTGAAACCCAGAAGTCAGCATTAGGTGCAATGACAGAGGGCTAAAAGGGAAAGGACAAAGGAGATGCTCATAAAATTGGGAGATGGAAAGGAATAAAGCTCTTGTATGATAAATATAATTCAATATTTTTCACAGGCATAAATCTTGTAGTGCTATAGTCTTTTAAGGGAAAACTGTTTTATTTGCTTGTGTGAATTATGGACAGAGGTTTTTACTTTATGCTTTTGTTCCTGGTAATTTAGACATTTTCTCTTGGAAAGAATTAGAGATATAAACTGTAGACTTAAAATTTAAGGCTCTTTTCAAAATGGGTAATGGTAGAGTTCCCCTCTTAGCCCTAAACCCAAGGTTACTTTTGCCCAACACAGTGTAAAAAAATACTGTGGTTATCAGACACATTTTGATGAGACACATTTTAAAACACCAGTCAATGAGCTGCAAAGTTCACTTTCTTTGATAAATAGTCACAAACAATTCAGGAGAGGGTTAAAGACTGTGTTAAGATAAATTCATTCTTCTAATGAGGATGGTGGATAAAATCATTTACTTCATGTTAATACAGTTATTTAAAACTTAAATTTTGAGTTTACAACCATCTGTCTCAAGGGCTAAGCTCACTATAAACTATTATAATCATTTAAATAAATAGAGGAAAAAACAATCCGTTCAATATGTTGAATCAATATGTCATGCTTTGAATATCTATATAATTTTCCTCACATTAGGATCCATGGCACATGTACGGTACAATATGGTCTATAAATAGCCCTGGAGAGAATATGACTGTATCTTGGACTGCAGAGGGAATGATAGTGCTCCCCAGAACTTGGTGTGTGGTTTTGCCTAGCAGCCGTCTTTCTCTGTAATCGGAGTGTGGTTCAAAACATAACCTAATAGAATTAAAAGACGGCGGGTTTTAATGGCTGCAAGGTAGCAGAGCATATCTTTGTCCTTTCTTGTGTCCAACACAAGCAGAATCTTCATTTGGTATATGAATTTCATTCCTTGCTTGGGCTTGGGAGAAAAACTGTTCTTTTCTGCTCTCACCAGGGCTGTTCAGTGTTCCCACCTTGAAACAACAGAACCATGCAGTGTTCCCATCCAGTTGGCTTGGCCAAAGGAATTAAGTGCACATGGCTAGAGGAGTCCATGCTTGCTTTCAGCACCCGGTAGTACAACAGTGAATGTGTGTTTTACAGAGTCTTTTATCACTGTGACTCTGTATAACAATGACTCTACTAACTTGGAAAGTATGGATTGGAGCATGAGCCATAGGCCTGAGTAGCTCAGGGGTACTCATGGAGATAGAAACAAAGAGGAAGTGATGGTTGGTGAGACATGGCTGAAATTCACATAAGTGTGGCTCTAAGAGAGATTTATAATACCTAAGTTTTCAAGTCAGCGTTTTAGTCTTTCTTTTTTCAACAATTTTTTTTCTTTTACTGCTAAGAATTATTTAATCATTTTAAAATAGGTTCACAGACTGTATTAGGAAAGTATGGTGAAAACATGGATATTGTTAAAATAATTGGCTTTGCAATATTTAAGATAGTATGTATACAGTCCAAAAACTCTGTAGAAAGAAAAGCATCTGAGTTTGTGTAACTGAAAATATCAGCTTGGTTATTGTAAACTGCCAGTGTACTTCTATCACATAGGAAGAGTAAAATTATATATATTGTAGGAATGGGACAAAGGACAGCAGTGAGGGAGTCGTAGAAGCAGAGAAGGTCCTAAAGCACATTCTGGGTCTCCAGTCCATTAACTACATAAATTGAGAAGCTGCCATGTTCTTCTGAATTATGGAACAAGAAATCCCTTGAGGCTTTGCAATGACATCACAAACTATTAGAGGTTTGGTTTCGATGTCACTAGAATCCCTTGATGAAGTCATGGCCCAGTAATTCATTTGTCCTCTGTATTTATGCCAGAATTAAAAATTCTTAAGGCTAGATGAATGGATGAAGCTTCTTTATGTTCTGTTCCTCACTGTTGGAAGTAACATACCATCTCAAGGATATTTAAAAATATAAATGCACCACCATTTCTCTTATCATGTCCTGCTGTTCTGCAGTTGAATCTAAAGTAAAGCAAGTCAAATGTCTATCTGTTGTGTGGATGGAGAATATTTGCATTAGAAGAGAATATTGAAGATAGGAAATCTGGGTTCTTGTTTCTCGTATGTCACAGACTCAGGCCATGTGAGTATGTAAGAGCCAAGTCTTGATTGAAACCATACTGAAATCTTTGTGTGCCTCCCTTAAAAGAGCTCCATGTGAACACAGAGAAGCATAGTGTTCCATATATGTGGAGCATTTTACACCATTGGAGCCTTGACATATGGTTGTGGGTGTCACCTGGCATCCATGTGCCTCAAACTCTGTATCCATAAGATGAGGGAAATGCTTTGCAAGGTAGTTCAACTTAGAACTATTTGGAAATCATTGTGGTTTACATAAAGAGCGAAGGTGTGTTGGGTTTTTTCCTAAAACAGTGAAATCAGTTGTTGACTGGTGGGCAATGTTAAGCACCTAGAATCCAATTCCTGGTCAGAATGCAAATACTCAAAATTCCTAGTACAATATTGTCTACTGTGCTACAGTAATGCTAGGTAAATTCTGACCACTTACATGCTTGGAACCTTTTTAACAATGTTTTGTGTAATTCTGTTCTCACTTTTATTCGTATTTCTCTCCGTTTGATACAGTATTTAAGAAAATCTGGATCGTCTATTAAGTTAGATGAAACACCTGGTTTTTTCAGCATTTTGTTTTGCTAGATGGCTCAGGCAAATTGCATGTTTTTACTCTGAAGTTCAAAATTCTGTAAGTAGAATGTAAAAATATCTTAACTTTTCTAGACATTCTTTAGTTTCTTCAGCAGCAAAAATACACATTTGTTTATCTAGGTCTGTTCAGACTTATGCATGCTAAGACCCATTTGAAAGCTGAAGTCTCTATGTAATTTATTTTCAGTGTGTAGTGTAAACTGTTGTGCTGTATATACATTTTATATTTATGTCAGAAAAGGGTTGCAGAGGGGTACTTTAAAACCACCTTTTCGGCTCTAAATAGCTATTGTGTACATATGGTAAGGTAGTGCTGCTTAACAATTAGTAACTGCTTTGATGAAACTAAATTACATGTTTAAGTTCCCATCAGGAAGTCGCTTCACATATCTGTATTAATGTATTCAAGGCTCGAGAAGGAAAGTTAATTTTCCAGCTTAAATATTTAATTCAAGCTTAAAATTTAGTCTGTAATTAGAGCTCCCAAATGGCAGGAACATGGAGTATTTGTCCATTTTAATTAGATTGTTGTTTACCTATTAATTATATATCATATCTTGTCATATAGTTTTGATGGTAACAGATGGTGCTAGGAGTTAGTAAGGGTTTGAACAAAATAAGATTTCACATGATTTATTAAGTTGCACTTTATTAGTGAGTGGTCTGCTTTCGTCAGGTTATTCTGTGGAATAAGAAGTTTGAAACATTTCACTATTTTAGTGATTGCTCTCTATGTGGAAATATCGAACTTAAACAACAATTCCAAAAGGCACATTCTTTTTTTTAGAGGAAGTTGTAATACATTTGTATTTCTCCAAAGTTATAGCCTCTATACTATGCACATGACAGTAAGATTACATCTTTTTCTTTTTTTTCTAAATGTTGTGCATAGGATTTTTCAGGAGCAATATCTCTTTTATCTGCAAAGAGTACTGCAGTTGTTTTAGAGGTGAAAGACCTGATTCAACTGTAAAAATGTTAACTTCTGCACAGAATTCATTTTCGAATTTCAATGGCTGAAAAACACAGCATATCCATTTGTTCATTGGTGCTTCCAAAATACAAACCTGTATACATACACAGGCATCTCTCCAGCAAGCATTTAAATATAAAAAGAATCAAGGTTTTTCAAAGTTCTGTAGGTGTGGACAAGTCATACCATATACCTTCAACCAGTATGTGAACATTTTTCCAATTCTTTGGCAATATCTACTGCTGAAGCAGTTTACCTAAATTCTTGAGTACTGTATGAAATGTAAGTATGTCTTCTATCAAAGGATATTTGGGTGTTTTGATGAAATTAGTGCAGGTTACCCCACACTTGAAGCCACGTGCACACATCTGGAAATCATGTGCTACCTGACTTATGGTATTTTGGGGTTCTCACTTAAATAGTCCCTTTTAAGACCTGGGACAGAGGAAAAGAAAAAAAAATTTGAAAATAATGGAAATCTCAGAATTCTGAGTTATGGAACATTAAAATAAGAGAAAGAGATGAAAGAAATTTCAAAGGAGAATCTCAATTGGAATTTTTGGGGTTCCTGAGAGAGGAAATGCAAGTAGATTTATGACACAAGTGAAAAAGGGAGGAAGGCAAAAAGATACATAAGTAAACAAAATTGCATAGTACAGGTTAGAGCAAGAATATGTTAGTTCTTAAAAAAAGAGAGTCTTAAAATGGGTGAAGATTCAGGAGATGTGTACATGAACAGCACTGGTAAATGGACAGTGGCTCTCTCTATGGGGAGTTTGCACAGTGAAACTAATCAGCAATTGAGCTTAGCATTGTGGTGTTTGTGGGTGGTTTAGTAGTGATTCAGGAGTGTTTGAGCTTTTAATTCCACTTTATCATAGATCATTTGATCTATTCTAATTTTGGTCACCGGAGAGAAGAGATCAACAAAAAGTTTCTTAAGTTCAGGTCAATTCAGCAGCTCTCTGTTACAAAGCTGAGTAAATAAATAATTATTTTGTGGCTTTGTAGTTTTCCTGTTTTCACTAGTTGCTTTCATGATACCTTGATAGCTTAATCCCTTTGGGGAATAATATTATCTGAATAAATGAAGATCCTTTTCCTGTAATCCCCCGTTTTTTAATAAACTGATTACATACTTCTGTTTTCCTTCCTCCTTCCTATTTTCCCCCGCCAAGTTAAAAAAACATGCACGATCATCAGAACTGTACCTGTTTCTTGACATTGACCATGACTTCAAAGAGATGGTAAGAGTCAAGAGTTTTGCTAGTGAAAAGTAAACAGATGGCCGCAGTACACACACTGATTTTGAGGCTTGCTTCAGTGGGCGACTTGACAAACAGTAGATCTACAAAACTGCCTCCTTGTTCTGGCACTTGCTTTGTCCTCACACCAGCAGCAACAGATGCTTGATGCTGACACTAGTTCAGTTTCTCCCCACGTAACTTTGGTCACATACTCCGAGTTGGATTTACTGTGACCTCTCTCTTGTTTCATAATTGTCCCCATCAGCATGGTTGCTACCTTAAAAAGTATTGATAAGTATGTCTGTGTTCAAATCAACTGGAGGTGGGGTGAGTAGGGGGAGGTGTTTGGGAGTGTGTATGTATCTTGGATGTGTTCCCAAGCTGAGGATCGTTTTATCACCACCTACATCTAAAAAAGAACCACTATGCTGAAATTGTGCAGTTTGATTAGCTAGGAAGAGCTAAGTGACTTGGCCTATTGCCTCTTGTATGTGTGAAAAGATTACCTTCTAAAAATGCGACCTTTCATCCTTTTTTGCTCAGATCCTGGATTTTTCTCTGTGATTTGTAGAGCTGTGTTAATAACATAGGAAACGGCATTCAGTTGTTAGCGATTGAGATATAAGTGATTACAAAAACATTATCACAAGATAGAAGTAGTAAAAATATTCTACTTGCTGAGCTTGCACCATCAGAATTTATTTATACATTTTATGCAAAAATACAGGGTTAATTTTTTTATTCCTTTGACCCTGTATATCAAATGTGATAAAATATGCTATCCTGCAGCTAAAAGCAGATGGAAAAATAAATTGAAGAACAGCGTTTAACTGCAGTCTTATCCTAGTTCATATAAAAATATTACAAAAATAAAACAGAGACATAACTGGGTCATTGAAATGTTCTTTAAGAAAGCCTGCTTACGCAACAAAATTACCCCATTTTCAAATACTGTGGTTCATAACATTAGAGAAAAAAAAAAAAGAAGGATTTTGAAATATAGTAGCATGAATTTTGTTTTTAAATTAGTTTATACTCTTTGGAGTCAATCATTCATTGAGAATTTTTTTTTGTTTCTTTTGCAATATATAATAGAAGTAGTGTGTTTGCATTAAAGCTTTCTTATGGCCATTCGAGGGTTTTGAGTCATCGCTTCTGATTTATTACAGTGCCTAGCAGGGCTTCAGTGGTACTCCCTACCTTTCTTTGGAATGTCAGTGCCATTTATAGTTTCCAGAATAATTCTCTTTCCATGCTTGACTTTATAAATAGATTTTGAAGAATAAGGTGAAAAAGAGACAATTCAGTAAAATCTGTTGGTATGGATGCTCTGATAGTG
>NW_008237681.1:5609702-5613536 GCF_000691975.1 Corvus brachyrhynchos
GAATTGCTGTACTCCTGCAAAAGTATGGCAGGGATTCCACTTGGTGCTTTTTCCATCATGGCTTGACCCCAGCATGTTCTGCTCTCATGTTTCTGGTAAAGCTGTGTTCCAGAGCTGTAGGCTTGGCTGCAAAATGTATTACAATGTTAAAAAGAATACAGTTATCCATATGATAAGTATTTAATTTGATTATATTTGTAATTTTGACCTTCTGCTGTTTAAGAGGCTATGATGTCTCAAGCCAGTATAAGACTTTCTGATGCTCTTTTTGTGGTCATTGAGACAGTCATCTGTAAAGAACTTTGAATTTCATGTGTCTTTACCTGGCCACCAAGAAAGCATCCCATAGAGTGCCTGATAGAGAGGATTCTGAATATATGTTAACACTAATGGAGGGGGCACAAAGGGAGTATCAGAACTGTGTTTCTGCAGAGGAGATGGGGTGGTGAGAGTGTGTCATCTCTGTGTCTCTGCCTGTGCCTCAGTCCAAAAGTACAACTGCTTTTTTTATGCAAACTTGCTTTGAATTAGGAGGAATGTTACAGATGTGGCAACATGGGCTTTCACTGTAAGGTGTTCACTGTTTGTCCTTTAGGAGTGCTGCAGGGCTGTGGCTAGATACATTTTTTTCAGAGATGTTAACAAGGGCAGATTCAAAAAGATAGATGCATGCTTATCTCTTCACGCTTGTGATAAAATCAATGGGAATTTAAGAGCTTAGGATTTAAATACTTACAATTTGGAACTATCCCAAGATCCTTGACATCAAAAAGGCGATGGCCTCGTTTTATGCAGATGTCCTAGCACTCAAAGGGTGCATAAATTATTGCACCACTTATCAATTTCTCTTTAATGTATTCCTCTCTTATATCTGGGACACTGTTAATAGAGGAAAAGGATTAAAAAGCATAAAAATAACTTGTATGTAAGTTTCTTTGAGTTGAATTTATATCAGTCAGCCTGTCAGCACTAACATATGGGAAATATAGTTTCGCTACCATGCATAGCAGGGGCTAAAAGTGCTGTTTAGACCATGTGCTCAACTCCTACAGAAGAGGGACTTTATATCACTCGTGCAGCCCACTCACAAATTTAAGGGGTGACATCCATGGATTCTGAATCCACGGTAACCCAAATATTGATCTTGTTACAGAAAATGTAAAATGGAAGGGGCAAAAAAGATATAAAGAAGTTCTAGCTCAGAAAGGTAATTCAGTAAACTTTAAATACTCAATTAAAAAAAAAAAAACTTATTATATTGATGTTGCTATATTGAAGTAGTGGTTGTAGATAATAGGGAATTTTCCTGTAGCTTTTCCGTATCTTGGGCTAACTTGCAGTAACATATAACATCTCCTTGTACAAATTACTGTAAACTAGTAAAGATCCCTACTGTTTTTGTTTTGTTTTGCTTCCTAAAGCCCCCTGCTGCTGTTGATTACACCTAGATCTGCTACTGATTGGAACTGTTAAAAGGCAAAGATAGTGTGGATGGTTTCTGAATCATTTAATTGTTGAACTAATAAGATGTTTTCACTGGGACCTAATAAAACAGATCATATTAATAAGTATGTATAGTGTCCATGAAATTTCTCATTGCTTTTCCATAATTTTTGTAGATATGAATGTAGGAGTCCCAAGCTTGGTTAGTTATGTTTTTGAATAATATTACTGGATGTGGTTTCAGGAGAGAAGGGGGAGCGTAACCTACCTAAGACAGTCATACAGTAGAGATTTTTCTTACTTGAGTTTTTATATTTTTAGTGGTCTGTAAATGTTCTGTGGGCATATTGAATTGACTAGATAATTACATGGACAAGATATATTCAGTCTTATGTTAATGCTACTTTTTAATAGCTGTATAATACACACTGCACTTTGTGCATGTGAATCTTGAAAAATTGCTTTCCTAATACAGTAATGCTTGCCAAATAATGTCCAAAATTGGCCTAGGGCTATGTTGGCTTATCATGAAAGAACCTCTTCTCTTTCAATGGTCTGTCAGTGTCCATGCAACCTCTTACCTCTGGTTGAAAAGAAATATGTGAATACACACAAGGAAGTCCTAAAATGAGAAGCCAAAATGGATCATTATTCATGAAAGTTAAAATTTGATTTGGTGGCTTTCCTGTAATCTCGGTTACATTATTTTTTATTTGTAATCTTAATAATTTTTTGAGAATAAAGGTGAAATTAGTACCTGGGGAGGACAGGGAAATGAGAGGAGAGGGAGGGAGTCTAAGGCTAACGTAATGCCTTGTAAATCTGCAGCAAAATTGATAATCCGATTCCAAGCATCCAGAAAATGATGCTGCAGAGCAACTCTTGTATATCTGGGGGGGTGTTACAGTGGAGAAGTCCACCACCCATTATGACTTTAGATTAACTCACTCTCTTTCCACAACTTCACAAAATTGCTTCCTCTTCCTACATAAATATAATCCCTCCATGTGCTTTGGGTAAAGTAGCAGTAGGGACCTGCAGAATCCGCAGTTTCCAAATTGTTCTGGTCGCGTCAGTCTGATCAGCTAACCTTTTCTTTGCCCATTCATAGCCTTCATCTCAGACAGATCTGTGTCACCGACATTTTAAAATTTCATTAAGTTTTCATTTTACCATTTTGTATACATTTGCCTCTGACAGTGAGAACAAATTCTGTTTTCACCCATATTGCTTTTTTGGCAGCCATTTTACTTTCCATTCAGCTGAATGCTGTAGGGTTTGAGTTCAGAAGAATGAAATTATTGTTCATAACAAGTGCTTTCTGATAATTATTTTCTTCATTTGTGAAAAACATTATTTTGCATTCTGACGGATAAGATCTTGCAGCCTCTTCTTTTCTTGTGGTCCCTTATATTGAAATTATCTTGTAGTAAAAGGAGTAGCATCATTTATCCAGCAAAGGTAGTATTTTACCTATACAGTAATATGTATGTTGCATTAGCACACCTCATACCCACATGTATGCATATTTCTGACTACTTAAAGAATGGGAGGAAGAAAAAGTTTGAAAAGTCATGCCTAAGAATGTAGTGAGAGAACTGGAGAGAAGCAGTGTCATGGTTTTAAAAAAGAAATTACATACTTGATATATAGTTCAGGGCTGATGCTGGAAGGGGCAGAGCTAATCTCAGTATTGAGTGGTAAAGTTTGGTCATTTCTGTAGCACTCACATACACACACGCTGTTTATGGAATGTAAAGGATTTATTAAAGTTTTAAACATTAATTATTGAATACATGTTATCTACAAATTTTGGCTGTAAAAATTAGAAGGCAGAATGATGCAACCTTCAAGAATAAAGGAGCCAATCATCCACTTTGCACTCTAGCAGACTTTTAGTTCCTTTGACCAACTATCCACGTTAATTATTTGATTAAGAGGAACAAAATAAAAGTCTGCTCTTGTTTATAAAAAGCTTAATATAGAAAAGAAAACAAAAATCTGTTTATCACAAGCAGATAGCGTTCCTTCTGTTTTTCTCTACTTTCTACAAAGATAAATGCATTGTATATTGCATGGTATAGTGCTCCTTCAATGAACTAACAGCTCGCAGGATCTGTTTCCTTTCTTTGGCCTGGGTTGGCTTAGTTCATTGAGCTCATTTTTGCAGAGATTATTTTTTACAAGACTTGCAGGGGCTGAGAATTTTGAACCATATATTGTAGATAACAGGAAAAATAGATTCAGTTTTTAAACTGAGATAAAAGATTTGAAAAAGGGATTTCTGTGGAGTTTTCATTGATAGGTAAGTTTGTGTCAGTCATTCTGTTTAAAATTGGGAAAGTATTTTTGTGAACTACTTTCACTTACATTTTTTTCTGCTGATCCCTT
>NW_008237681.1:5613619-5655002 GCF_000691975.1 Corvus brachyrhynchos
AGATTCTGCAGGTGGAATTTAGTTTCACTGGTGTTAAATATAGTGTAATTTGTGTCTGAACCCACTGTATTGATAATGTGCACTAGTTTATTACTAGAATTATTTTGGACTGAACCTTTGAAAAAGAACAGGTATGGCTCTTTGTGTGGGGTTTTTGCTCTTCTCTTCTTCTCATATAAAGCATAAAAAAATCCAAGTCAAACAAGAAAAAAACCCCAAGAAAAAAAACCCAATCAAACTCAATAACAACGCACACCCTTCAGGAAAAAGGAAAAAAAAAAAAAAAAAAAAAAAGCCCAGCACTCTGCAGTTATTTCATGCTTGATGCCATTTAAAATGTTAGCATTTTTTTCTTTCTTTTTATGTTGCCTCATAGTTTGTTATAGTACATTAAAGTCTTGCAAAGGATGTATAACTGCATACTAAAATCAAACAGGAGTGCTAACTGGAAGCTCTCTTGGTGCTTGTGCATAAGCTTTCCAAGTGCAGAGAAGCAACAGCAGATCCTTTGTGCTTCTGCAGAGTACGGTAACATCCTTTACCTTAATCCCTGGCAGCATCACGTCCATTTCTTTGGCTTGTCATCAGCATCTCTAATAGAGTAAAGCTCCAATGCATGTAGCAAGAAACGAAGCGTGTAGGGAAAAAACATAAAGATATATTTTTCACTGAAATACTTCTTTAACTTATTAACAGACAAGTGTGCATGTCAGAAAAACACACTTGTTTGCCGGGAGTATATGCAATAGCTGATGGGTAAAGAAACAGAAACCTTAATGGCTGCTTGTGTTTAGGTCACTGTTCATTCATTCATTTGTTGCTGGAGCTATGAACTATTCATATGTTGCCACAGTATGTTACTTACACACGACTGATGGTGAAGGAAGTAAGAGCTAAGATGCTTCACAGACATCGACATCGAGGGGATTAACATGTCTGCTTCATTAATATATATGTGCATACATTAATGTTGAAGTATTGAAACTGTTTCAAATGAAATTAAAAACTCTCTTTTGAGGTCTGCTACAGTCCTTAGAAACATTTTAGATTTTGGCGTCAGCCTTACCGGTTTCTTAACCATTTTACTTTTACTTTGCCAGTGGGGATACAAGTGCAGACAGAGTGCTCATCGCTTGCCTGCTGCCTGGTTTTCTGTTGTTTTTCCTTAGCTAGGTCTGCTCTCTGTACTTGCTAGCCATCATTAAGCATATATGAATCCCTGTGGAGTGGCAGGCATGGATTCTGTGAGTGACATTTCTGGCAGCATTTTCCTTGTATATGGCACCAGGCCTGATTTTCTGAAATTTTAAGCATCTATGATCCCCATTTGCTTCCGCTGAAGCTGTAGGTACTCTGTCCTTTTGGAAAGCGTGCTGCTCAGTGCTAAATCTCAGGCAGTTAAGGGAGGAGAAAGTCCTGGAAACTTACTTAGCACTCGTGTGACAGCCGGTTCTGTATAGCAGCAGTATCGCCTGTGTGAAGGCATTGCCTCTCCTGCTGTATTAGCTGCAGATCCAATAATCTGCCCCTGTGAAACTAGTAGTGAATTGTTTGGTAATGTTTATTGAAGCTCTTTAAAATATATTTGCAATGTATAAAACACTTTGATATATAGAAGCTCACATCCTAATAAGATTACATTAAGTATCCTAATAAGATCAAGGCTTGAAATTATGTTTTTCCGGATTTGAGTGATATAAATTAATTTTAGTTTAAACCAGTGTCAGTGTTCTTAGATGTTCGTTATAAATACTCCATTTGCAGTTTATGTGGGTCTGCATTTAGATTAAAAAAAATCAATTCTCCTATTAAGACAAGAAGCATTTTCTCTTCCTCTTCTTCCAGTATGCTGCAGCTACAGATTATCAAGGCAGTGCTGTAATTATTAAACTCAACCAGTGAATTATAGAGAGAACAGCAGTGGCTGATCACTGAACTCTGTTGGCACTGGCCTTTCACTTCTCATTTAAGTCTAGCCTACTATATAAAATGAATTCATTATTGTCAATTTAGATCCCTTGTGGAAGCTAATCCACATCATAAAGCCATTCTACACAAAAGTGAATTCTCTTTAGGAAGACCTTACAAGTACATGCAAACTAAAATATGCAGGAAACTTCCAGTACAGACTAAATTAATTGTTACTTAGACTACCAGGGTGAAAAGCTGGATTAGTTCAAGAAGAACCCCACAGTCACAGCTCTGCTATGACTTCTGTTGGTCAGAAGTCCGTTCCACTTTTTATTTTATTGCTATATCTGATTTTTATGTAACCTATTGCCCAGAAGTACGACTCTGAAGGACTAATTCGGTCTTTATTTCTTGTAGTTTTCAGTGTTAAAATTTGGGGCATAAAGTCAGGGGAGAGGCTTGACTAGTTTCAGTATCAAGAAATTCCTCTTCTCCTTTAATAGTCTAGTTGGAGATATCTTTTGGACTTGGATAAATTGTCCTCCAGGTGGGCCATACTGGGTAAAGGTATTAGTGGGTTTATGCCGAAGTACCTGTATATATGTAACTAAATTATTTGGTTATAATCACCCTTCCGGGTGCACCACCTGCTATGTCAGACCAAACCTAAAATGATATTCGGTAGCAGTGCATATACCTTGCAGCTATGTCAGAGAGAGTTTTGTTGGGTTTTTTAAACTATCAGCATTTTGGTACACTAGCATCTCTATTGGTGTTTTTTACCAGATTTAATTACTTAAATATAAATTATTGTATTTGTCTCTTCCCGTCAGCCCTCATGACCTGTGATCTGGATGGTTTTGTTGATTTCATTTTTTATCTAAAATATAAGTATTTTGGAGAAGACAAAATTTTACTGTTGAGCGGCTACTTTTATTTCTTGCTACCTTTTAATTCACAAAAAGGTAAAGATATCTCCTATTAGTGAAATTTACCTTACTGGCCTGGTAACATTTCAAGTGCAGAGCACAAATATAACAACTCTAGAGAAGGTCTGTTCCAGTTTTATGCCTAAATGCCAAAGTTTTATGTGCAGTATAATAGCAGGGAAGAGTTGATTCATTGCATTTACCAATGACTGCCTCAGATTTCCTTTTGTCCTGTCCAAATACAGCTGAGGATGTTTTTATGGATGCCTCAGCTTAAGAGAAAACAGTGCATATCACTGTCCATTTGACATGAAGCAGTGGACACAGTGTAAAATTATTTCTGTACTTGGATTTCTCCAGTGTCAGGCATGGATCTTTTCAAGATCTTAACAACTTTGTTTGCTTAAGGACTTTGTCCTGAGCTATGGAGCAAGAATAGTAATGACCTCCAAACTCAAATATCCAATACTCATTTTACGCTATAAGCTAGAAAATCCACTTCAATTTCATTACTCCACCTGACTCATTATCAAGTGAAGAATTTGTGGTAAATTTTTTGGTGAATTTATTGTTTGTTTCTTTTAAAAATTGTTTCTCTTACAGTGTGCAAGGAACAGTTTAATTCAAACTTTTTCATTGTAAGAGGCTAAGAATGTTGGCATCTGTGTCTCTATAAACATATTTAAAATTTCAAGGAGAGTTTAAATATTTATGAAAATATAAAAGGTAACTTAAAAATAATACGTTTCTTTTAGAAACTGGTGGCCAGAACTTATCTGCACACAAATTACTTTTGGGAAAAGAGAGGAGCATACTTAGAGTCAGTTTTAATATTTTTAATGGTTTTCACTTTTTACTTGGCAGATTATATAAAGCCTTCAAATATTAATATATATTCAAGATTAGGGATTTATAGGCTTCTTTCGTTTACTATACATTTCTTGTATGTGAAATTTTCATGGTCTCCTGATTCTTCTGAATTATAGTTATTGTGCATGGAGATAGCTGATGCTGCTGATAACTTCTGATCACATAAAAAAGTGAAACTCTTGGCCCAAAGATAGCAAAAGCCATTAATTTCTTAATAAATAGCCTACAACTGGAAAGCATGCATGCTGCAGGAAAAAGACCACCTTTTTTTCCTATTGGTTTCAATTTCATGGGTTTTGTTGCTCTGATATTCAAAGCAAGCTGAATTTAAATGCTTGTTTTTCTGTGATATTTAGGGTTTTTTTGAAACAAGCTCAGTATTTCACATGGATAATATATCTGAAAAAGTTACAGTGGTGGAATTATTTCATCATTACATACTTTGGGTGGGGTTGTTTTTAAAGAATCTCGCTGGTTTATTTATCTCATTTAACTGCTGATCTCATATTTATGTAAAGAAAGAATTTAGATTTCTTTATTACTCTTCTCAGAAGTGAGTGGACATGACTGAACTGTGCTCCCATATCCTATAATGAGGCTTTTGTGTGATTTTTCACTGACACTTAGAAAAAGACTTAATCATTATTCTACCCTTTCTTATCTTTCATTGTGGTACGGAACATTTCAAACACAGACCTTTCCCATCAGAAAGCCATCCACAGAAAAGATGGATATTCTTGAAACTAATGTTACTTTAGTTTCTGTATTTTGAGTATTTCTTATTTTCCTATGGTGCTACTTTCTTTATATACAGGCAGATTTTTTTTTCCAGGAGTAGATAGTTATTAGCTATCCCACATGGAAAAAAAATTCAAGGGTTTTAAGGAATAGCTGTAGCAATTGCAGGAGAAGTGTATAAATTATCATCTCTTTTGGGTTTTTTCCCCCTCTCAGTACAACTCTTACTATAATTAGCCAGCATTTAACAGCAAATGTTTGCTTTGGTTAAATTATTCAGAACATTTATTTTACTTGTCAAAGGTTAGATCAGGTTGTTGTTTGAACTGGTAATTAAATGCAGCCTAATACACTGTCATATTTATATGCACTATCAGCCCTGTTTCCTCCTTATTCAGTATAATTTTATAATGTTTAGGGCTGACATTTAGACTTCCAACTCAAATCCTGTTTTCTTGTAGAGAAAGCTAAGATTTTGCATTTCTGTTTCATTGTACATGAATACACTTAAGAAAATAAGAATTAGGGTTGTTTGGAATATCACAGCTATGGATTTCATTGTCATAAAATCAGTGAAGGCCCTTTGAATATTTTTATTTGCATATTTCAGTAAGTCATTACACAGCATCTGGTATGTATTAATTATTTTCCAGAGATTAATGTGAGGTGGACAAGTGCAGACGTCTCCTTTACTAATTGAATATCTACGAGTCACAGTAACATACAGTATATTTAAATTACATTCCCAAATCTCTAGCAGAAATGTGCATAATACTGAAATACAGAAAGGTTCCTAAAATAGTTACATAGTGGACTCAGATGAGCAAACAAAATTAAAAAGTTTCAAGGTAAGGGATCCTCTTGACTCCAGAGCCGTGGGCCTTGCACATGTGCATTAGAGTACTGAGCCTGGCTATTCAAGTTGATAAAATGAACAGGAATTTTAGAGTAGCCAGGATTCAGCCTCTGCACTTTCTCGTGACACTTTCAGAAACTATTTTCCACGTGCTTGTATTAGACAGTCATTTAATTGAATTGTCATGTATATAATATGTCCATTCCTTTTTTATTTCTGCCATTATAGGTTTATTTTCTTTTGGTCAAATTTGAACAAAGAAAAAATCATAGGGCTTTTTAAAAAAACTTCTATGCTCATTGTATGTGATATTGTTCAATGTCTATGAAAGAAAGAAGGCTGCTGTCCAGTTAAAAAAGAAATAACCATAAAATTGGATCATTAGCATTTCAACAATGCTTTTTTCCTACCCTGTTTAGACAAATATTTCTGCCTTCTGCAGTGCATTTGTGTGGCAGCTTTCTCTTCATGTAACTAATGAAGTGATATGTATACATTACAGCCTATCTTATGTTTTAGCATTTCTAAAATGTTTTTTTTAAATCCTACCTATTGTACTTAATGTGTTGAAGGTGCAGGTTTGAAAGTCTTTCAGTTCTGTCAAGTAAGAGCTACACTGATTCGTAGCCTTGTTAAGAAACAATTCATACTTAATGGTAGTGAAATCCTAATTTATCCACTGTCATGGTGATCACCCCAGACAGTATTATGTGGTTGCAAAAACTGAGACAGGAGTAAGGGCAAAACATATAAGCGCTATCTTATAAAGCCAAGATCCACACCTCAGTTCCTGCACATATGATCTCAGAGTAGCAGAATTGATTTTTTTTAAGTTGGGTTGGTTTCTGGTTTTTTTACCCTTTCCTCCCCCCTAACCATATTTTTTATAAAACTGGCATAGGCCACCACAGGCCACAAGGTAGAAAGATACAGTAAAAACAGAGTTAAAAGTGAAGTGTATTCTTGATTATAATTATAGCATTCCTAGCGTGACACTAAAGAAACTCGATGTATGGTGCTCAGTTTGTTATTTTGCAGCTTGTTAAATTTTTATACTTCGTGGTTGTGGGAGGTAGCTAAAAACAAGAGAATATTCTGTGCTCTTACAGAAATCATTTTGACCTCTAGGTAAAGTACATTTATTTGTGTATACATCATCTGAACTGTGAGTTGTTTTGATTGATGTAGTAGATTGCATATACATATGGCATAGAGAGGACCTGGGTTAGGGTAAAAGTTCTGGGCTCTTTCATGATGGACTATCTAAATATAAACTAGAATAAAAATGAGTAAATTGATTTTAAGTTGTACAAAAGTGCCATACAGGAGTAAGTCCTGGGATGGTTATGACAGACTGTGTGTGCCTTTTATTTGGGAAACTGATCTTCAATTAAATAATTGCTGTATTAAAGTTTAAGAAGTATCCACACATCTGTTACACCAAGGTTAGTATTTTTGGGAAGGAAAATCAGTGTAGTTGTTTCAGATGCTCTCTTAAAGATCATTAGTACTATGAATCAGAAGTAGAGGTTTAACAGCATGGCACATATCCAGGAAAGTAGCCATTTGTAGGAAGTAATAGATTTAAAAGTTTAACATGTAGAATTAGGGTGTGGATAAGGTCTAAGGCATTTTTTCTGTGAACTGAGGAGCTTGGTGGTCAAATGATGCTTCAGTCATGAAAGAAACAACCCAACAAAGTGAAAATCTCTGTTCTTTCCTGCACATCTCTCATGGTCATTCCTTCTGGCTTTGAGAATGCCAACAGTTTTAGTTAAAATACTGGTTTTTCACCTGTGTTACCTTTTATAGGGCAGGCTGTGTATGTATCTTTGGAAGGTGAGCGTTCTTTCTTCATTAGCTCTTCCTGACGTCAGTGCAGTGAGAAAGCTACACTAAATACAGAGTCAGTGTTGCATTTAAAGGAGGCAAGAAAGTACTCTTTCAAACAGACTGATGTCACATAGATATACTAGATGACATTTGTTACAAATAAATTACTTACTGTTACTGTGTTCAGTTATTTGAATGGGTGAAGGGAGTCTTATGTGGGGTTCTTTGAGAGAAAGAAAGCTGACCTGGGGTAGCCTAGCAAAGGAATGATTTTCTGCCTTTCTAAATAATTTCTTTTCAATTATCTTTGTGTTTTGACTTTCATTTCTGATAAGATCCTGTCAAAACTTCTGAACCAAAACTTGGGAATAAATAATATTAGTTATCTGGGTTTGTTGTATTCAGTAGTTTGCACCTAAGTGTGGCTGCTAAAACAGAACAGGATTTCCCTTTTTCTTCCCCAGCAAAGAACAGGAACTTCCAAATCACAGGAGTTTGGATGAGTAGGCAGAGGATCTGCTGCCTTCGAGCCTTCTTGGCAACAGGTGGAATTGTGATATGTGTTTGACAGAAAATAGTCATCTCAGCTAGGCAGTCTTTGTCTGTTACCCCTCTTTTGAAGAAAGATCTATCCCCTTGGTCAACTTCTTCCTCCTTTTCCATCAGGAAGCTAAGAACACCTGCTACTGCCATCTTCTGTCTTCCTTTTAGGCAAAAAAGATGAATAATACATGACCAAAATTTCAAAAGCAGCTACTAATTTTAGGTGCCCCAAGATGCCGAGCCTTACTATTAAGTAAGAAAGAAAAGTGAGAACAGATCACACCTATATTCTATGTGCTTGGTTTCTTTCCATTTACTTCTGGATGCAGTTCAAAATTCTGATTCCATTCTTCTTAATGCGCTGAGCGGTCCAGAGCCTGGCCACTGGTAGGTCACTTCTCTGCCTCAACTAGGGCACTTCTCTATCTCAGTTATTACCAGAAATGCAGCAAAAAAGCAAAAAGAATATTTTTTCTAGGCTTTTGCATATGGCCAGGTTGAGATCGTACAGTCTACACCAGGAAAAAGAAATCAGAAAGCTACCTATTTTGCAAAATGGTCTTTCATGTGTTGGGAGAGAAAGAAACGAATAAATTTGGTCAGAAGGACAGGAAAAGAAAAAAAAAGATTTGTAAAGAAGATTGTGAAAGCAGCTATTTTGTCCAGGAAGAATCAGAATGCTTTCATCATTCAGATATTAGGATATTTACCTTAAATATTCTTAAAAAGTCATACTGATCTGTGTAGTACAGACAAGGAAACTATCTGAAAAGGCTTTCTAAAACCAAGAAGAATTTAATCAAGGAGGTTTCCAACCATAACTTGTTTACATCAGTTATATTTTTTTAATAAAATGGGCTTAAAGGCTTAGCCTCAAAGGTGTTGTCAGCTTTCTGTAAGGTATAATGACAGCTGTTGTTCCAATACAATTCATCAAATCTATTTACTGTTTTGTGGGAATTCCAGTTCTTTTTGTTGGTTACATGCAACAAAACTTGGTATTCAGAGAACACTGAGAGATTCAGTCATGTCACAGTGATTGGTGAATTAGAGCACTCAACTAAGCCTAACTTATTTAGGAAGCATCAATCTATTGTATTACCTAATAAAAATCAAAAAGCTTTCAAGAATCTGCCTGCTGTTCTGCTCTCATTCCCCAGAGCAGAGGAGCATATACAACTCTCAGGGCAGTGGATCTCTTAGCCAACAAGACCTAAGGTCTTGTTCTGCTACTTACGTGTTGTCCACGAATGTCCTGCAAAACCAGGCTTTTGTTTCTTACTGTGTAGTATGTGCTGACCCACTTCTAAAGCAAAATAAACCCAGCACATAGGGTAAAGAAAATAGTTGATGACGATAAATTTACTGCCAAACCAAGAAGCCCTTTTAATTGCAACTCACATTTATTAATATTTCCCCCTTTTAACAGTGTATTTTATCTGTATTCCTGAATTAATTTATTTTACGAATTCTTATTGTTACTGGAAATTGATGGTAAAGTTCTGCAGAATTAAATAATTTTTTTAATAGGCAGACTTCTGCTCCTCTATAACCTTGCAAAGTACTGCTTTCCTACTTGCTGTTTAAGAGCTTCATTTATTTCAGGTTTTGAGGTGGTACAGGCAGCGTGCTTGATGTACCATGCTGCTTGCACTGGGGACTTCTGTGCTTGTGTTTTACATGCTCTGGCAAGCAGCAGGGACTGCCCAGAAAATATTTTAGGAGGAATAAATGCCTCTAAGTAGCAGTGCATTATAGAAATCATTGTGCTACAGGGGCTTTGTCAGCCTGGCTTCTCTGTGCCTGAAGACTTCAGCAAGACCACTTATTCCCTTGGGAGTTTGATGTGCATGTACAGGAAAGCAGAGAACATTTCATCCAGCTGCTCAAAAATTTTAATGAGAAATATGAGAGTAGGAAGAGAGATGAAAATAAGTTGTAACAGATAACACTGTATTAAGAGATCAAATTATTAAAGAAGGAACATTATTGCACTGTCATTTTCACCCATTTATAATATTGCAAACCTTGGCAGGAATTAGTACTAAGAGTTCCTGACTACCAGAAACACAGGCAGTGCATCAGGATGTATTGAGCAGCAAAGTTAACTTTCTGCAAAAGGAAGAACCTGTCTTATCATCCTTTTAGTGGCATAGAATACAGTGATACGTTCCTACTACAAGAACCCTGAGTAAAATGTTACTCATAGCAGAGGTGGTATCTTGATATAATGTCTTCATGCAGTCAATTACCTGCTAAGTTAGCAGGTTTCATCTATAGCTTGTTTCCAAGTCTCAGAGGTTTCCTTTGCTTGAGGTATTTTATTTTATTTTATTTTATTTCATTTCATTTGGATACTGCTCTTTGAAACTCACTACATCCTAGATATGAGTAAGCATTGTACAAAAATATTGAGCCTCTAGAGGGGCTCCTGTTTTTGTTAGTGCTGGTGGGGCAAGGCTGAAGAGAATCAGTGTGAGCAGGCAGTACATGACAGAAATACTGTACCTTACATAGACTGAGCCTTTGGGTGTGAGAGGGAGCATTCAAGGGAAGAAGCTTCAGCGTATTTTCTTACAAGGTGTAGCCCTACTTTGAAGCTTTTTTCCTTTGAGTATGACTTTTAGACATAAGTAAGCCACCATTTCTATTGGCAGAAGTTATGGAAAATTCTTGCAGTCTGCAGTCATTGCACTGCAGCAGAATCAGAGTCAGGTTTTCCTGTGTAAGTCTGATCTGAATTCACTCATCAGGATTGGATCATGTAGCTGAACATGGGTTATGGTTCTTCATTATATATAGAAACCTGGTTGTATGGTGCAAAACAAATTCTGCCTCTCTCTGTGCCTTTGAAAGTGCATATGAAATTCTCATATTCTTTAGCAAATGAGGTTTACACCAACTTTCTTTGTACCTCAGCATGATACCATGCTGCTTTAGCATCTGCATATCTAGAAGAGAAAACTAGAAGAGAAAGATTTGATGTAAATGCTTCTGTGCGTGCATGAACATGCTGGTGTTTCTATAAAAATTCTGTCAACCCCTGTAGGAAACTGTTTTCTAAAAATAGTGAAAGAATAAAGGCTGAATCCAAGATTAATTGCTTACTACTTCAGAGCTGTGATATCCTAGAAACTTATTTCGTTGAATACACTTTTAGTGTCTAAGCTAGTTACTATCATTTTGGGTAAGGCTGCAGGCTAAGCTGCCATTTTTTCCAGTTCACTGTTTTGATGATTTCTTTCAGTCTTGACGTTCTTTGGCCCTTTGAGTTACATATGTATTACTAAAACATAAAGTGTGTAGCATAGCACGGGGCCTGTGTGTTCTTGAAAGTAAAACTCTTAAATACTTAAAAGCATACCATAAAAAGCAGTAAACCTAACCATATTTGGAAGAAGAAAGATTTAATTTAAATTATATTTAACTATTTTGTAATGAGGTAGATAAAATATGTTCTAAAGTAAAGCAAGCAAAGAATTTATTTAATGAGTTTCCAATTGTTTGAATCTTTTTAATATGAATAGGGTTTTTATCACCTCTAGATCACTCTAAGAAAAGGGAGTAGCTTTTTAGTTGAATGTTGTAAAGATCTGAACTCTTACGCCATTTTTCCTTCTTCTCTTTCACCTTCACTAAGGCAAAACATTGTTTCTTTGAGTTTTATGTCATAGGTTATATTTTCTAGGCTCTTAATAGGTCTCCTTGCTTCTCTCTGGACTGCAGCAGCTGGTGCTTGTCCTGTGCTATCTGAATAAAGATGGGTATAGTGATCCAGCTCAGGCCTTAGCTGTGTCAGACAATGGGAGGGGATTTGCACATCTAATTTTTATCAGCTGTTCTGACTAAGAGGAACCTTTCTCTGAGACTTTAGTTGAAAGGAAGGAATGTGAAAATGCATCAACACAACGTTTTCACATCTGGTGCTAAATGTAGTTTCTGTGGGTAGAGGAATGTTCAGGGCACGGGCTACATTTAGCTGTTGACTTTGGATCTTCTTTGTTTGCTGGTGTTTCTTTTTTGCAGTCAATGTTAGATCAAAGTTGTGTTCTCTTAAGAGCTTCACTGTGGATCTGTCACATAGGTTTGCATTAAGAATAGGTGTAGCTCTGTGTTAGGGCTGTAGGATTTGAGGTTATTTTTTTAGCCAGCTTTGGCTGGCTATTTTGTCTTCTTTGGGGTTTTTTTATGATACCATACTGAATACATGTATTCAGTATGGTATCATATCAATCCCTGTAGGATCAGGGATTTAAGATGGTTGATGCACTTTATACTTTTCATTGTCACCATTTTCAGTGCAGAAGAGAGAAGTTGTGTAACCATGAATGTCAGGTTACACTGTGCAGAGCATTACACCTTGAGAAAAATTGTTGACCACGGGGAGAGGAGGGTTGTGGCTATCAAACTTACTGGTCAACATGATGGAAGGATTTTGATCCTCTCTGCATTATTCAAGTTTTTCTTCCTTAGTCAAACTAGTTTTTCTTGCAGAATCACATAACCTCAAGAAAACTGAAAACCAGCAAGTGTGTGAACTTGTTTCCTGCTTGTATCAAATGCGTGGAAGATTTCCTGTCTTTGAAATCAATAGAATTTTAAGTTTTTATTTAAGAAAAAGTTTTTTGTCTTTTTTTTTTTTTTTTTTAAACTATCATGTGAATTACCAAGAGAATACATTGCCATGGTCCCAGGCTATTTGTGTTGTTTCTTATCCTTGACATTTTAATTCACTACTGAATTTATACTTTGCATGTTTAAGTACTGGTAAGACATGAAAGTTGGTAGGGTTAAAACTGTAGACAGTGCTTTAAAGCTCCTATGATAATTGTTCTTAGGTATGTATTCCTTTACTGTGGCTCTCAAGACAACTATTTAATAGACAACATTTGAATAATACAAATGTGCGGTTGGTAAAAATGGATTAGGGTTTCAGGGTGGTACCAATGGGTGATATTTAATATTGAATGACATGTATTAAGACAAATGCTTTTATATATAATTTATTTGGCATTGTAAATGCATTTATCTTGTGAGATACAGACTCCCTGTTGCCACATGAAGTATTCTGGAAAGGTTTGGAGTAAATAAATAATAAAACCACTTTGATATACAATCTAACAATATTAAATATTAAGACTTTCACATGATTGATTTTAATACTTAATTAACTTATTTAAAGTCCAATGTAACTCTGTTTTTGTATTAGAGATCAGACAGGCAGAAGTTAAAATGCAGGAAATGTTATTAAATGGGACAAAATTAATTGCATTTAATGACCATCAGACTCGCTGGCTGTTAACCTGTCCATCAGTGGCATGATCTTGTTTGTTTTGTTCTGGATCCCAGCTGATGTTAATGTTAATCTGTTCCACCATGTCAGACCATTTTTTATGTTTGCATCATTCTATTTTAATGATACATAATCTGATACATTTTCTAAAAGATAACAGACTTGCTTTATGCTATCCAAAGTTTGTCAAATTGTGCACTTTTCTTCTGACTTAGTAAGTGTTCTTCCCCAGGCATGTTTCTTCAGTGGGTGGTGGCAACCTGTGGAAGTGGCTGAGTAGGAATCTTAGCTGGTTTTGAGCTGCTCTGTGTGTGTGGGAGGGTTGTTTGGGTTTGGTGGCATTTTTTGGCGGTTTTTCTCTTGGAGGCACTGGAACTAGTATTTTCTGTATTTAAATGGAGATGATGGTAGTAAAGGCCTCAAGTGATGGAGCGCTGAAGATCACAGTGCTGTGAGATAGATGGTGTCTGTGGCCTAAGTAAAAATCACTCCTAGAGCAAAGAAGAAAGCAGTGAATATTACAGTAAGAACAGATTTTTCAAAAATGCCTATTAATGAGTATCCTGGTAAAATATCCAGCTTGAAATAGATCAATGGTCCTCTTTTCCTCATTTGCCAAAGTTCATGTTCAGGACTGTCTTCTACTTGACCCTCTAGTTAGCGTGCTGTTCATTTTTGGGTTTTTTAATCCCTGGTTTAGGAGGAATAATTTAATTTTGCTAGTATAAGAAAACCCATGATCTGGGACTGCTTCTAGATTATTTGGAAGACATCTGTGCTTCACTGCTTTAAATAAACCCAATGCATGTTTATTCTCCTAATATTTAATTTCTAACCTACTTTAAAATGTTTTCACATTCTGGAAAATCCTCACTTCTGTGTTCTAACATGCTTGATTACTTCATAAGCCACAAATGAGGGGCAGAGTTGTGAACCCTCATAACATGATGCTGTCAAACTTAACAAAACATGCATAAGACCATTACCACATCAGACACTTGCTTTTAGTCAGGTCGTCTTAATCAATTTGACTTCACAGGGCAGCTAATTTATCACTTAGCTAAACAAGTATTTCCCCTACTTGTCATCAATTTAAGTAATTAAAATGGTAAACTTTGCTATATGGCATGAAATAAAGGCCCAAAGATAATTTGGAGAAGGTGGTTGATACAGTCTAATAGAATGAATGCAAAGTATTATTAAAACACTTCGGTACGCTTCAGTAGTTTTCAGTAATGTCATATTCAGGTAGCTTTGCTGGTACTGATGGAAAGAGATTTTTATTTTTAGCATATCCAAGATTTAGCAGCATTGTTCAGCTTTGTCCTCAGAGCTAGTGGGTTCTCATTTTCCTTTCTTTAGGCATAAAATATTTTGCTCTGTTGCTTGATTGTTTAGAGGTAAGAGGATGTCAGAGAGCAAGAGTGGGGCAAGTGCTGCAACCTGTGCAGTGCTTCAGCCCTCATCCTGAGTACGTCCCCAAGCCTGCAGTTCCTCTCCTTCCATTTTACCACTGGAGAAGGGGAAGGGAGGGGAAATGGGTGTTATAAAAGCTTTGCCTAATTCTGTTTCACCTACTCAGTTACACCTTCAAAATACCCTTGCTGAGACTGATTATACTTTCTAATTTTGCCCAAACAATATGAATACTCTTCACTTCTTAAACATTAATTTTGATGTGTTTTGGTGTGTTTCATGCTTTGAGTAAATAATTTTTCAAAGTCCATATAAACAGTGATGCTTAAGGGTGGGTTTTAGGTTTTTTAAATTGAAATAATTTAGTCACTATTTTTGAAACAATGCTTTTCATCCACAAACTGCTTATTTGAATACTGAATATTTCTATTCAGTATCTGTGACAAGTGAAGACGTTAGTGAATGTTTTATGACATGAAATAAGGTACAGTATTCATGTTCAACTGTGCTATGTTTTGTTTAAGAAATGCTGATTTATCAACATTTTTGAGATTAGGGTAGTCTTACCAGTTGCTCTTGTGGTACTGAATACTCTCACTGCTAAAAGAATGCAACAATTTTTGTTTTGTTTTGTTTTAATTTTACATCTTCTTAATGAACATCGATTATAATCAGTTTATTATATGAACATTTATTATAATCTTATTATAGATTAGTCTTCTGCCTTGTACAGTTCTGTGTATTTGTTTTTGCCATGTTTCACCCAGCTCTGGTCCAAAAGTGATGGGTGCTTCACTGGCTGTACAGCTAACGATAGAAACATATCTCACTTAGACTTTTATCTTTGTCTTGTATTTCTGTCTATCTAGATATGACTTAATAATGGAAGATGAAGTATGGCTGAATTGAGGCTGTTGACCCTGACAGTCTGGAGAAGAAGTGGGTTTTGGTTTTGAATGTTTTAAATGTAATTTTGTTTAAGCATTCCAAACTCATGGGTTTGTATACAGGAAAAATGGCAATGCTAATGAAGGCATGATTATACAAGACTGATTTATGGCTAAAGGTGGTAGAAATCACATAATGTGCTAGAGTAGCTAATAGGGAAGGCAAAATATTTGTAAACTCTTGGGTGAATAAACCTTCTCACATCTAAAAAAGAAGCAGGCAACTTCCAAGTAAGTACTAAGAGTAAGTACCCAGTGAGAACAAGGAGAATTCTCTGAGTTAGAATGGGTATGTTAAATCAGACTATCTAATGCAGCAAGTAGTTAATCTCTGCTGTGTAGAAAGGGGTTGTTAGGTAGATGTCAGTAAACATCAGTTAAGTTTTTCCTAATGAAAACAGGTTGGTATTCTATCACTTATGGAATACAGAGGAGGTCATGGGAGAGGGGGTGATGTGCTATAAGCAGGTATCTCCACAGAGCCCTTCTGATATCTGGTATGGTTCTTTGTTGGAGTCCATAAGCCTGTCTCTCGAGGGATTTGTGGTCTCCATTGAGAACAGATGTGCTGACAAGCTGCCTTCACTGAAAGGCAGACAGGATTCACCCCATGTGTGTTGGTCGGCGAGGAGCAAACCTGGGGCACTGTCCTTGGTGGCACAAAAGGGCTCCCCCTACTACTTAAGTTCAGTAGCCACACAAAGAGTCTCTATGCCTGCCTTTTCCTTGGGCTCATGAGTGTTTCTACTAATTTCCCTGACTAGATAAAAGTTTCATACATAGCCTTAATTATTTTTTCATATATGTTACTGAATAGTTGAACTCCCAGTTGTGGGAAGCACGCCTGGTGTTTCAGTTTTTTAGCACTTCATCTTTGGAGGTTTAAAAACAAAGAACAAATAGGTTAAAGTGTCACTTTGAGCTTTCACTGAGATGTTAGGGTTAGCCAGTATCAAGTCTTGCAATCCAGTAATTGAATTTCAGAGTTTTATAACATTTTTATTGTTTCACATTGAGAATGGTTTTAAATTGCATCTTATTTAATATGAACAATATGTTATAGGCCATTACAAATCAACCACAAACCTGTAAAGAATTAATCTGTCTCAGAGTAAGATCCCAAGTGTAATCATAATTGGTTTAATAGTTCTCTTTGCTCTTTGTTAGAAGAGCAGAAAAGAACGTAAGTGTAAAACTGTGTAGAAAATTGCTTGGACTAAGGAGTGAAGACTAATAGGTAGTGATACTTTTTTTAACTCTAATCATATGTATCCATAAACAAACACAAGTAACTGATTAAATCACTGTGCAGATATCAAAAGTAAATCTATTCAGCTGTTTAAAACTGGTCTAACAGTCTGTAAAGTAAATTATGGTTCTTATAGACTGTAAAGGTATGGCATTTGGGGAGTATTTAAAAAAAAAAAGAAGGTGGATACAGAAGAGAACAATATAGAAGACCAAGCGTGCTAGGGCTAATTTGATATATGGATGTAAGACAGTGTAAGTCTGAAACATACTGTGTCTTGACTAAGTGGTGGCTGCTGAAACTACAATGACTGGTAAGGTCATTTTGTGCCTGGTTCTCAGTTTGAAAGACACTCAGGGTTGTGCTTTGTTCAGATTGTGTAGCAATCTCTGAAGTACCATAAAAATAAAGAGTTAAACTTAAGCAGCACAGTTTGAAATAAGCTTGTAATTTTTGTGAAGACAAAATCAATGGATCATTAGAAAGATATTTGCAGCGATATAGCTAAAGGAATGAGAGCAGCAACTAAAATACCAGCAGGAGAAAATTACTTCTGCAAAGTTGATGGTGGGTTATGTTTTCTTTTTTTAAATAAATTATTGTAAGTTTTTATTATTTATTTAATATATCAGGTATTTGTAAACATCTCTCTATATTTTGTAGCCATAAGACTACAGGCAAACGTTATTTAAGGGGCTAGCAAGTTTGTAAATATTTTTCTTCAAGATACCATTCGTGCAGTTTTCATTATAGTTTAAAAATTACATAGGAAACACATGATGTGTACATACATTCATGGCACATTTTGTTGAGCCTATTATAGAGTTGTTCAAGGCAGTTTTGTGTTTTAGTGGTGTGTTTTGTCATATAATTGTATGATTGTTATAATTTGACATAAAGGTGTACCACTGCTCAAGTGGTAAGTCCTACATTCCCTCAGTTCCTGGCTCCTTGTTCCCAAGACCTTCACATGTTCTCTTCCAGCTAAACAGAAGTGAGAGATGATGTGACCATTTCAACACCACAGCAACACAGGTGCCAGGGCAAATAAAGGATAAAACCCTCAGGGAATATGGCTGAGAGAGCATCCTTTTGAAAACAGTCTGGATGCACTGGTTTCAAGGAAATGCCTACTAGTGGCCCAACTAGGTTTGTTTATTATTTAGGGGGTTTGGGGGCTTGGAGGGTTTTTTCCGCATAACTTACTAGGAAAATCAAGAAGGTGTAGAGTATAAAAAGGTCTTAAGAATCCCAGTTCCCTTTCATTTATTGACAGTAAACTGAAGGTATAAAGCCTACACGGTCAACACCATACCTTCTAGGAACCAAAGGAAAAGCATAATTGAAGTGATTTCAAATTCGTTAATATGCCAGTCCTGAAAGTGTAGATGCATACCTCTTTCTGTATTTCTTTTTCGATTTCTTTCTAAATACAATTTTCTTGCTGTTAGAAAGTTATGGTACTTGTAAACAAAGCAGTTAGGGTAAGTGATATTTAAAACTCATCTGGTGGTCGTAGGTAGCTACTTAGTGTGCTTGGGCAAATCAGACCTATTTAGCTGGCTTAGGTTTTTTTGTGTTGCAAGTTAATAAATTGCTGTACAGTGACTAAAATGCAGTCTTGGCAAATGTACTCTTACACTATTAATGCACTGGAAAGGTCGTTTCTCCTTCTTATGCGCTGATCATAACCTTGTCTGCTTTTCACCCTTTTATTGGCATCCTCTTATTTGTTGCAGCCAATAGTAGCTTCCAGCACTCCCCACATGAGCTTCTAACATAGTTCTTGTTCAGTTGCTTGATAGCGATGTGAATGTCATTCAGGGGCCTGTGAGGATGAATCCGGATCACCTACTTCCTAAGGTTTCAGTTCTGCCATTACTCCCCTTTTGGCCTTCATTTTTGGAAGATGTCTTTGTAAATGTTCACCAGCTAGTTGATTATGTTTCTTAAAATGCATCCTTAACATCATCTTTCTAGAAAACTATCATGGTTTAAGGAATGGTATTCTCCAGTTTAGTTTTCCCAGTGAAACCATTGCATGCCATGCACAGCTCGCTTGCTCACTCCCCCCTCCCCCTCTTCCCTGTGGTGGGATGGAGAGAACTGGAGGCTAAGTAAAGGTAAAGATCACAGCTTGAGATAAGAACAATTTACTGGAAACAGCAGTTTCCAGTATAAAATGAGATAAGAAAAATGACCAGTAACAGCAACAATACTAATGATAGAGGGTACAAGAAAAGAAACGTTCTTGCTCACTGCAGAAAGCCCAACAACAGGTGATGCCCGACCACTCCCTTCATCGCAGAGCTGACATTACCCAACCACTCCCTCCACCGTACTTACTTAACCAGAAAAAAACCTTTCTTCCTGGAAGAGACTCAGTTCACCCTGCCCATGGCAATGACATGACATGGTACAGAATAACCTCTGGGCCCTAGCCATGCCACCTCCTTGCTACTGCAAAACCCTGTTCTGGCCAGAACCAAGACAAAAGCTAATATAAATCTTGATAAAACCAAATTTACTTATCAAGCCAATCGGTATTAACCCAGTCTCTTTTTGCATGTCTGCCACTGTTATCTCATACTTGACCTACGATTTCTGAAAAAGAAGTTGCTAAAAGGAGGATTTTCTGGGATGAGAGGTCTTGAGTCCAGAAGAGTGATGATGATGGTCTTTCCTCAGTTTTGCTCTATAATCTCCATCATGCCCAAGAACTAGCATCAGCTCTCCTTGGAATCAGACTAAAAGATGAGTAGGGAAAACTAGAAAAAGGAAGGAAAAGAGGCTCTTGCTCCGTTTTACAGTCTGTCAAAGCCACACTTGGACTTCTACTTGCAGTGTGGTATTTGTAGGTAGTATAACAATTTTTTTGGACTCTAAATATTGCAACACAAAACATTCAAGTGGAAACACTGTTGTTCTGCTATTAGACAACTAATGGTGATGATATGCCTGGAAAGTAAGAGAAGGTTTTAAGTACCTTTGCTCTCGAATTGTGTGATTTAAAAGTAGCTAAAGGAATACTGAATGTTTCTCTGGTTTTTTCCTCCAGATAAATACTCTTCAGTTGGAATTTACTACTGCCAATATGTATCATTCTGTGTCAGAAACCAGTCACCCTTTGCAAACAGAGGAACAAGAGATAGGCATTGATCCCTTGCAGAGTTTTTTGAACAAGCCAGGGGAAGGTGAGTTTTGTATTTCTCTACTTTTTTTAGAGTTTATACCTTATATAAGTGTGTCATGATAACTGTACCTGTCATAATTTGTTTAATTCTCTCAATGAAGTTGAACAGGGCAACTTAAAGAACATTTCACAGAGTATGTGTAGAACACTCTGACACTAATGAAAACCACGAAAAGTCAACTTTCAATTATAGACAGAAGCATTAGCCAAATGTTTAATGCGCTGTCATCCTTTTTTAATCATAAACCAAACACTGACTTCAGCATAAGAATATTGAAATGGAGCATGGCTTTATGTTACTTTCTCAAGCATGGGCTCTTACACTGCTTTGGGTTTAGGGATCTTTTTTGTTTGTTTGTGGTTTTTTGGTTTGGTTTGGTTTGGTTTTTCTGGGGGGAGGGTGTGGTTTTTTTGATTCTGCAGTAAATTTCAGTATGTTATTTTGAATGAAATTATGCAAATTAAAAGGCTGATTTTTTGTTTGACTCAGCACCTATATTCTTATTTAAAAAATCACCTCGAAGTTGAGATAAAATGAACAGGCTCTAAAGGTAGAAATTACTACATAACCTAAAGTAAATTAATTAAATGCAGTATTTGGAAGACCCTAATGAACAATGAGAACAAACTGCTTGGATAATGCACACGTGTCTGTGTTGCTCATCTTTTCTACTTACTTGCTAGTAGTGACAGTATAGTTGGTTCGAAGAAAGTGATAAGCTTAATGAGAAAGCTCGTCCTTGTCATGAAAACATTCCTCAAGTATTCAGTTATACACAGTGGCACCTTAACTACCTGTAATTTTCCAGTCATTGAACACATGTACCAGGAGGGCAAAATAAAAAATTTATTTTAAATTACAGAGTTGAAACAACTTTGTCACATTTTCTAAGTCCCTCACCCAGATCAACTACTCTCTGTGGGTGTATCTGTCTATAAATCATCTGTATACTAGTGTTTATTAAAAAGCTATGTCAAGTTTTGCTCAGTCATGTTTATTACTTCAGTTTAGAAGAAGCTGATGTTTTGCTTCAAAATATATTGGTAAAACTTCATTGTCCCTTTGAGTTAATTTTTTCACTATTTCTTCATTGGTTTATAAAGCTTCTTTAATGTTTGAAAATGTGAATGTACATCTAGGGGAAAGTATTTTAAAACCTGACAATTAAATGGAATAGCTTTTCTAGGTCAGTGTTTCTTTTCTATTATATTTGACGTCTTAACGATATGAAGCCATTTTAACCTGATCAACTAAATGCTTTTTTGTACATATTTTTAGAAATTTGAAAATAATCTTTTTCAATAACCTAAAATAATAACCATTTTCAAGAGGAAAAACAGTTTGCTTCTAGTCTACCCCAGTCAAGAAAAAGATGAACATTTTCTTCTGATTTCAATTTTCTTTAAAAAAAAATATTGGCAGTTCTCTCAACTCTGTTTCAGGAAAAAGCAAAATTTTCACCCTGTTAAAAACCACTGTAAGTTAATTTTACCCTTTATTGTGCCCAGAAGCGATTAGTTACCTTGACTGAAAAGGTTTCTCATTTTTATCCCAACCTTAACATTTCTATGACATACAAAGTTATTAGGATTGAATTGATGTTTAAAAGTGCCATTAATTCATTTACCCCAAATGTTCATTAACAATGTAAATGTATGCTGATGTTCTATGAGACAAGGAAGTGACTAATGACTCTTCGCACTAACAACACTTAAAATGAATAGAAACTTTAGATAGCTAATCTTGAAGTAATCAAGACCCTCATTCAGCTTGGCATCTCTGTATGCTCTAAAACAGCTGTCAACTGTTAAAAATATATACACAACACACACATACGCACATGCGAGGATAAAGATATGTAAATACATGGTTCCCCAAGTCATAAAGGTTACCAACTATGGTACATTTTTTATGTTCTATCTATGTAAATATTTTATATAAAGCATCCATTTCATCTTCATAGGCTTTTTTGCTGTGAAACACATAGTGCATTTTAATTTGAAACTTTATATATCCAGAATACGTCTTTGAAGTTTTAATGTTTCATTTTAAATAAAGCGTTTGCTTGGTCGGTGTTAGCTCTTTGGGCATCAAAATATGCAGTCATTCCCGTCCACGCAGTCTGTCCATCATTGCCTTCACAAAATTATTTCAAGAGAAGGTTTTTCAATGCAGTCTTAAGTTTCAGGGGTGATACAGAATCAACTTGGTGAAAAACGGTATCTTAATTTTTTTTTGTCATGAATCACAGAAATATGGTGGAGAGGTGGTCCATCGGAGATGTTCTGTGCAATATTATAGAATATCAGGACAACTGAATTGTGTTTTTGAAGCCTTGCTGAATGCTTAGCTTGGAGGCAAAGGGATAAAAGCCTTCACTGTGATGAGGTGATTGAAAAAAACACAGAAGTGATAAGGGCGCTGAAAATAAATATTTAATTACTGAGCTAGTCAGATTTGTTAATCTACATGAAGTATTGTATTTTTGGTATGTGCAACCGATACCAAAACTTGATGGAGAACCAGGAGATGTCATGTCCAGCTGGAGTTAAGAAAGTCTCTCACAGTTTTCATAAAATGAAAGAAATCTCAAAAATACATGGATTGCTCTTAAGTATAGCTGTTTGGAAAACTGCATGTATTGACTACTTTTTGTTCATTTGCTGTCAACTTGAAAGGGTATATTGGATGGGATTCCAGAAATATGTTGATTGAATGTAGTAGTACTCAGTGCTTTTATGAACATTTCAGTGAAGGAATAGAGAGAAAACATGGTTTATTTAGGATAGGACTGTTGACACAATGGAGAGTAGATGTAAAATTCAAAGTATTCTTGAGATTTTGGAGAAGTGGCCTGAGAAGAATAAGACATGGTTCACTAGGAACAGCTGCAAGGATTAATGTTGCAGATGCTAGGCATGAGACAGTTACCTAGCTGAACAAATGAAAGTAGATCATTACAGATGAGGTAAGTGTCATTTGGAGAAAGGTCTGGGCATTGGTAGCTCTCCAAATTTTATGTGACTGATAAACTTTGAATCTTGAGCTATGATGAGCCGTGAGAATGTGCTTGTTTGCAAGTTTAAAAAATTCAGAATAAGTCTTTAAAGATTTTTTTCTCTCTCTCTTTAAAATCCATTAAGATAGTATTTTCATCCTTTACTGTTGATTAATTTGGCCTATGTTATTTTCCTTATGTCTGATTTTTTTTTTCAAGATACAAAAGATGGACATGGCATATATGCACTTTGACATGCTTTTTAAAATAGCATTTTTAAATAGTTGATAAGAAATTTATGGCAGGGATTTTCACTTTTGCAATCTAATACTTCAAATGGAAGATATTAGTTCTTTTAAGAAATTTTGAATTTTGATTGTTTCTTGTGGATCTGGTTGTATTTTAATTTACATGCATCTGTGTATGTGTGCATTATTATGTTCTCTTTTGACTATAGTAGGTTGATGACATCTTGCTGCTACATTTTCTCTTCTAAGAATCATCATGCTATTATTCAGTTTATTCTAGCAATATTTTATATTTTTGAGTGATCCTCTCTGAAACAGGGATCTTTCTTAGAGAAATTGGTGAATGTTAGTTGTGTCTCCAGCAGAGACTTTATAAGACCTGAATGAAATTTCAGAAACATTATTGTTGTACCTTCTCCCTGTGTATTGCATCTGACAAACTGTTTTTCTGACTTTGAAATGCTTGAGGTTTCTCTTACATTGAAATGGAATAACTAGGTTATTATATATAACTGTTGCTGCTGTAAATTTTTATTCCAAGTTACAGCGTCCACCACATTCCAACAAAAGTTTTGAGGAGTATGGTAGGTAGTATTCCCATTTCATTGATATAATGAGAAAGTTGATCCTCTAAGGACAGACTGGAACAATGCATTTAATACTCTTCAATTTAGTTTGCTCAATATCACAATTAATACAATTAAGGTCACTTGAAATGAAACTATTAACAAATTGGGTAATTTACTTTAACAATGTCAGTGTGTTCTCACAATTACATTTGCTTTAATTAGTGTACAAGCTATTATTTAATAGCATACTTCACATAGAAAAATGTAATGTGTTCTTTGTTCTTAATAGAAGAAAAGGGGAAACCTTTAATGGGTCAGAGTGTTTTGGATTTGGAGTTTGGCAGGATATATTTCATGTGTAAAGGCTATAGCTGGTGGTGAGGACAGAGAAGGCTGATGTTGCTAGAAGGACAAAGATAACTACTAGAGTGTGTGACTGAAATTAATGCAATTGAGACAGATAAGTTCCCCAATTCATACTTACCATTGCATCCCACCTGATTCTCAAGCCTGCCATGAAGAAATGTGAGAGATGGTAAGTGAACACTCATATTTCCATTTTGGCCATATACTGTGTGTTTCCGTTGCTTGTCTTTGGACAATTACGCTATTCTGGTGTTAACCTCATAGCCTTGATCACTAGAAAGTATTTCCATGGAGATACCTTGGGTGAAGTTTGAGATACCTGGTTTATATTAGTACACAGAAAACAAGTAGAAAACAGAGGGGAATGAAGTAATAAAGTAAATGCCATCTTTTCTGAACAAAGCAGGACCCATGCGTTATCAAGTAATTTTCCCAAATCTTAAGTGGAATTCACATGGACTGTTTTGGCCTTTGATGTTCCTTACAGGGTTAAGCGAATTTTTACTGTCAAAAAATTGTATTACCTTCTAATTGGTCCTTAGCTACTCAGTGTTGTAAGTTGGGGTTTTTTTCCACTTACAACCCTCCTCACTCGGGTATTCAGTGCTAATGTGGAATTGCCCTGTACGGTGTTTATTTACCTCTGTTTTTAGAGATCATTTCATTTAAAGGAAAAAACCACAGAGGTCTACACTTCTCTGTGTGAGAAGTACTTCCCTAGGTAAAAGCAATTGAGAATGCAAATACAGTGAGTTGTCGAAGACTTATTATTTTCTTATCAAATATTTTTTGATAGCGTATTGTATGACATCATGTGTGTCCTATAATGTGTATTCTTTCATCTTCTCCCCAGGGAGTGACATATACATGAAGTGTAGCATTGCGTTTTTAAGAGTCCTTTTAAATATGCATGCTACTGTGTGTTTTCATTAAAAAGTCGAGACTGGAACAGAGAACCTCTTTGCATTATACTGGAACAGCTGTGATTGTTTCTTACTGTCTTTGGGGTTCCATGCTGTGGTTTACACCATGCCCTGAAAAAGCCCTGTGTCCTTCATTGGCGAGTTTTACCCTTTGGCCAGAAATCTTCATTGTGCCCCACCTGCACAGTTCTTGCTCATGGTCCTGTTCAAAACCTTTGTGCTTCTCCTCCAGGGCTTGGCTTCTTCATTAAAGGCACAGGTATGCTGGAGGAGAAGGGGCTGTCCTCAGTCTGTTTCACTTCATATTGGATGAATAAAAGCAAGAATGGTTTTTACATCTTCAAACGCCATATGCTAACATAACAAGCATTTTAATATTCATTTATTAATAATAACTGCTGTTTAGCTTGCTTTTAATTGAGCTGAAACAGGATCATAGTGACAAAGGCTATTGGAGCAACACAGTATATCTTGAGGTAACTCAGGCTGTCACTAGCTGCTTCCCTACAACTCTTCATTTTCCTCTTTTCTGTATTAGATATTTTTATTAAGACATCAGTTAACAGAAAAGCTATGCATGTTTAAAAATGCATATATTTAATATAGTTAGTTGAAAATAGCTATCACACGGTACAATTTTTACTTGAAGGACTGTATCTGTACAGGTGTTGACATGCTCTTAGAAATTTGCTGCTTGTGGGCCCTTTGGTTTCAGTGCCTTACTGCAAATTTGTATTCAGGAACTGCAGGAGTATTTTTAATTACTTCAGCTGTGGGAGCAAATGTGAGTAGCTGCTATGGACTTGTGAAATACTGGATTCCAGAGCTGGATTTTCCTCTCTAGAATTCGTAGATATGGGGGTTTTGGTGGCTTTGCATGAGTTGCACATTATTAATTCCAGTTTGGAGGTTATTCTGTGACATGGGTAACTGGCTTCAGTGGTTGATACGGCAGATACTAGGGAAGACCTTCTGGACAGTGATGTCTGTTCTTGGAATGATTTGAGTTGGAAGAGGCATTAAAGATCATTCCAAACCCCTCCACCATGGGCAGAGAACCTCTCACTAAATCAGGTTGCTCAAGACCCCCTCCAGCCCGACCTTGAACGCTTCCAGGCATGGGGCATCCACAACTTCTCTGGGCACCTATGAATTCTCTTGATCTAAGTGAAATTAAAAATGTTCGTTTTGGAAGTTTCACTCTAAATCATTATATGAAAACAAGACCATTCTCAGTAATGACACTGGCACAGTACCTCAGTTCAGTCATCTAAGCTGGAAGGTTCCAGGTCTTTCCAGATATAGCTCTGCCTGAATACTGGCATAAATCACTTGTCGGCTTCATGTCGTTCTTTTAACAACTCCTTGTGACCCTACTTTGGGAGAGGCTGATTTGAGCATTTCTTTTTCTTTTCCTAGCTTTTCTCAAATCCAAGTTAAAAATCAACTAGTTGGCTCTCATCTCGCTTTCTAGAACACATGTAGCATACTACTTGCAGTATGAAAAGAAAGAATGCAAGTTAAATGAAAAAGAAATTTTAATTGTTTTTAATAAATATTACATGCTTAGAGAACCTAAGATACCAAGAAGAAATTTTCATTTTAACTGTAGTAACTGAACAGCAAAATAAGACAGACTAATCATTTTTAATACAACCCCTGTAAATGTAATTAAAAGTGGTTTAAAACTAGTTCATTATAAAAAAGTCATACATAAGCTAAGAATGGGAATAAAATCATTCTTTTGAATATTTTACTCAGACTTTACACAAAAATATAATATCAAGGTTACTAGCCATAAACACCTCACATATTAAGTGTTTCCAGGCAATGATCAAATGATGTTAAATGGCTGTATCTCCTACATATGGAAAAGGCAGATTCTCTTTATTTGAAAAAATTGAACTGTGCACATTTGATTGTACTTGTGTATGTATAATAAAAGACTAGTAAATCAGAATTCTAGCTGAGGCCAGCATGATTGGTACAGGATAATAATTAAATGTCTGGGTTCACTTCTGTCCTGACATACAGAAGATTGTAATTTACAAAGCAGTGTATGAATTGTGTGCAGCTAGCTGATGTTACAGACCTCTGTATCTGAGATTAAATGTATGTTAAAACATTTTTAAAGAGCTTTACTGTCACAAATTTGATTGAATTAGAAATTGATTGTTCTATATAACAGAAATATGTCACTACAGATGGGATCTACTCTGTCTTTCATGTATGTGGACATTTATAAAGACCTGGAATTCCTTATTTTAAAAAGAGAAGGTTTCAACCTACTTTCACTAAAGTGATTCTGCAAAGCTTCAATTTTAGGCTTTTGATTGACTAATAAGCCTTATTCCTTAGCCTCCATGGTACCCAGGGTACTCCCTGTCCTCGTCCTCTTTGGACGTGCAAAACTAAGACCTGTGAAAGGGGAGAGAACTAAAGTACTGTCATATTTAAGTGATAAGAAATTATCTGGTAAGATGTGTATTATTTATTGACAATCTGGCCTTTTAACAAAGAAAAATAGGCCTATGCTTAGTTTGCCACTGCGACAGCCGAAACAGCTGATACTTTAATGAACAACATACTGAGGGCCATCCAGGACATAAGGCAAATTAAGCAGGTTACAAACTGCATATCTTCTGTTTAGGTATAGGAGATCTCCCCAGCTCTGACAATTAGCTCTGCTGATCAGGCAAGCAGACAGACAGAAACAGAAGGAGGCCATTTGTATCAATTTGAGGAACAGAACTAGTAATGAAGTAAAATATCTGTACCAGGTAGTTTCACCTCCGCTTTGGAACAGATATTTCTAAGTGCTGGTTTCAGCTTCGCAATAGCAAATAAATAAATAAATATGTGCTGCTTAACAAAAGCTTATTTTCTGTTGTTTACAAATTGAAAGCAAAGGAATAATAATACTTCTAACCTAAAGGGTTTTTTAAAAAGGATAAAACATTTTCTGGACATACAAGCAAATACGAATCTTGGTAACCTGACAGCTTTGTTTGAACGTTGAATTTGAGTTTCCTTTCATTAAAATCTTTTCAAAGTACAGCAATTCAGCTGTGAAAACCTGAATACATTAATGATGACAAAGAACCTCTGGAATGAGCCAACATTTGTTTTTGTTCTTTTACAACGTTTCCTGATGAATTGCACATACAAAAGTGTTGGAGGTTATTTTAATTTTCTTTTCTTACTTTGATAATAAATGTCTCCACTGTTTACCTTTTTGGTTAAGGTACCTTATTATTACTAATCAGCTTTAATTATTTATAACAAAATGACTGTGAAAGATGTTTCTTTGATGTCAAAAGAGTCAGGGACCTGATCCTGACCCTATTAAAATTAATGGCTAAGTTCCAATTGACTGCAAAGGTAAAGCCTGAGTGCCCTTATTGTCTAAGGAAAGCAGTCATTTAGCCCAGAGTACTGGATTGTGGTTAGTTGTGGTTCCTGTTTTGGGAGTGTTCAGATTTCAAGCATTTGGTGTAAAGATTTGGCCATGCAAAGGCAGAACGCATATAACTGACTCTTAAAGTCAGTCAAAATCTTCATTTTGCTCATAAGATACTGAATAATTTTAAAAAGGCTAAATATACAGGATAATAAGAGAACACCTTTCTCTCTAAACATGAGCACCAAAATGGGGGAGAGAGAGAAAAATGTGGATAGCCTTTCTGCTTTTGTCTCTCTTTTTTCACAGTCAACAAAATAGCAAACTAGCTCAAATCTGAGCAATACTAGACAAGGACCATCACGTTTCACAGGCATGTGTGCCAGCTTATGTTTAAATCTTATTTTGTTTAAGTGAACTATCAGTGGTTTTTGTTTCTGACTATTTTAAGCTTCTGATTTATATGGATGTATGTAGACACATACACAGGACTGAACGCTTCTGTCAGATCTAGAATATCTTTTAGGTATTGATAAGTATCTTGTTGAGTTTCTTCATCATGTTACATGTTTAGTTCACTACATCAGTAATCATGTGCCTGTAGCATTTCAACCACAGCACAAATGACACAAAAGGATATAGCAAATGAAACTTATTTTCACCATTTGTGACAACCACACAAGCTTATGATGCAATTTGTGCTCCTTCACTTGATCGGCTTGAAAAGGGAAGTGGGACTTGGGATGTTTGTTTTGCATCTGTGTGCTTTCCTCATCCTTTTAGAAGATGTCATATACAAAAGAAGCAAGGAAATTCATTCTCATAACTGCTGTAGGAAGAATAGCCAGATTATATATTCTCATGCAAAAAGGAATTTGAAGCTGGTGAAATGATATAGCTCATTCATACAAGAGGTCAGTATCAGGGCCAGGAACTTGACCCGCATCATTCAAGGTGCAGGACACTGCATCAGTGATGATGCCATCCTTCAGCTCTTTCTTCCAGGCAGTTTTTGTGAGGCGTGTAGCTTGTTAACTAAAAAAGTGTAACTTGGTACAGAACACACATACACACAACTTGTTCATGTTTTATATACAAACTTGAATAAGCATATATCATCTTAGAAATTTCAGCTAAAAGTATTTTTGGTAATGGAAGTGAACAGTATTTCAGAATACATAGATCATTGTCACCTTTTCAGTATTTTGAGTAATTAAATAAAATGTTTTGAATATGTTAAACTATTCCTGAACCTTTGAAAAATGGTGTCTCAGTACAGATATATATGGGTGTTACTATTAAAACACTATTTGGCTACAAATCTAAGGAATACTACTCCACTTTAATGAACTAATTGTCAAAGGTGATTTATTTATGCTTATTTATTTCACAGTATTGTTTCTTAGCATTGCCAGGTCCTGTCTTAAAAAGAGGGAAAATACTTTCCACAGGAATTTTTCAAAACACGTGCAACAGTGCTATTGTTTACTTGACATGGTGGTGTTCAGACAAAGGTTGGGCTCGATGACCTTGGAGGTCTTTTACACCTTTAGTGATAAATTCAAAATACCTTATTTCTGTATAAAGAGCTGGCAGTTAAATCTTTTGCTTGGATACTAAAGTGATAAACAATAATACATGAACTCTGGGATAGAAAGACTCTGCTCAAATTTTTGAACAAATCCCATCCAGTTTAGTGCAACTGGGACTATATAACCAAAATATTAGCAAGTAGCCTGTATGATAAATTTTTCCACTAAATCTTGATATCCCATTACAAATTATTATTCTTGATCTTCCTAGAAGTTAAAAGGCACAAACTTCATCCAGATAAAGCTTTTTATGGTGGTGATAATTCTTTTCTTCTGAGAAATTGGATTTGTAATGGAATCAATGATTTAACCTTAGGAAAAATGAACTGTATAGTGTTTCAGTACTAAGTGCAATTGACGGGATAGATCATGTAATACATGTGAAAATATGTTTGCAATGATCTGATAGTGTTTTGAATTTCATCATAAAGGGATACATTTTTTATATGTTAGTTGCAATTTTGGAAGATATCGTTGGTTTTGTTTCTTAAAATTTGAAATATTTAAGGGGTGGAGCAATGAAACATAAATCTGTCCATTATTGGGTATTTCTATTTTGCACATAGATGAATTCTCATCAAATTTGATTTGCTGACTGGTGGCCAGAACAGATGTTATCTTAATAGAGAAGAGAAGCATATGGAGCCACAGGGCCACCTCCAAACTTCTGTGACCCAATATTGGTTCATTGTTTATTGAAGTATGAAAGAAAATACTTCTTTGCAAAAGTGTACAAAGCTCCATTCTGAATTATTACAGCTGGGTCACCACAACATTATTAGCTCACTAAGATAAAGACTTTATTGACAGAAAAAGTGTAGCATCAATTCTTGTTATTCTAAAAAAAAAAAAGAAAAAAAAATTAAAAGTACCCCAGGCCGATGAGTTTGTGTCTTTTGCTTATTTGAATTTGAAAGAAAGAAGGGCTGTAAATTAGAGCTTACACTGTGGAAAACCCTTGCTCTGTTTTGGGGTTCTTGTGACAATAACTAGTGAAAAATTCTGTTTGAAAAGTTATGGAATTGACATTTTTCTGCAGAATTAAATTTAATGTATTTGGTAAATTTGTATTTATGATGAACATATAACAGTTTTACTTATGGCATTTGCATGAACTAAAGTTATACCCTTGTAACTGTGCCGTTAGAATAACTACTTGTTCAAGTGAAGATTTTTAGGTTTTTTAGAGAAACTAGTTTGTATTATATGCCTGTCAGAAGCAAACTTCTGATTTGGAAAAGCACCATGTAAACAAAGGATTAAATGCTCCTTTTCACTTTTAAAAAAGAGCGTATAAAGCCTGTATTAAATGGTCCTTCACACTTTCTCATATATTTAATTTTTACAGGAAAAATATATTCTATTTTTGTAAAAGCATCTATATAAATGAAAACCACTGATTTAATTCTGGACATGAAAAATATCCTGAGGATTTTTTGTCTTGGAATTAATGTTATATTTATGATACTTCAAGTCCTCTAGATATTACAAATTTAGGAAGATACTTGCAGGTTTTCTGTGATTTCAAAGACACTTACTCATATCTGTCATATTCAGTTTGAGATTCTTATGGAAAAATGAGCCTGCATTTTGAATTTACATTACTTAGCTAAAGATAGTTTCATTTTCCTGCGTATTACTCTGTTCCTTGCTAAAGCTGTAGCTCAGAGCAGCAACTTGGAAACTTTTGAACATATTTAAATTATAATAATTGCATTAAAGCAATACTGAATATTAAGTAGGAAGTGGGGACATCTGAAAATCATGTAGTAGATTATGTCTGCAGTGGTAATTTCCTATTAGCCTAGTATAAGGAGCAATTTACACTGGATTCTACAGCCTGGATGCTTACTACAATAGTACCAAGTCTTTGCTGCAAGAGAACAGAAATGAACAGTTACTTTGTGGTTCCTTCATGCTATAATCAAGTTAGGAAAAAAAGGTTCGATTATTGAGAAATGTTATTAATTAGGTTTACATAAGGTAATTTAAACCTTTGAAGATTACTTGAAGTGTCAGAAGATCAGCATGGGTCTTTGTGAAAGGAGCAGAACTGCAGAAGTACCATGTTCAGCCACCTGTTATCAACATTTCTGGCTTGCCACCTAGAAATAGGCATTAATGGCACAACCCAGGCTACTGCAATGAAGCTTGTACACATTGTAATTATTCCGTTTTTAGGTCTTTACTTTGACCATCAAGTGATTTTCTGTTTATATACTGACACCACTTTGCATTAAAGATGATGAGTCAGTTTGGGGACTTTTAACTTACTTTAGTAGTCATTTATCAGTTGCCCTGAAGTCTCTATCTTGTTTCAGTTTCGATGAAGTTAAGGCAAAGAACAATTTGAGGGTTTTGAATTGAGTCTGGTTGTTCTTCTTTTGCAACCATATGCCAGTGCTCCAAAGGCCTGTCTTGTGGCTGGTTAAAACAAAATAAAAACATCTATAAAAGGTCCCACTCTGAGAAATGCGTACTAATTTCAGGCGAAAATTCTTTTCATTTGGTGTTTACGAATTGCACTTTTAAAACTTTGCCTAGAGGTAGGGAGGAGTGTTTCAAAAATCAGATGTTGAAGTAAAATGGCTATAAAAACATGTAATCTTCCATTTTACTGTATTTCTTCTTCTGAATAAGTAATGCTCTAATAAAAATTAAAGAGCAAGTTGCATTTCGAAGATCAGGTCATCATAATTCATTGACATTAGGCCACATAACTGAATAATGTCTTACTTCAGTGAAATACATCAAATGAGATCAACAATTATGACTCATAAACATGCCTCGCAGGCATAAAACAGCAGGGAATTAGCATGTGAGGCTGATAAATATGCATGTAAATAAGCTCCCAAAGGAATAACATGGGTTTGATTGATAGGTTTAGAATTGGAACATATGTAAACCCCTTTATTCCTCATTCTGGTGTAGCTAAGTAAAGATGCGTTTTACTTGTTAAAAGTTTCAATAACTTTGTAAATCTTAATGCCACATCTGCTTTTGTGTGTGCAGGCACGTGTGAGTGTCACTTGAGAGATTGATTGAATTGTCTGCAGGGTAGATGCCCTCACACTAAGACTGTCGTGTTTGTGTATGGATATTGGAGCAGTTGTGTATGTGCGTGCACACGTATACGTGTATTTTGGCACTGCATGGTAGGGGGTGTTGAGCAAAAGATTATTTTGGGGGTTGTTTTACTCAGAATTTACAGATTTTAAAGTTTGGTTCTCAAATAGAAAACTGAGTTGCGAGTTTTGGTATATGCACCAGTATATTTATTTTTGTAGATACATTCTGCATTGAAGGTAATTACTATTTATATTACAGAAAGTCCCACAAGTGCTACTGCATTTAAGAGTCTGGCAGTGATTCTTTATAAACTTCCAATTTTTTTGGCATCTTACAGCTTGAGCTCTTATCTACAACTTCAAAGTACCTATCACAGCAGTATCTCTGTGTTGATCAGCCCAAGTGTTTATGCTGTGCAGAGATTTACATCCCTATTGTTAGAAAAGTATAACATACATTGTGTTTATAAAACATTAATACTTTGCTTTGCCAAATACAGACCAATTGGTTGCCATTGTCATGTGGCCTGGTGTACATCTGCTTTATTACCATTCCCTGCTATTAGGCAATAAAAACTTTTCCAACTGATGCACACTTACTGATGTTGCATCAAGCTGTAATTACGCTAAAGTGATCTTAGACCAGTGGCAGGCAAGATGCAAAAACATTTTCGATAGTGTGGAGTGTGTATTGACTGTAGATTTTGGTTCTGGGTGGTTTATAGCTAAAACAGTCATTCAGAGAAATTGGAGCTGGGGCTCGTATCAGAGATCACAGTTGTTCACATGCGAAAACCTCAATTCTGTCATACCTACCTTTCGCTTAGAGATACCTTTCTGTGGAGATAAAGCTTCAGCAAAACAGCTTCCTTCTGTTTAGATTTATGGGGTAGCAGAGTAAATATTTTCCAGTTAAGATCAGTAAATTCAGGAGCTACCGCTTAGTTCTGAAAGCCAGCTCTTTTTGCTGCTGAAAAATAAATAAACTTGTAGCACTTAGAGACATCACATCAAATCTCACGTGGCTTCTCACGAAGCAATTTATAGCTACCTTGTATAATTTGTATAGAAATGTTAAGTTGATCCCTGCTCCAACAGCATCAACTGCTTAACCCAGAATGTAACAGCCTGTGACACCAAGAAAAAGCATGCCCTGTCTACAGACTAGGGGAGGGGATTTTTCATAACAGAGCTGAATAAGCAGATTGCTATCAGGAACTCCGACGGGCCATGTTTCATGTATCTAGCTGCATAGCACTGTCCTTTTTCACAGAGGATGCCTAGATATCTCTTGAGCCAACAGAAATAGAAAATAAACCACTTTTTTTTTTTTCCCCCTAACAATGTGCCTTTTTTTTTACACTCAGGGCCATGACAGGCTGTCACTCAGTTTCAACTCCCCACAAGAAATGTCCTTGAATGGTTCAAGAGAAGCCAGAAAATTGTTGTTAAGTATTTTTTTTCATTCACCTCTAGAATTTTCCACATTTTCTCCAACATGTGTGAAGCCACTGGGAAATATGGTTAAATGAGTTAAGCAGACATCACCCATCTGTGCATCTCGGGGAAAATAAAAACAGTGCTGTCCCTCTGAGAGCTTTCTTGGTACATAACCAAAATCGGAAGAACAACCACACTCTAAAGCTAAACCTAGGCAAGGCTGTTGCAGGAAAAAAGGGAGGAGCACTTTGATGGAACGGCTTCTTCTGGCTTACCCCAGTCTCGCTCGTGTGTGGCCTTCGCAGAATGTAAGGTGTTCCTAACACCTGTGCTCCTCCCAAATGCCTGAAGGCTGCTGGACAGCCGAGAAAACATGACTGCACATCATATTTGCTTCAGACAGTGTTAAAAACCTGGCATTCAGCCTCAGCTCTGAATTTCAGTCCCCTCACAAGCCAAAACAATCACGTTGCAGCCTCCCCCTTGTTTGTATAAATGTTTTATAATTTTAGATAGAAGGCATCACAAGAACCCTACTTTTGCTCAAGTCTTGATTTACCCTTTAATATTGTTCACTGCAGCTCTTCCTACTACTCAAGTGATTTGTAATTTGTATCTCTCAAACAGTTCCCACTTGGATTTCTCATGCACTGAAAAGTCAGATGCCTGACATTACTGTGTAAAGTTAAGTGCTTGGGGTTAATGAGTGGCATTAAATTTTATGAGGTCATGTCCAGTAGATGTTAAAAGAAGCTTAAGGGAACTTTATCACTGATAGAAATTAACGGCACAAAAGAATGCCTGAGGGAGTTCACTTCTAAGTAAAAATAAAATTGGTGGTATAAAAATTAAAATATAGCGTGATTGTGATTAATGTAAACATTTTTGTTAGGTAATTGGTTACTTCTTGCTGTAAAAGAAATGAGACCTCACAGGTTGAAAGAATATTATTGTATTTAGAAAGCAATTAATGTTTCCAGTCAAATGAAAAAAAATCTACATCACCTACAATATTTATATTCTTTCAGTAAACATATAACCTTTGGGGCTATATTTATCAAATAGTCAAGCCTCCACTTACTTACATTAGTTTTTTCTTTGGGCAAAATATGTTTTCCCTAGTGGAGTATGTTATTTTGTTTCATTAAACCTTTATTTCTACTCACATGCATTGCTTATATTACAGACCAAATGAGTAAATTCTGTGTACTTAAGTCATCTAAGGTTTGTGGTTTTGGGTGACTGATGGATGGCATGAAAATTCTGTTTCAAAAAGAAAATGGCTACATTAACTTATGGATAGATTTGTTTTGCATAATTATGTGGGGAACCATTCAGTAATTACACGAGTATTCACATGCTGTAATTTTCGTCGCCTTTATTCACTGTCATTCCAATGGGAGGAAACGGAAGCCTTGTTCAGACGTAGATATTCTTTCTTGCTCTGTCTTACAACCTGCAGTCACAGCATTTTCAAATAATGCCTGTACTTGAGTAAGACAGCTATTGTATGGAATCTCACTCCCATAGGATGCATGAAAATTCAGCACCTCCTTTAGGGTCTCTAATACCGCGCTATGGATACACTGAATGACCTGGTGCAGACCCGTTCCTTCCACATCACTCGAGCTCTGTGCTGGGGCACTGGTGGGGGGAGCAGTGTGAAGCCTGCTGAGAATGCAGAGCTCTAGTATGCAAGAGCCAAGTCTCTGGTTCAGAGCTTTTTCTCCTCTCCAGCTTGGTGGAGAGGTACCATGCTTGTCATGAAGCAAATCATGTCCGCGTCCTGAATTGAGGTGAAACTGAAGGAAGAGGGGAAATGTTTTAGAATTTGTAGACCCTCAGGACTGTTATGTTGCTCTCCAGATGGTTATTTTTGAGTTTTAATATGAATTACATACGCGAAATGCCTTTTCAGATTTTCTTTAGGTGGTACTTGGTCAAAAAATACAAGATGAAAAAGCTGAATCTCTCTGATGCTGGGTAACATTTTTGTCTTGCACACAGACTGTTTTCTTTTTTGGCTTAAAGATATTGGACATTTTTGTGTTAGAGAACTGAGCTAACTGTTGAGAAGAATTGACCACTACTAAATGATTTTTCCTATTATTGTGTAAATTAAATCATCAAACTTTTGAAAAACTTCAATATAATCGTTAGGCACAAGAAAAATCTAGTCATACTTGTCTCATTTGCATTTTAGAAGTCTCATATTTCTTACGTCTTCCTAGTGCTTTGTACTTGCATCCTTAGTTCCATTCTGAACTGCCACTAGGAATTGACGCTACTCATCCTCTGCACAGGAGGGCAAGGATGGAGAACAGAAATCTGTCCTGTGGTGGATTACATATTTTTTTGCGAAAATGTTTTGTGGGGAGTTTTTTTCCTCAACATCTACAACAAAGTGATCATTGTTTGACAAACTACCTTGCACTGTAGCAAATAGAAGTGTTTTGTCACTCTTGCTGTCAATTCGATATATTTTTATATTCTGATGTAGCTGTGGACTTTCATCTCTTAGACATCTAGAGTTTACTGCTAATGCATATATACCTTTGCTCTTCAAATTTTTCTAGATCTGTCATTCACAACATGCATCTGCTTTTGCACCAGCAAAGTGCACAGTTGGTACTCTCCAAATTGACTAAAGGTTGATTTACAAGAATTTTGATTAAAATCTAGTGTTTTCATTATGCCGTGGCATATTTTGATTTGGCAGCTTAAAAGCTCTAGCTCGGTACCTCTTTTCTACTGTTTGGTGACATGTTTTTTTCTTTGGAGAAATTTATAGAAAATGTAGGGTACTGCTCCATTTCGTGTTCTCTCAGTTATGGGTCTACTGAATGCACAATGTATGCCAAGAATTAACAGCCTTAATTAGACAGCCTCAATGGTAGTCCAGGGCTTTCTGGCTTTGTCTTGTAAAACCAAGCCAGGCAGCTGTAAGCTCAGTTGTCCCTTCCTGGTGTGTGTTCCTTCTGTATAGTTAATTTGATTAGGATAAGGGCTGTTCCATCAGCAGCAGTAACACCCTTTAACCATAGAGTTTTTGAGCCTATGTGACAGTGTTGGTTGTCTTCAGGTTCTGGGTTTTTCCTCAGATGCCTTGCCAGGTTGCCAGGTACTAGTGCTGTGGTAAGGTGAAGGTAGCATGATGGGTTTTTTTTCTTCTTTTAACAGTGTGTTTCTGAATTGTGCTACCTCTAGACTCTGCTGCTGTTGGAACAGGTCTTAAGTTTTACACAGATAACTTTAAATGTGTTACTTAATTACATTATTAATAACATGTTTACTGAATAGATGTGAGCAGGATCCTATTTCTAATTAATTTAATAAGTTGTTCTGCAATTTATGTTAATATAAATCCAAAGCAGCCTTTTGGACCTACAGATCTGGCTGCTTCCAGCAGTGCTAAGAGGAGTTGTGGTAGGGAAGTAGGAGGCTGCAGCTAGAAGGGGTTGGTGGAGCTGAGCTGGAGTGACAGGGATGCTGTGGGTGCCCAAGAGTGTCTCCCTGGCCCTGGACATACTAGTGACTGGCCGCTTCCCACATTCCTGCACATGGGACTTTCTTCACCTCTTACTGTGTGCTTTTACAACTGTAGAATTTAAGGAAAGCCCAGGTGTTGCCCAGTCTTGCATCTCAATGACAACTTCCTTACTTGAAGCTTCTGGTCTGTTTCCTCTTCCTTGGAGCCATATTTCTGCTGCTGCCTCTCGGGGGTAGTGCCAGCCCTTGCACTGGATGCCAAGTAGCTCCTCTGCCCTTTAGTTTCTCATGTGCCCAAATTCCTGTGTTTCCATTAATTCTTTTATTCATTTATTATTCTGAAATTCATTTATTCTTTCTGGTTGCTTCCTAGCCATAAATGCTGTGTTTTCCCATTCCAGACGAGCAAGTAGCTAATTACACACATGTCACCACGGTGTGGTGGATACTCTGATTTCAGGCTGTCCCTCTTTGCATGCATGTGCTGGGCAAAGGAAAGTGGCATGATTTTTCATGTTTTCATTAAACACATTTGCACTCCAGAAAGAAGGTCCAGGAGAGCACATTTTGCTTTCAGAAGCCTTTCACATCCATCAGCAATGCTGTAAGTCATCAGCCTGCTGCAGTGGCGTCCTTTGATAAGAAACAGCAAAGAAGCAAAGCTCTTTTTAACTCCTGGTCCTGGTTATCATGAGACCACCTCCCCAACTTTAGGAGGTGAGGCTGCATATCACTGCCACGTGGCTCCCTGGCCAGGTTGGCTTTTCTCCTGATAAACCTGTTACAGTTTCAGATCAGCTAGCTCCTTGTTGAAAGGGCAGTTCTATTTCAATAAAAGGGCACTTAATCTTTTCTTGTTTGTCTTCTACTATCATTTAATCTTGGAAAAACAACAGAATGCTAGAAAACTCCTGATCAATCTTTTTTGCTTCAGTTTTTTTTGTTTTCCTAAGCTCAATGCAATATGCATTACTGCTTTTGAATATGAAAATCAGACTATACATCCATATGATTTATTATCCCAAACAGAAGGATTGCAACAATCTATAAGATAGAAATGTGGTTAAAAATAGGATGTAATTGAAGTAAGTTAAAGGACGATAGTAGCCTTCAAACATGTAAAGAGATGGTATGTTTTTCTTAGTATAAATGGTCTCTGGAGACCACCTTTTTATAGTGATTGTGCATGTCTAAGATTAAGCAAAGCTGCATGACCAGTGCTATCTCAGGAGGATGCTGAGTCATTAACTCATGTTTATTGCCTTTTGCCATCTTTAGTTTATTGCAATTTATAGCTCAAAGGCCTTTTAGGCTGTTTATAAGTTAAAATTAGCTAAATTCTTCTGGATGCAAGTATAAGTCACTCAGCATTTGTATATCATCAGGGTGTAAATTCCTAGCAATGAAGCCAGGCAGCTTCTAAGATTTTTTTTTCTTTCTGTGCAAAGTCTAGTTATGCTGCTTGTCCCTAGTTAAACTGCATTACTCTGTCCTCTGTTTTACTAATTTTGCTAATTTGTGATTTTGAAAATTGTGTGTGCTCTTAAAGAATTTACTGAAGTTAGCGATGATGTTATTTATTAGGTATACAGTTTCCACTTCAATCAGACTACACCAAAATGTATCTTATCCTGGACTCCTTTGAGTCACACTTGGTGAGATGACCTAAGAATTTGCTTAAGTTATACATGATAAAAGATTAGCCAGGTTATGTGGCAGATACAGGCACTAGCGTATGAACAGAAGTGGGCATAGTATACTATGGACCAAAGACAGGTGCACTGGGAGAAATAACTGAAAAACACTTAGAAGAATCACCTTTTACCTTACCCTGTGGATTTTTTGTTTTACCAGTCTTATTGCTGCTGGTAGCAAATTCAGTTCAGGCATTACTGGACTAAATGTGTATTGACTTCAGTGGAGTCACATTTGCTTATATAAGCTAGTATTGTGTGGTTCCCACTAAATGGGAAGTCAAACTATTTTTCCATGTACATGCATTTTCTGAAGTGTTTAAATCACTATTTGCATCACAGTTAAACTTTTTTCCTTCCCATCATGCCTAGAGAGATTATATTAAAACACATCTGGATATAAAGTATTTGAGATTTTGGTAACTTTCAATCACCTGGGAATTCTTCTGAAGCATTCATATGAATTAGTTCAGTGCCCTTCGAGTAAAATTTCTTACTCTGTGTATTATATTGGTTTTAGTTCAGAGTACAGTGTATATAGCTCAGTCTATTTTGGTAAATGCAGAGGCTTCAACAGGAAAAGAAATATCATAAATAAGTCCCTTGAATGTACTTATTGTTGAATTTATTTTAAATTGAACTGCATGGGACTACATTTCTCAAACACTGATGCTACATTCTAATTTCAGAATCAGTCATCTAGACCCTTGTATATCTTTTCCCATCCACACTTTTTCACACATACATTTCACATGGGGAATGGTGGCATGTTCATTTACAGACTAACCTAATGACAGGATTGGTGTTTAGATTTGTGAACACTCAGAAGCAGTTTCACTTAAAATGGAAACCCTCTTAATTTCATGTGTCTTGATTTAAACAGAAGTGCATAGAAAAAAATGTTTCAAACAGAGATGTTGCCTGGAGAATACACTGAGTTTACACATATATGCATATACACATACACAATTGTGATTTTATAAGCAAAGATCATGGAAGGTGCCACTTGATTGTCGTAAGTCAGCAATCCAAAAGACACCAGAATTGACTGGGTTTGAGCAACATGCGGTACAAGATATTATTCCAGAAGTTTTGTTTCTAAATGCAAATCAATGTGTCTGCCTGTCATACTGTTGAAACAGCTTTCAGCAGGGCTAAAACAGGCTTTGATTTTGCACCTTGATGCCAGTGTTCCTTACCTACTTCTAAGTGTGACCAGCTTTCACTATCACAAGATTGGCATCTCTACGGGTACTATATTGTGCTTTACAATTATGTTCCTTTAATAATTCAAATGAGCTTAAAGGGGAAAAAACACTGTTAGTGCTTAATATATTTTTTTCATGTCAGTACTGTAGGTTAAACAAAATATTTCAGGCTCTCTGACTTTTGCACTTCAAATGGCGAGTTCATTAGTTCATCTCATAATGAATTATCTTCATATATCAGTAATTATCATAGTGTATAGGTTTTTATTTCATTCGTGGCAAAATACAGTATTTTAGAGCAGAGATGATAAAACTAAAATGCTGTCAGAAATCTGTGCTCCATGCATTCAAAGTGTGCTTCTAATGCTAAATGAACTTGAAGCGAGGGATAGAGAGCCAGGTTTATACGTGAAAGATCGCTCACCCAAAAGTTGCATCATATTTATCTCAGAAAACCGAACTTGCTCAGAGTGAAACGTTCTCCAACTTTCCAGCCTGGTAATTGTTTAATAAATATCAGCAGTGCCGTGCACTTAGTTCTTTGGCTGAAGGCATTACTCCGGGCGGCTGTGCGCTGCTCCGGCCGCAGGCTCCGCGCTGAGGGGGCCG
>NW_008237681.1:5655096-5688766 GCF_000691975.1 Corvus brachyrhynchos
TGTTTCCTTTGTAAAAATCCAATTTGCCGTATGTTTTCGGGGTTAGTTCTCCTTTTATTTTATTTTTTTTTTCCCCTCCCACTGCCATTTTGGTCTATCAGCTTCTTTCTATCAGAAAGCTTCTGTCGGCTTAGGCTTTTTGTATTTTATTTTATTTTTCCTTGGCTGCAGAGATCCTGTTTGGATCTTTCTTTGGAAAGAAGACTTTCCAAACTGCATATTTGGTGCTGTGGAAATACGAATTGTCTGGTCTTTTGTAAACCTTTCAGTTGTCAGACTGTTCTCTTTCAAAATAATAGAGGAGCTTGGAATCGCCCATGCTAAAATTAAGAATTTATAACTGTATGGAACAGATGTTTTCATAAACATTTGCTATAATTAATTTCAACCAGGGGATTGAAGGAACAAAGCAGTTTTTCCCTCTTCAAAACTTTATTGCCTTTTCCCCATACAGCAAACTCAGAAATCTTTGCTTTAATATTGTTAATGAAACAAATTTACTTCTCTGTTTGGTTTTCATTGTGAAAAAGGAAAGCTTAATTTGGGCAAGATACCGGTCTTTGAAACAACGGAGAAATACCCTGATTTTCAAACATTGCATATAAAGGCTTAAGATACAGAGCATAAGTGTTTAGGTGCTCATTTCTGAGACCAGAGCTCTGTAGTGTCAATTGTGAGAGATGCCTACGTGTTCGAATAAATTTTATCCAGATCAGTCTGATGAATATCTATCTGTGGAGTAAATAGTACAAAAGAATTTTATGTTTGAAGAGTTGTGAATCTTAGTGTTAGAAAAAGCAAAGGGATCTCATGGTATTATATATAGTTTTAAAGCATAGTAAAATGCTTATTGTATGTTGATTACCCCTTTATACTCACAATAAAGGTCTGCAATCTGTTAAGCAATTTTTTTGTTGTTGTTTGTATTATATGAGGAATACATTTTGACTAAAAATTTTATTCCATATTTGTATTGTCACTATTTTGGGGGGGGGATATTGTTTGGAAGGTATATAGTTTAGGGACAGCATTGTGATATTATTGTGAAGAAGAAAAAATATCCATGCTTTATTGTTCTGTTTTTACTAGTTTCTGTATATTATATCAATATCATTTGAGGAAAAAAAAGTGTTTAAAGTTTTAAAAAAAGAACAGCTTAATTGTTTTACACCTGAAAGAACCAGTGCAGCTGCAAGGATTTTTTGAGCAAACTAGAATTCCTGACTGATCTGTCATCTATAAAGTGTGCAAAGAAAAATAGGTAGCTGTCATTAAAATTACATTTCAGCTTTCAATAACCATTTAATGAGTAGCGTAATTATATAAGTATGGTACCTCAAGTACTTCACTCAATAATTAAAAATAATCTCATCTTTAAAGTGAAAGCGCTATAATTATTATTTGACTTAACCAGGACCACTGTTGTGATCTCCAGTGGCACCTCAGATTGTTCAAAGTGGTTTTGAAAGTATAAATTAAAATTGGATAAATCATTAAATTATTAAGCTTTAAATATGCTGAAAATTAATATAGCATGGAAATTTGAAGTCGTGTTATAAGAATTGACAACCTTAGACTGCAAGCATAGATTTGTGTTAAAATTTGACTTGTCTCTAATCATAAAACACTGCATTAATGATCGAGTGTTTATATCAACTTAAATTTTCACAACTGTTAAATAAATTTTGTGTTTTAACAACATTTTAACCCCTGATTAGAATACAAAGAAAAACATTAAGCAGAGTGCAAACAGGTCAGAAGGATCTGTCTCCATTATGACACTTGTAAGCAGGGAAATGCACAGTTCGGTCACTTAAATAGGATCATTTTATCACAAATTCCTAAACTGCCAGCCATAAAACCCTTTCATAGCTGACACAAGATTGGTAAATTGGTTTGCACTATATAAATACACGTGTGCTCACATACAGACATGCATATGTGTGTGTATGCATGCATGCAGAAATATGTATATATTTGAAGACAATTCTTCAGTATCAAAGTATATTTTCAAAAGAAACAAAAATAGTTTGATTATTTTTTAAGTTAGGAGTGCAGCCATCAAGCAAGGCCATGTCACTCAAGCTTCTTGTCTTTGTTGACTTGGAGCTGGTTATAACAGTATCCCATGCCTTCTCCATAAGAAGTCCAGTGCTGAATTTTTACTTCTCACGGGAAATAGCTGTTTTCAAGATGTAATGAAAGAGTTGAGGGAGAAATGTCTGATCCCTACATCATTCTTCACATGCTTTTTTACTCTTGCTGAGTACATGCTTAAGCTCAGTGTTCATTGTGCCTGGAGCATACCCAGAGTGTCTTCCCACCTGTGAATTGGGGCTTTGAAATGCTGTCCAGTTTCTTCTTATTATCTGAAGTGGAAGCTGTGCACTGCACCTTGAAAAAGCTCTTCTGTGAGAAAATACCCTATCAGTTGAGTCACCATCCCTGGAGGTATTTAAAAGACATCTGTTTTTTTTAAAGATGTGGCACCTGGGGACATGGTTGAATGCTGGACTTGGCAGTGCTGGGTTAGTGTTAAGGCTTGATGATGTTACAAGTCTTTTTCAACCTAAATAGTTCTGTGATTCTATCACCGTTAAAAGAAAGTAGCATGCAAGTTTCAATTGGGCTTCTCCTTGTTACAATTTCTACACATAGTTTTCAGATAATCTTCAGGAAGTGTATTTCGCAGCTTCCTTATTCTGGTTTCTCCCATTTTATGCTATGCCTATAATCTCAAATATGTTCTTGGCAAGAAAACAGTTACTGCAAGTGACAAGCCCATGTGTTCTGGGTGAATCTAGTACCCTAGCAAGTGTACCGTTTGCAAATCCTTCTCCATGCATCTCAGAAGTCTAAAGAAGCCTGCATTTGAAATGTTCTTTTTTGATTAGTTAGTAAAAGTGTCAATTTTGAGTTACACAACTTGTCTTATAACTGCCTCCAGTTGTGTCCAGTAGTGTCAGGTCCCAGCTACCCAGGGCCCAGCTCCCTTTAGCTGTTGGTCTCTGTGCACAAGAACAGACCTTGCTGAAATGGGGCAATTTCGGAGAGTTTTCATTCCCAGGGGAGGGAGTTGCTTAGTTAAAGAAGCAGCAAACCAAGTAATTTTCAGTCCCTTTGGAAGGATGCAGCCTTATTTTATTATTGTATTAAAACCAGTAACTGCTCTAGTGCTGAAAGCCATACTTACTTTGATACAGATGCTTGTTACAGTATTGCTCGTTTCCCTTCTCTTTTCTCTGAAAGTGTGACAGGATTTATTTTACCTTTTTTCCCCCAGCTTGTGCATTTGAAGTTAGGAAAGCTTTTCAGAAGGTGCATAGCAGGGTTAGTAGAGTATCCTCTGTTTCTTAAGCAAAACCCTTCTTCCCATAACTGAGTTTCAGAAAGAAACTAAATATTAGGATAATACTGAATCAATTTTTTAAAGGAGACTACAGTTTTTGTTATGAGCATCATGAATCTTCTGTTCCTAACTGTTCAGTACACATCCCCATTTTACCAGAAATTTGGGTCATTATCAGTGAAGAAGATAGAAGTAATAGATCTGTTCTACTGAGAGTTCACTGTATCTTTCAGGAGGCGTAACTGGAACTTTCCTGAGGAGAGGTGACCCAGGGCATGGATTCCCACAGCTTAATGTCATTACTTAGTGAAGCAGCAGTCTCATTTGTCCTCTATATCACTAACTATGGAAACTTAATAGGATTTGCTAAAAAGCCTTTTGGTTTAAACTAGGTAAAATTTAGGGAGTCTTCTGTTAAGAAAATGAATACTTTGCTCTTTGCTTTATGATTTTTATCACTTTCAGTGAAAGACGTCTTAATCATCTTTCAAGGTGCCATAACAGACATACCCATCTTAAAGGGGTAGAGCAAGGGAGCAATCACAGAAGGGTCTGTTCCACTAAATCCTGGGTTTGAGAGCTGAATACACCTAGCCCTATCCAATTTTGGGAGCTGCTACTAATGACATGATGAAGCAGCAAAAGCAGCTTGCAAAAAAGTGCCCAAACAGTAACTTGTATGATTATGAGATTTATTAATGATGGGTATACAATTAAAAGTGCTAAAGTATTTTGGTGGTCATTAAATAAAGGAAATTATTGTATTCAGAAAAAAGCAAGCTACACTTAGAGTAGTTTGTGAAGAACACCTCAGTGGATGTAGGAGACCCAGGATCCCAACAACTGTGGGGATCCTGGTGAGAGAACAACTATTATCCTTGTTATCTTTGCAATGTCCTGTTCACTCTTTGAGCAGGGCTAATGGTTTTGTTGAAAGCTCATAAAGTCCATGCATTTTTTGAGATAGTCTTAAAGTTCATTCTTCAGGAAGGAGTAGGATTATGTTGCTATTCTTGAAAAGACATGTTTTTTCAGTATATCAACTTAGCATTGTGAATGAGTTTTCTTTTTCAATCTCACTAGTCTGGTAGGCAAATGCTTAGGAGTTGTTTAAGTACAAATAAAGTGCAGTAGTGCATTCAGGACCCATTTTGATGTGCTGTGTCCCTGTAGCCATTGCCCAATACCACTGCACCTGGCCATATGGCTTTAACAGAGACTGAACATAGTTCAGTCATTTGTCTGAATGCTCAGGATCAGATGTGGAGATCGGTAATATATGAAAAAGCGTATTACTGAAAATTGTCCCAATATGGGACACTATTTTACAAGATATGAGAAAAAAAAATGAACAGATGGTTATTAATAGCGGGAGGGTCGGCTCCTGGATGAAATATCTGGTGTTGTTAATTTAGTTAAATTTAGTAAACAAAAAGCAGATTGATTAAGTAGGATTTCCATTTTCAAAATAAATTGAGAGAGCTAATTAGTGAAATCAACTGGACTGAATGATTTTAGACTAAGATGTAGTAGAGGTTTGGGATTTATTTTAGACAAAGGTGCAAAAGTTAATAAAAACCCCTGCATTCCAAATTAGACAAGAAAAGAAACACTTGGAAGTTCTATGCCGAAGTGAATGATTAAGTGTTTTTTTAAGGAATGTCTAGAATAAGCAGAGATCCTCAAAGAAACAGAAAAACAGCTTGATCTGCAGAGAAGGCCACATCCTGGATATCAGAAAGTACGGGGTTGTAGCGACAAATAGCAAAAATTAAGTTGAATTAGACCATAAGATGAGAATTTAAATAAACAAGAAAATATTACTTGATTATGGAAAGAAGCTTTCTAGGGAAGAAAATTAGAACCATTCTCCAGTGTGAATGGTCAAATGATACTAAATGTAATCCAGGTATGATCTGAAAAGGAAAAATAATTTTCAGTAAAAATAGAATTTCAGGCAAAGGCCTGAAAATAAATCAATAAAATAAACGGGAGTGTTGGGTGGATACTGTAAATTAGCAGAGTTAATAGAGATTAAAGGATCTGACTTGCAGAGTAAATGTCTTTCAAGAATACCAATGAATGCTGCTGCATGAAACAATTTTTTACTATTTTAATTCATGGCTGATGAGTGGAAATACAAAATAAAAAAATAGGTACCTGTACCTAGATTAACAGGGAAAAGAAAGGTGATAGCAAAGCACCTGCATGGGCTGACCATCATCTATGCTTTAGAAAAGCTTTTAAGAAAGAAGTAAGAGAGAAAAGTAAAGCAAATGGCATAACCTTTATTGTAGGGGTTTTGTGTTAAATGGGAGATTGTGGCCAACTAACCTGCTTGCTTGTCAAAATATATGTTCAGGAAATGCATTAAGTCTATCTGGACCTCAATAAAGCATCTGATGTAGTGTCACAGGAGATTATGTGAAATAAAAAGGATGGGGATTAGTGAAGTACAGTAGTTTTAGGATAAATAGAGAAATGCAGATTTTAATGAATTATTTTTAGTGAAGCTTGGGGTTGAACCAGTCTTATCCAATATTTTCATTTATTGTCTTGCCACAGAACAAGAGCTGATAGCCTTTTATTAAGTAAAATTATTTGAAGGTAATATCTAGTGCAAGCACAAATAGAGTGTTCAGGTAGGACTGGTTGTTTCTGAAGAAAAGAGGACTACAAACAGCATGACATTGTGTGAACTACAGTATTGCACTAGCAAGAATTTTTAGTGTAAACTGCAAACTTCTCTCTGTAAATAAAAAGTGGAGAGTAAGTGTGTAGGCATGTTGGTTAAGGATGGCTGTGAAACTGCAGGATGGAGTGGCACGACAGTTGACTGTATCGAGCAAGATTTGTTTGATAGAGAAGAAAACCACTGTCCAAATTATCAACTGTCTAAACTTCTAGTATGCTGTCTACAGCTCCTGTCCCTTCTTTCCCATATGTAAGAAGGACTGAGTTAAAGAACACAGGGAATACAAAGCATCATTTAGAAAAAAGACTGCAAGAACTTGATTTCAGTCAGCAGAACACAGATCAGAGGTGTGCAGTGCTACCTGTAAATTAACTAAGGAGGCACACAGGGACATAGAAGAACTATCAAGCTAAATTACAGGGCAAGAATAAACAGTATAAAACAGGACAAGAGTAAATACATGACTCCTGGCTTTTAGCAGTCTTTCAATAGAAGTCGTTATAGAGAGGAAAATTTCCTTGTAATCCTTGGTTTCTGGTAACATTATTGTTCTATGTATCACCAGCCCACGGGACGTAAAACAAGATGTTTGGCGGATGTCTTAATAGGTTCTTTCAGAGAAGTTTTGAACTTATCCTATGACAAAAAAACCCTGGTATCACAAATTCAACTCAGAATTTTTTACAAAACAGATGAACTTTTACATTTTTTTACTTAATGTTGGTAAAATCCAGCTTGTCTACTTATATGGTGTACTTCTGTAACCTTAGACTAGTTAAACTGTGTTTAATAATTTGAGAAGGGCCTCAATCAAAACTTTAAGTGAAATTAAGTATCAGATTTTCAGAACATTCCGACTCCAGTTTGAACACGGAGGCTAGTTAAGATACCTGTAAGAATTTGAAGAGTTAAAGTTGAGATTTGTCTATGTAAGTTTTAGGTGAGTTTTGTTATAACTAAAGTTACCATATATGGTAAAATCAGTTGCAGTTATCATCAACATTTGTTTTTCTTACAACAAAGATGTTTTCTCTTATTTTTATATTAGGAGGATCAAATGAAAATGGAAGCACACCCCACACCTCAGAATCAGATGGAACTTTTATTTCTTACAGGTTGGTAATTTTTTATATTTATTTTCTAATTTTTGGGAAGTTGATTATAATAAGAAGCATAATCTATTTAAAGCAAAAGAACAGGTCCTACTTTAGGAGGATTGTGCAATCTAAATGAAAGTCAGTGAACTAAAGAACAGGAAGGATTTGATTAAGAAATTATCTGGAAATTTGTTTTCTGGATTACTTTTTTTTTTAGAAAGTTGTTCAAAATGCTTAACTAATGAAAGTACAAGATATTTGTAAGTCTAAACATTTTTAAGGTTGTTTTTTGCAGGTTTTTTCCTCCAAAGTATGCAATAAAGTAAGCTCACAGCAACTAAGCTAAATGTTGAAATATTCAACTCACCAGTGAAAACCTTTTTGATCTTCTCCAAAGTAGCTTGATCTATGGACCACATGGAACTGTATTTCCTCATTATTTTGTGTGAAAAAACAAAGCCAGGATTAGTAACATTTGAGATTATTTGACAGCAAAATAATATTTCAATTTGTTGGCAGTAAGCAGCAGTTAAAGAAACTTTTTTCAGCAATATCATTGAGCTTGAATCTTGCTTGGGTACATACCAGAGGGTGTCTTGTGCTTGAAAGCACAGAAAGCTAATCAGCAGGTGTATCTTTCATCTTTCACCCTGCAAAATACTGCCTCTGCTACAAAAAAATCTTTGTCCTTGTGACTAATAAATTAATAGTATGATTTGTGCTAACCAGAAGGATTACATCTGATTTTCATGTTTAAGTATGATAAAACAAAACAAGCTTACCACATGATTATTTTGGAATCATTTAGTGGACTGTATTGGTTGGGATTTTTTTCGGTTTGTACTCTGCTGGAATCCGTGCTTCAAAGAGGTGCAGGCAGGCAGGAGGAACCTGCCTGGTCGCCTTGTCCGGGTTGCAGCCGGCTGGGTGGGGAGTGTTGCACCATGGTGCAGACAGTGAGCTGTGCTGGTCACAGGGAGCCTCGGGCATGGGGTGGCAGGGAGGGACACAATGCTGGAGAACCTGTTGCAGTCTGGAGACAGAGAGATTGCCGAGGAGAGCAAGGAGCAAACAGCCTGGTCTTGAGGATGTTGAAAAGAAAGACTTTTTGTAAGGACCGAGAGGGAACAGCAAAGAGTTTGCTGCGATTCAAACACCCAGAGGAAGCTTCTGGACTGAGAGCAAGGTTGGAAAAAAGGTTGTGCCTGCAGGGACACAGTGGGACTGGGGAGGGTTGATTTAGGTACCCTGCCAATTTTCTGTATCCTAGTAAGTCAACTCTAATGAAACTTACTTCGTAATGATATAAAACACATAGGGTAGTTAGCTTATTCACTTTGATAAAATATATTAGAAGATCCATTTTAGGGTTCTGCATGACTCTGTTTCTTGTCATATTTGTATTTTCTGCATGCAACATACTGTCTAAGTTAAAAGAAGGGCTGAAAAATACCACCCAGGATAATCTTCATGTTTTTTAGGTGAGAAGCATATGTAGATACAGAGACCACAGCAATTTCTCAAAAATAGGCAAGACAGAATTTAACCAGAGCAGCAAAAGAAAGCTGAGAGCTCTCTGCCATTAAGGCCAGGACACTTATTCCTGAAAGTCATCAACTCAAGAGCACCAGCTGTTGTATCTGCCAAGTGGTAACACTTGAAGAAGAAGCAGCCAGCTTTATCTGGGCTCTGGTTCCATGAGAGTGTAAGCTGTGGAGCTGGGGTTGAGCCCTTCTTCTCACCCCTGCTCCACTCAGGCAGTAGCACTCATCTCTCAGGGAGCTAGTCCAGGGAGCTAACCCAGCCCAACCTGTTCATTCTTCAGAGGGAGACCTTTCTGATCACTTCACTTGCAGTATCCTCCTGCCAAAACTTCCCATGGAATCAGTGCCAATGCAGGAAATGTAGCTAGCATGGACAGCTACAAATAAGTGGGAGGACAGAGCATGGTATCTTTTACCTAAATCAGCCTAAACCTTAGTGACTCTTTAATGCTCCACAGATTAAGTGGAGATTAAACTGATCTTTGTATCTCTATATTCCTTAGTCCAAAGTGCATATAGTAAATACAACATTGGCTACAAGTTCCACTGAATAATAGTTGTATTCTGTCAGAGAGGATTACAGCCCAACTTAGAAAACTGAAGTTAATTAGTCTTTTCAGAGGGGTCCCATAGATCATTGCCAAAGTATTATTGATATAATTAAAGGCAAGATAATAAAAAAGCTATATATGCGTGTATGTGATTTGGGGAGGTGTATATCTATGCACATATATGAAAGTAACCTCTGACTTTTCATAGATGGCAAGCTATCCCTGTTATTTAGCAGTAGTGTTTCAGGTGTGAAATGTATATTTTTTGTGCAGTCGCAAGTAATTCCTATCATATTATGAGACTGGCTGTAAATCTGATGGTTGGGTTGAATATTGTTTTGATAGTTACTGTTCTGGACTGCATGTTAGGTAAAAATGAGCATCTAATACCTTACGAAAGATGAAAAGTGAATCCTGAACTACCTTGAAAGGTAAAATTGCTATATGGTTGTTATTTCTTTAAGGACTCATTAGAGATTTTGACTTACTTTAGGATACTGTCAAGGATTATTGTTTTAGTAAGTTAGTAATTTGGCAAAACTAATGATAGTCTTGTTTACCCAATGTGTTTCAGTCTATCATACTTTAAAAAGACCAGCTAGTGAAATTTTGCCCTAAAAGAGGCAAAGGCATCTTTGGATCATGGTAGATGTCATGCATGCAGAAGGTTGATACATGAAAAATTCTATTGAAAATTTCTGCTGAAACAAAAGTTGTTTTCTATTTTGTAAGTAATTGGCTTTTACAATTTAATTAGGAGAAGAGATGACTCAAAAAATATTTGAATATTAATAAGTTTTGTTATTGAAGTGGTCTTAAAAACATATTGGTTATACCACAATAAAAAATAAACCCCAGGAGAGGTTGCTCAATTCCCACATTTTCTGCTTTAAAGGACAGTTTGTCACTATTCAGTACAAGACTCCAAGTGTGTGTGTTACTAAAGGATGACATATCATTATCCTTTGATATATTTATGATGCTCCAGAACTATTTGTATGGTTTTATTTTTAACATGAAGGTGTCACCTTAGAGTTTGTGACTGTTGCTTGTGTTGATCGATACTAGTTGTCTCTGTTTTTAATGCTGCATGTGTTCAGATAGTGAGCATTGCCCTTCAGGTCATAAAGTTTGTAAGTAATTTAAGTGAAAAGCACATGTGATTGGCATATATTTCTAAATATTCTTTGAGTTTGTGAATCTGTCCTGTCAGGTCACAGAGAATTTTCTCGTTGGTCTTCAGGCCCTGATGGAAGTATTCTTTGTGTACTTGGGAAGAAGCTTTGCTAATAAGAAATTATGAAAATTACTTCCTAGAACCATGTCATCAAAATTAGAAGTTCACTATTAGAAACATTTGAGCAAGGATTTAAATATACAGTAACTTTCAGCTTTAAAATGCAAGAAACTTAAGGAAAATATTTGAGCTCTGCTCTACTGTATTATTTTACTGCTATGGTTAAAGCCTTTTCTGGATGGAAATGGGCTGGACTTCACCAAAAGGAGAAGAAAAATAGATGTGGGTCTTTAGTTTCAGTATCTGCAATGCAGTGCCACTGGAAAGTAGAAATACTCTTTCTCCTCCTTTCCCAAGGGCAGCTGACCTTCTCCTCGCCAAAGAGGTGAACCCCTTGCCAGCACATATGACTACAGACTATTACATTAATCTGTTTAGCCTCAGTACCAGCTGCTTGCATGTTTTTAATTATCTTATTAGATGGTATAACAGTGACCTATGAAATAAAATGAAGGTGAGTATTTTTTAACTTTATTTTACAGGCTATTTTTCTAAATATATTTTAATGACCTAATTATGACTTTTAGGGAGAGCCATTGATGCAGACATTCAATTTGGCTGATAGAATCTAACATCTCAAGGACACTTATTTTCTTTCAAGGTGGATTCATACATTAATACTGCTTCTAATAAATATATAGCCTTAAAAAAGCTCACTTTTCATACTTGTGTTGTTAACTTACTTTATGATTCAGAAACCCATGACTGCTGTGTTGGATAATTTCTTAATACATCTCTGCACATATATATAAGTTTAATTTTTACCCCATGTGTCAAGATAAAGTTCTTTCCTCTGTGGCTTAAACCCCATGACAAATGATGATTGCTCAAAGTTGTGGGTTGTGTAGACAAGGTGTATTCCTTCTTCTGCTCATATTTCAAACAGGCAGAAGATCTAGTATGAGAAAGACTTTTGTATTCCATTTTCTCCCCCTGACTTCTTACAGCTTCTGCTTACCAGATGTTTCCTTCCTTGCTGCAAAAAGGCAATGTGGTCCTGCTGGCTGAGGCGTTTCTTGTGTGCCAGCCAACAGGGCTGACACTGAGCGTGCAGAAGAAAGATGGCAAGGAGTGCAAGGTGTTCCTCCTTGGTTCTTCTCGCGTCCAAAAGTGGTGCTGAAACCAGTTTGGTTCCTCTTTGACCTGTGGCTTTTCTTGGCAGTTGAGCCAGAAGTGGTTACATAGCCTCTGTCCTTACATGTTAAATATACTGTGAACATGTATGCAACTTACATACCTTCACCCTATGGACAACTTTGTCTTAAATCTATTAGGAGGCAGCCCTTTTCCATCTACACAAGCCTATCTAGTCTTGTTCATACACAGATGATGTTACTTTATTGTTTTAATTTCAAGCCACCCCTGTGCAATTATAATCTTATTTTTCCTGACTTTGTTCACTGTATGTCCACGCATAATCAAGAGATGTAAAGAACAAGCTTGTTTCTATGGGTTTTTCGATAATTTTGCAGTAAGAAAAATTGGGTACAGAAAGCAATGCAGTGAAGTTGTCACTGCCCCTCCACTCCGCAAGGAGAGTTTACAGCACTTGCATCCTTCCTCTCTTTCCACAAGGAAGTAGTAAAACTGGCATCCATGTTTATTTTGTCTTAGCCTAAGCCATTTGCTAGATGCTGTTCCCATTGATGCCATTTATATGCAAAGAGGGCTTTTCAGTATGAGGTAATTTTGTCTGAGAGCATGTAAACTCTGTCCTTGAATTTAGTGATTCCTCTGAAAGATTGTCTTCATAATGTGCTAAGAATCTTTCTCTGGATGTGGTAGTCTGTGCCAGTGCTCTCATTTTGTCCATGTTTGTGATGTTGTTAGGAATTCCATCTTGCAAATCTCCTTTTTCCATCAAGAGAAAGTGGCTGCACTGATCAAAGGTTTCCTCCAACAGGTTTTTTTTCCTCCAAATCCAGGGAGATCACTGTCATACCTGTTGAGAGCTTGGAAGATTTCTGATTTTCTCTGAATTCTTTTAAAATTGCTTTCCTTTTCTTTCAGTTTAAGGAGATTGATATAATTTCCATCTCTGTCTTGTCAAATTTCTGTTATTTACTTCTTCCTTCCATAGCGGATCCTTGCTACATTCCTTGCCTGGTGTCCTATAAGGAATTGGTGAAGTATATCATAAGACGTGGAAGAATAAATTGTCATTAAGGAACTGAAAACCTATATTCAGTATACTTTTTCTAAGATACAAACATTTCAACACATATAAATGGTGGATTTTTTAACTTTTCCAGGGAAATTATATTACTTTCTAAAGACATAGAAATGGTAATACAGACTTGCTTTCTGGTTTTATGCAATGTAATAGGGAAAAGTAAATTTAGGAAATTTACTTGAAACTTGAGATGCTTTTGACAGAGAATCAGAAAGGAAGGATTGAGTTACCAACATCTTTCATTGGTAGAATGCTTTTTTTATGGATTGGTTGCAAGAAGGAAAGACTTAATACATGAAGAGAGACCATGGAAGAGAGAATGGTAATTTCTAAAGTCCATGGAAAGCAAGTGAAAATTTTAGTTCACTCTTCATTTATTCTGTTGTATTTGAAAATTGGCATATGTACCACTGACACCATAATCAACTGATGCTGTATTTTCCCTTACTAATGTTTTAAGTGGTTTTCATTATGAATTTCTTTTACTTTTCCACTCTCAGTAATCTTCAAACTTTCATGGCAATTGGGAGGTGTTTCTGAGGACAGGAGGGAAGCAAATGTCACTCTTTTCTTCAGGAAGGGTCAGAAGGAAGATGCAGGGAACTAGGCCAATTAGCCTTACCCTGACCCCAGGGAAGGTGGAGACGTAGATAATATGCAGGGGCCTGGAAAAAGGACCTGGGGGTCCTGGCAGGCATCAATTTGAACATGAGCCACCAATGCTCCCTTGCAGCAAAGAAAGCTAATAGTATCCTGGGATGCATTAGGAGCAGTGCTGCCAGCAGATCAGAGTTAGTAATCCTTCCCCTGTAATCCATACCTGGAATGCTGTGTCCAGTGCTGGGCTCCCCATTACAAGAAAGACATGGGCGTGCTGGAGAGTGGCCAGCAAAGGGCTGCTATGGTGGTGAAGGAACTGAAGCAGCTCTTCTGTGAGGAAATACTGAGAGAGGTGGGACTGTTCAACCTGGAAAAGAGAAGGCTTGGGACATCTTTTCAAAGTCTGTGAGTATCTGAGTGCAGGGTAGAAGGGACACAGAGACAGGCTCTTTTCAGTGACACCCAGCAATAAGATCAGAGCTAATGGGCACAGACAGAAGCACATGAGGTTCCATCTGAGTATCAGGAGGCACAATTACATCTCGTTTTTAGTTGCATGATTTGTAGAGCTGTAGATTTAACTTGTGTCCTACAGGAAAGTCTTACCTTTTCAGTTTCTTAATGAATGCACGTCTGTTTCTGTAACAAGGCTGCATGCATGTGAACACACACAATTCACAGAGCTCTGCTTAGCTGTGAGTATGAGCTAGTGAAGGGTAAAACAGCAGGAAGAAACTATAGTCAGGAGAAGTAGAAAATAAATGTTCTAGATGTACATGCAAAGGATTTCAAAGGCACTGGGGGATTTAAACTAGAAAGCTTTGACCCTGCAACTGGCAAATTCAGTTACAATATAAAAATAAAAATAATTGAACATAATATCTACATTTTGTCTCAGCATTCTATAAATGTATGTAGAGGAAAATGTGCTGGTGAAACTTAGACTTTGAAATGGCTGTAACAAGAATTCTTCTATGAAAGCTAAAGTGTTAAAGGGTTGGAAATTATCCACTCTCCAAAGGCCAAACTTGGCTCTTTGGCTGAGAACTGCCAAGGCAAAGTGGACAATTTGGAATATGGAGAAAGATATCTTGGGGTTCTGCGTCAGTGCTATTAGGAAGGGTGCTGGCAAAGCATCCTGCTGCCAGTGCAGCCTTGTTTCAGTTCCCTGCACTGTGCTATGCGCACACTGGTAGCTTAAAGAGCATAGCTAACTAATAACTTTATTTGCTGGAATGTTTGCCTTAAGAAAGTGATTTTACCTTTCTTCATGCAAACCTTTTTAACTGTATGTCAGCCAGAAGTAGATGAAACCTGAACTGTTTAGAAAAATATGCCCTTTGAATGTGCAGCCTCCCAGCAACACAGCCATGCATATTCACACTTACATGGCTGTTAGCTCTGCTACGTATCCTGAGGCAGGACTTTGAGAAACAGAGGAAAATACATATATTTTCCAAGCAGACTGATAAGCCTTCACATTAAAGCTGTCAAGTGGATTTTCAGGGTAGAAAATAAAAATCTGTATGTTTCAGAAATGTTGTTTAGAAACTCTGCTCCTTATTACTTGATACTACCTTTCAATTGGGTTTTTTTTCCTCTGCTTTTATAGAATTAACTCTGTCTTTATTACATTCCTGGCAGTTGCCTCACTTTTTTCTCAACTGTTGATTTTATGGCGTAATAAATAATACAAACTATGCATGTTTCTTGGATTTAAGCAGTATGTTTGAAAGGAATTTTTGCCTCTGTTTAAATATTCAAATATAGATACTTGAATGTTCCTATCGATAAAGATCTCATCTTGCAAAACATATGACACAATAATTTGAGAATTGGTTTTCTTTCTGATGGCCTGTTCAGTAGCTTATTGCTTCACTGAGTGCCCCTGAGGAGCCGAGTTGGGTCTCAACATTTTAAAAAGCACATTCTGAAGATGAAAACCAGTATGAAAATGTGAAATTGGCTTTTCTGGAAGCACACATGCCATTGTTTTAAGATGATTTTTGCCAGTACTGGCAGCACTGCTCAAGAATTTTCTTTGGATCTCTCTGAGGCTATCTGTTTTATCCTTTAATATTGGTCTAGAGGATGGAATAAGCTTGAGATTTAGATTGAAATCTTAAATATGTATGCAAATGTTCATACCTTTCAGTAGTATAGCAGTATTCTTCCATACACTGAGGAGTATTCTTTGTTATCTAAATGTTATTGTCAATATCAATTTGGTCTTGTTTTAGCAAGGACACAAGAAAAAAAAGGGATTTCAAAACTTTGCATGAAATATTTCAAAAATGCGCGAGTCGAAATAATGATACGCACTGTCTGATGACCTGGTAGATACTGGTTTCTTTAACTGCAGTTTCACCTGAAAGTGAATTATGGACAGTAATATTTACCTGGTAGGTCTGAGTCCCTGTAGTCCCAGAACTGAATCTTTTGCCCTTTTTCAGTGACGTAGATGGTAGTTCCATGAGCTTCTTCACATTTTTACGTTTCTATGGGTTTTAATGTCTTCCACAGAGTTTTGGTGTTGTCTGAACATGATAGTAACGAAAATACTTCTTACGCTAGTTTTAGACTTTGTCAGGATCTGCATTCATACAATTTACCAGCTTTATCCTGTAAATCAGCAAATGCAGAAGCTGAGTAGCAGTGATTGCTGTCTGTGCTATACCAGTCTCCTTCAACTGTATTTCTTCCTCTTCTTCCTCAAAGGAGTCTTTATTTTGCAAGGAGCTTTAATGGGCTACCATTGCATTCTCCTGCATATCTATGCTTGATGTACTGGTTTTACCATTATGCTGCAAATCGAAATTTAGCAACAGAGCCAGAGGCAGGTGTTCTGCTTCTGCCTATCAGTGGAAGAAACTCTCCCCAACACGCACCAGCTCAATGTTGTCTCAATAAAGCTCTTGGAACTATTTGAATTTCAGAGTTATTTCCTAGGCGACTCATTACGTTATTGATGTCCTGCATTCTGGAAGTGTTTATAGTTGCTCGTTCCTCTATAGCTGAGCACAAGTGAGATTCCAGTGACTTTTACTAAGATGTTAGACCTTAGAGGTTCACATACCTTTTCAAAAATGTTATTTAAGTGCATGTAAAATTTTAGTTAGATAGTTAGGTGTAAAGTCCTGCTTGTTGTGCTCTCTACTAACAGTCGACTAAGAGGAACACTTCTGTTCCAAACTTTAGGCTTCTGTATCTGAAAATATGATGCTTGTAATTGTCTTAACAAGAATCACACCCACGAATCATGTCCTGTTGAAAAGAAAGAAGAATAGATTATGTATGATTTGCTCAGAGGTCAGCCTCATTTCTTACAAGAAAGAAAGTGTGTGTATTAGAGCAGACCCCAGTATAAAATTCTTTGGCAGAGAGATTTAAACTCTTGTGGTTATGACATAAGTGTATGTTTCAAAAGATGGAAAGGAACAGATGAGAACTATGAGAACTATGAACAAATCTTGCAGAATGACTCTCTTCATTGATTTGCCTGCTTTTTCTTTCATACATATTGAGCACTTTTCCCGCTTGAAGTAAAGCAACTGTCCCTGACTCATGCCAGTAGATATTTCACATTGGACAGTTACTGCAGAGATAACGCATGTGAAATTAAGTTTCTTAAAGAAATATTACGCCAATAATTTCTTTCTTATTCAAGTCTTATATTATATGTATTTATTATTATTATTATGAAGACTTTACAACATGCACAATAGTGCATTAGACAGGATACTCAAATTAGAATCTAAAATGAAAAATATTTACAAAATAACCAGAAAACATTAACATTGACATTAGCCTTTAACTGTCTAAAGGTGGTATAACACAGGATTATGCATTTAATTTTCTAGTTTGATTAAGTGCATGTTCTTGTTCATAGTTTAGGTGGTTCCAATTAGCTCTTGAAGTCCTTCACTTCAGTGAAGCAAATGGGATGTGGTAGACTTCAGTTCCAATCTTCATTGCTTGTTTCATGTTGTCCAATGGGTTTTCTGCAATCTTGGGTTAACAAGGCTCTTAGGTATTATTTTACATAGTAGGGCTATATAATTTTAAATGTTATCTTTTTAGAATTGATTGCTTGTTGATATTATGAAGTGTTACCACTATTAAAACAGTCTCTAGAATTGTAAAGCTTAATTTATTAGTCTTCATTCAAAATAGTTGAGAAATGAATTAGTGGATGCTGTTCAGAAAGGATTTTAAATATCATTCAGCTTTACTAGAACTGAAGCAGATTCCAGCTTCCAAGTAATTTCTTTTTCAGTTGCTTATAACTTTTTTTTTTGTGATCCCAGCAGCCAACCGGCAATGCAGAGGAGATATGATCTTGCCAAATTTCTTTTGGCGGTTTTAAAAGTAATTTGGTTCAAAACGTGTTCGGAATTGCATTACATTAAAAAAAAAAAAAAAAAGAAAGGCATAATATCTGCACTAATACAATTTCAGAAGTGTTGAAATTACTTTCTTACTGTGTAGCAATCACTTCCAGCAGCTGGTGAGAAAAATAACTTAAAGAGTTTCTTTCCTCCCTGTTCTTTCTCTTCACTGGTTGAAACCTTTTGCTAACTCAGCTGACACATTGGCATTTTCAAAGACATTGTGGGAATGTCATCCACTTGCAGAACAATGTGAATAGCTTCAGAGTCTGACCTGTTGTGTGTGCACAGGGGAATGTGTCACTCTTAAAACATAGCTACCTTAGGGAGGTAGCTTGGCAGGAGTTACCATGGCCAATGATGCTACAAAATTTACCATGGCAAATGAAGAATATTATACGTGATAGAAACAGGAGGGTTATTTAGATAGACATAGTATACTGTAGCTACTGAAGTATAAATGACTGTGAAAGAAAGGCCCAGATTTTTCTCAAGCTGTGTCTGCTATATACCATACGTTGTATTTAAAGGAGACAGAATCATGGTAAACAATCGTAGGCAGCTCCCTGCAGAAGGTGAGGATGTGTGGGAGACAGGGAGGCAAAAATGACCAGATAGTCTTTCTGACTTGGAGAGTGGGGGATGTGAGAGGAGTGAAAGAAGTTGCCCCACACCACTGGAATGACTTGCTGCTCTTTTGATCACTTTGGGGGTACTGGCAGTTGGGAGAAGCTAAAGACAGCCCTAAACCCTGCAATCTAACACTGTGGCAGTCATCTTTGCTCTTATCTGGAATACCTTCGCTTTTCAAAGTAATTAATACTCAAGATCCAGAAGTAAATGCCTTTTGTTTTTTTTTTTTTTTTCAGAAATATGGTCCTAGCTGAAAGGTGGTACATTCACAAGCACAGCACTTTTGGTCTCAGCATGGATCATGAGCTCGCTCCTGTCACAGAGGAACAGGACCATAATTTCCTGGCTTGCCAAGTGCATTCCTCTACAGTTCTCAGCAACTGTATCTTACAATTCAGTTTTAAAAACCTCACTCTCCCAACTCAGCTTAAAAGGCTGAAAACTATCTAACTTAATCTTGCATATATTTAGAGCAATTTGCAAAACCAAAGTTTGCTGGTGTTTAGTATAACCGACTCTGTGACCCTCCTTAGCAAAGTAAATGTGGTGAGATCTTAGCCTGGAGTCATAATAGTAGTTTCTCTCTTCCTGGTTTCATTTGGTCTCCCAGGGAAAAGTAATAGTCTCCCATGTGACAGGGGGAGGAGGAGATGTTCACCTTAAGGACATGCATTGAAAATAAATCTGAAACACATTTCCCTCCACATAACCCAGCTCTTTACCTTGAAATTGCCCTTTGGAATTTAGAGTGGTTACAGAAAGTCTGTGAGCAAGTCTTGGGCTATGAAGACTATCAGATGGCTTACACTGTTCTTGAGATTCGTTTCAGTAGAAGTTGCAGGAAATATAGGTTTAATTCTTTTATTCAAACTCAGTAGATGGTTTGGGACAATTAATTTCCAATTGTTTCCCAGTAGAGCAGATTTACTTGTATATTAATGAGGCACAGGTGTTAGGCCCCTGGTGCCTGCATGCCTGGGAGGCATATTTAGGTTGTTTATCTAGTCAGCCATAGGTACTGCAAGGTACTCAAGCTTGCCTTTAACAGTTTATACAGTGAGGCTTTTTAATTTTTTGATGTTTTTTTAAATTTGCTAGCACCTGTTAAAATTTTAAAACTGATCATGTAGAAAGAAGTAGGAGTGATTTCAATAGTAAATAGCACTAAATGTTAAGGAAAGTCATCTTCTATGATGCTTAACTGCCCAGCTTGACATTAAGAAGAAAAGAAGGTTCATTTAAGCAAATACGTCATGTGAAGAGCTAATACAGTCAACAGTGTACTTTTCTGTTGCATATTTTTGGAATAGGTACTTCTTTGTCTACAGCTGAAACATGAATGTGCTTATATTAATATTCATTTTTCTTGTTTATTCACTGAACTGCAGTACCAACATTTTAGAGGAAATGGAATAGCCTCCATAGACATTATGAATTTCAGTAGCTGGCATAATTATAGCGATCTACATATTCATTAAATCCAAAGAAGAAATGTGTCCAAAAAAACAGCCATGCGTTTAGAAGTGGTACACAACTAAATATATACATTTTAAAAAGTTCCTTTCCTCTGCTTATCCAAAATTGTGTAGTGTCATATAGTCCTTAAATCAGCTAAGGCTTTTTTTGTTTAAATGTTCATTCCTTTTGCTTTTTCAGTAAAGAATGGGAAGAACTGTTTGTAAACAACAATTACTTGGCAACTATACGGCTGAAGGGGATTAATGGGCAGCTGAGAAGCAGCAGGTTCCGTAGTGTTTGCTGGAAGGTAAGAAGAGAAAATATTTATTTACAGTTTGTGGTTGCAATATATCAACACATTACCTGATGCGCTGGAAGATTATTGATGCAAAGAATCATGAATTTTCCAAGAGACTTCATCCCAATGTTTTCCTACTCATTTTTGTAATTCATAGGACATTTGCTAACCACATTGAGTTGCTTTAAAGCTGAATAGCAGGTAATAGCAAAAGAATCATAAGAAAGAGTATCTTTGTGCTGGTGATATGTTTAAAATTGAGTGCCACAGAGCCATCTCTTCTCTCAGTATCTGTGCAGGGAAGTCATGCACTGGAAATAGAAAGGAAGTTTGTCTAAAAAAATTATGGTTTTGTGGAATTTGGGACTGCTTTAAAATCAGTCTGATGCTTCTGCTAGCAGGTTTTCCCAGTGAAATGAGAAAATGAAGACCAATCCCTCTTGTAATGGCTGGATGGAGGGGGAAGCAAGGTCTTCCAGAAGCACAACAGCTCCTTCGGAGTCTCTTACTGTATTTTTTAAAGTAGCAGGGGAAGGAAGAGAGAAAGAAAGCACAATAATACTGAGATGCTAGATAAAGTCCAAACAAATTTTGTTGCAATGACATCAAGTCTTCTGTTGTGCACTAACTCTGATAGTAGAGAAAATTTTTTCTAGTAGAATTAACTGTGTGTTAACACTAATCAATTTAAATTACCTCTCTTGGAATTTTGCAACCGTCATTTTGGCACAGAGACCTATAAAAGGAAATTCAAAATAGTCCTTTATATAAATGAATGAAAGTGAACGTTCGAAATTTGAAATGTATGTAGCGTTGAACTAATTTAAAGTTAATGAAAATATTTTATTCAGCAAGCCAGATTAATATATGCCACCTGCATTTTTTTACCAGTTTGCTTCTTTTTAAGTCTCTAAGTTAGGAGGCCATAACTCAAAACCCTGAACTAACACAAGGATCGAGTACTTCACTGTCTACTGATTAAATCAAGGAGTGGTTTTATTTCAGAAAATAGACAGGGTTCATTTGAGTGTCCCAATATGGATTAGGGCTCTGTTGTTAAGTTCTGAAATTTTAAAGGGTTTTTTAGTAATTTAGGAATGTTTTGTGTTTGTCAGTACTTCTGTTTGTCAGTATTACTGTTTCTTAACACTTCACAATGTGCAAATAAAAACATTGAAAAAGCAAGAAAATACTGGGGTTTTTCCTTGTTTCAAATGCAATTAAATAGTATTTTGCACTGGATGTTTCTTTCTAACCCTTTTTAAAGAGACATGAAAAAACTGAGATGTAGGCATTCTCAAGGACTTCCTGCAAAACTGACCCTCTTAGCTGTCTTGCAGAATTCTAGAGCATGTTTCATGTCTTACATTGGATATATCGCTTAGTGCTTAGTTCCTGCTCTGCATTTGTGGTTCATTTTAAGCACGTTGCATTAGGTCATCAGTGTTACATAAATAGCTTCAATTTTTGTTTATTTCTTTTAACCTCTTTCCATTTTGTTTCTGCCTTGGAAGTCACCATCAACTTTACTGAAGCTGTAACAGTTTACAAAGCTTGAGTTTGTGGTTTCAGTTGACTTTAGTGCTTAATTTTGCACTGTAGAACTGCTGTTGTTTCTAGCTACTTATTTATGGGCTAGAAAGCACTAAAACCAGGAATATTTTATAGCTCTTTGCTTTCTCTTTCTCTCTGGGGTGGTTTATGCTGTCTGGTAGGATTTCTATGAAAAGCTATGTAAAACTGATGAAACTTACTACATTTACTTTGTTTTGCTAATAGTTATTTCTGGAGGTTCTACCCCAAGATAGAAGCCAATGGATTAAAACCACTTCAGACTTAAGAACGTCTTACAGTAAGATCAAAGAAATTGTAAGTTGGTACAAAATAGGTTCTCATACTTTGACATAGATATTAATATTTATAGTATAACAGGAGAGGATTTGATTTTTTGGTTTTTTCCTGTTCTTACCTAGCACATTACAAACCCTCGGAAAGCAGGACAGCAGGATCTGATAATCAACAACCCACTCTCTCAGGACGAGGGGGTAAGTTGACCCAACACATGCTACTAAAATTCTCATCTTTTTCATACTAAGACAAATGAGTTCTTGCTGAAGTAGGCAAAATGGCAGGTGCTAAAATCTCGCTCCTAAATGTCCAAACTGACTTGTGTTGACAATTGTTTGACAGGTTCTGCTGAAAAACTAGAAATGCCCGTTTCCGGGTTGATATTTTGATTTTTCAGGGCTTAACTCTGGAAAGGCTGTGGTAAGCAAAAAATCAGTGCTGGACTACAATTAGTTTCACAGCATATCCTTTCTTTAACTGATACACTTTTTCATCACTGTATGTTTTCATTTTATCCATAAAATGGCTCTGGTTTAAGGAGTGTTTAAACAGTCAATATGAAGTGAATGCTGTTAACAGAACACTGAAGTAGCCTCCTCTGGAAGACTGTTCAACCTTGGAAGGTTTTCTACTAGCACTTTGTTATACCTGGAAAGCTTTTAAGTATTTTATAGCACATATCTTTAATCTTTTCTATTAATTATGTTACATTGTTACCATCAAAATTCTTTTTATCAATTTTATTAAATAACTTAATGCCATGGAAACAATATGTTTGGCTGCATTTAAGAGATTTACAGCCAAAAAGTCTGTCTCAGCTATCTTTGGTGATACTACTCCTGTTTTGTCCACAAACAGAAGCCCGTACTTCATTTACAGTGTGGTACTGTGCTCCTTATTTAATTTAGAAGGAGAGAGCTCTGCAGCTGTTATGACTGTGCACGTCATCAAAGTATTCTTGCATCCAGCTGGACAGAAAGTTGTGTCAAATGTAAAGGATTTAAAACATTTCTGCTGTAGTTTGTCATTATACCCAGTAGCCCAACCTGCTTTCTGCCTCTGGTGTCTTTAGGATGTAGAAGACAGAGGTTAACATGTCAGAGTATGTGGCAGGGGATTAATCTATAAAGCAAAGCCACAGGCCAAATCAGGCATAGGAATGAAGAGCAAAGTGCTTTGAGCCTCTGCTGTGACTTAATGTTACACCCATTTAGTGTCCTGATTTTTCCTTCCTTTTTGCAATGCAGCTTCTGTTTGCTTCCTCTGTTCTGATGGGCCAGGGTGGGAGCAGGGACAGGGGAGTTTCAAAATGTGGTGTAGCTGCATGAAAAGAGTTGTGAGTTAAAAAGGTACTCCCTGTATGTAAGACATTGTCAAAGATATAAATATTTTTGAAGTTTAGGTTTTTTCCCATTTTGTAACACAAATATAGCAACTAATTAACATGGGGTTTTGTTATTTTACTTACCTCCCCATAGACAGCATTAATTTGCTTTCTCTTTTCTTTCTGAGGAGCATAAACCACCATGGCAAAGAATTGTTTACAGGGAGGCAAGAAATTGTGGAAGTATTGTACAGACTCTGTACTGTATTTCATTCACTGGTGCTGCTGCTATCTGAAAACTTACCTTACCTGCATGGAGACTGTTACAGATTTTGCTCCATCTGTATTTTGATCAAGTTACCATCCCTTTAAATAAAGAATACAGTTTCCAATACTTTTTCTGGAGCATACAATTAACAGCACTTTCTGACTTCTTTCAGGTTAGCTTTACAAAGTATTTGTAAACAAGGCATGGAAACGAGAGAGAGGATGAAAATGGTCATAAGCATAGCTACAGAAGAAGCTAAACCTACTTCAAATTCTTGTATTTAGTATTTTTTATTTTGACAGTGAGCTTTAAATACTCTGGCTTTCCCTTTCAGAATTTTATAGAATGGCCAGTCTTGATCTTCAGTGTGGATTAGAATGATGTCATTTTCATAATGGACATATGATTATCATACACTTACTTCCAAACACTTTCTTATTATGGATATTGCAGCAGCTTCCAGTTAAACTCCATACATTCATAGGAGAAACATGGTACAGTCCAGTGATAGACACCTTTTTTCTTGAGTGAACAACTGAATTTTTTTCAGTTGAGTTGCTGGTTCTGGTAAGTTTGACTTCATTGCCATTCTAAATACTCTTCCTGGACCCCAAACAAGTAACTCACAAACCTGCAGCCATCCAGTGAGCAAATGCTATGAGCCTAGAACAAGGATTCAGGAATTTGAATGTTTTTATTTCTGATCTAAACTGACTTTCTCAGATATGTTGTGCTGGTCACCAACATTCTTTATCTCCCATAAAATATTGATATACCTACCAACCAGGAATGTTGAGGATTAATTAGTTAATATTTGTACAGTACTTTGCTGATGTAGTTTATAAGCCTGAAGTATTAGTAGAAGTCTTGGTTTCATACAATTATTTTTCCTTATTTCAGAGTCTTTGGAATAAATTTTTCCAGGATAAAGAGCTTCGAGCAATGATTGAACAAGATGTGACGAGAACGTATGTAGATCTTTAGGAGAAGTTGCTATATATCAATTTATATCCTGCATTTTTATGTGGTATACATTATATTGTGTTTTCTTGACTTTGGTTACTGTAAGTGTCAGGTTTGTTGAACATGAATGTGTGGAAACATACATTAAAAGAATAAAAATACAACTTCCGTGGAGTAAAAAATGAGACAATCTAGCTGAACATTAAATCCTGGAGATTTATTGGTATCATTGAAGAAAAGCTCTTCTAAATTAAGATATTAGGAGGTGTACTACTTGTGAAATTTAAAGTAGTTTTCTGTATGAAGCGAAGAGAAGGTAAGAGAAACTGAAAGGTCTTTTAAATAAATTATGATCATAATGAAAGATCAAACAGATTACTTTCTTAATTCTCAACACTTAATACAATCAATAATAAAAGAGCAGTTTGAAATTAGTAAGGGAAATGTCACTCATGTATAGAAGTTGAGAGAAGTTTATTTATCACTATTCTAATTTTATTTGTCATATATGCCTTTTAAAATTTGTCCTGATATTACTATGATTATGTTTTCATCTTCTTGGCCCTTAGGTCATTCCTGTTTAGGAACTTGTTTGAGTTAGAACACTCAGTTACTGAAAATACTTTTTTTCAGAGTGCAAACATTGAGTGATGCGTAAATGTAATTAAATTCAACTACTGGTTTGCTACCAGGTGAAATTTTACTATATTGCAAATTTTTGTCCTTATAACTTGAAAAAAGTGAGGATAGTCATAGATTTTACAAATCCCAAGCTTACACGTTTTCATTTACAGGAACCAAGTCATGCAGAAGAAATCATTGCAGTCTGGTTTTCAAATATTTTACATGTCCGTCCCTAGACCCATTCTTGAATGTATTTTGCCATGAGATGTATAATTAAAGTCTGAGTATACTTTCATGTGCATTCTCACAACAGATGGTATTTTTTGTTTGTTAAAGGAAGCAGTTCAGGATGTACTAAGATTAAAATATATATGCATCTAAACTATAATTGGAGACTGAAAAGTTGTATGAAGGTTATGGTGGATGTAAGACTATTACTTAAATATATATGTATACACACACAAAGTCGAGGCTCTCACTGTGGCAAATGGCAGAGTAGTATTCACTAATATCAGTAATAGTGAGTAAAGAAATTTTCATTTATGCATTTACACAAAATAATGTCTACTTGAAACAATAGTGGTATACATTGTGTCATCAATAGCAAAATAAGTCAAGCAATGAAGAAGCAAAATTTATCAGTGACATGAATATATTTGATAAACTACAGGCATTTTGTATGTATGCTTGTCTGTCTGATCATAACACACAGTATGCATTTTTACATATAGATATGTATCTATTTGTAAACTATACTTATTTTAAGAAGCAGTAAGTTCTACATTCTGTGGCTTTAGAATGTAAAAACCCTCTCTTTTCATTTCCATTCTTTAAATAAATCCCTGGAGTTAGAATTTTAAAAGTTTAAAATTCATCATTAATTTACAATGCTTTTTATTAATGGTTAAAATAATTATTATATTCAATTACCATAATCATTAATTTCTAGTTGCTGTTTCTTATTTAATGAATGTTTTTATAGGCTTTGTCATCTAGGTCAGTCCTCCATCATCCCACAGTATCAAGTAAATAATGCTGTAGAGAGTGATGCTAACTGCACACAGAGTAGCAAACCAGAGTTCCAGCTATCAAATCAGTGAAAAAATTACTCTATAATGCTTTTGTTAGAATTCCCTGAAGTGTAGTAATAATAAACAGGAAAAGGGGCTAGAATTAGGCTCCTAAAATTGGTATTGGTTTAAATTGGTTTAAACTGCAGGACTTTGCTATCTAAAGGCAACTGGAATAAAGTTTGTTCATGTGTGAGTGTTTGTTCCTATGCATTTTGAGAATCCTTATCTCACCTAATAATTAGGTCTGTTAAGTCTAGACACTCACAGCTGGGTTAATCATGCTTTAGAGTCTGTGTACCTGTAGAATTCTAGGACACGAATCATCTCTTCCTAAAGTATAAATTTAGTTTTTGTCTGATGAATCCCACTGTAGAGAGGTACGGTTTTCTTCAATAGTTATAAAAGGCTTCTAGCTCACCAGTGCCTAACAAAACTTTAGTTTCCTAAAGTCAGGTGAGAGAAATACAATCCATAATGTCTACATACAATTTTCAGCCTGTTGCATAAGAATTACAGCTTCCAATATTTACAAGTAGGAAAGGATATTAAGTTAGTCCCAACTCATTTTTAAAAATTTTTAACAATAATCTGCAGGAATAGCAATCAGCAGATTGGCAGATGCAAGAGCATTTAACTCAAATCAAAATACCAGGTTACTTTTTGGCATCAGAATGGACATCTAGGGTTGCAAATGGCTAGATTTCATGACCCTCTTTCTATCTCCAGTATTTTAGGAAACCAAAATGCTTAGGGGGCATTCCTCATAGACTAATCAAGTGGATTTCTTCTCTTTTGTAGTAGTACTTTTATATATTGGACTACTTAGTTTCTGCTTCAGGAGTTACAATCACAGTTTAGGATGATAGAAGGTGTATGAAGGTGAGTAGTGGTGGGTGCTGAGGTTCCAAACTTTCCATCCCGCAAATAAGAAAAAAATAATTGCCAACATAAAAAAGGCAGTGGAGAAGCAATTGGACAGCTACATTCTTCCTAAGTATGTGGAAGAGATGGAAAGAAACAGCAATCCATTGATTATGATCCTCATTTCTGTCCGCCACCAAATTTGTTTTGTGCATCCTTTGTTTGCCAGCCTGTTTCTTCAAACTTCCATGTCAAATTCTGGCTGCCTCTGGTGTAGGGGCCCCTAAATCAGCTGAAGGACTATTTTAGAAAGTTGTATCTGACTCACGCTGGTCTTCACTTCTAGAAAGCAGGGACCTGAATGCACCATTATTTACTAATTGTAGAGTTGTGATAAAACAGTCTAGGAAAATTCCCATGTCCTTATGCAGGCTTTCTCAGAGATGTAATTAAATGTAATATTCTCATGTTCATGAAAAGCATTCTTACCTTGCTGATTTGAGGATACTGTATTTCTTTAAAACAGAGCTTTAATCATAAAGTGACATTTTCCACAAAAATCCATCCTGAACTGATAGTTCCCTCATGATCTCTTCTATTTACATTTACTATAATTAATACTTCAGCCAGCTTATTCCTGAGTTCATTATTATCCATTCCGTCACAATCTCTGGTATTACTAGATCCTCACAGATATCTCTGTGTATTTTTGAGTTTTCTATGTTAGTCTTCTCTTCCTAAACTTCATAGGGCAGGCCTGAATAACAGTCCTTCAGAAATAATCTCTTCAAACCCCTAAATTATGTCAATTGCCATCTGCTGTAATGCACTTTTGGTCTCAGCTGTGTCCTTCCTTTACAGTAATGTGATTACTACAAGTTCATACAAGTTTCCAAATGTTGGTTTACCATTACCTCCACCAGGTGCCAGGAAAATGTTACACCTCTCATCCCAGTGCCTCTCTCAGGACTTCAGCATTACTGTGTTCAAGGCACGGTGTCTTCTCTGCCTTGGCTCTTTATTCAGCTCCTTCATCCAAGGATTTCATAGCACCTTTCTAGCCTTAATTAGTTCTGTTTCTGTGCTTGCCTGTCATCACCTCTGTGAGATGACCACAGTGATTATCAACATTAATAGTCTTATCTGAAGTAATTTATTATGATTTCCTATATTGTTGCTCTGTGACAGGCTTTACAACATCCTTAAATACAACTGGTCTGGAGTATAGCATTGTAGCTCAGACCTGGGAAATTTGTTTGAAGAAATCTGATTTCAAACCATGCGATTTAATTTTAAAACTGACAATACTACAACCTTTTTTTCATCTGTCTAGCCTGAGGCCTACAGTTGTCGTCTTTTTTAAGTATTCTTCTGTTTTGCTTTGTCCAACTTTACCATTTCCTTTCTTTTTAGTATTCTGCCTTTTCAGATTTTATTAGTTATTGCTCTGTATAACTGTGGAGCAATGTGGTTTGGGATGTTTGCTTTATGAAACATTTTTTTCCAGATAGTTATTTCTTCAGTAACAATGAAAGCACCTTTGTTTGTGCACTTACTGTAATTTTAAATTACGATACATCCTGCATAACCACTCTATTTTGTCCCTCCACTAGTCAAGGAGCAGGAAGCACAGGTGAGAGTTGCTTCAGAGTAGTTACAGACTGGAAATATTTACATTTTCGGTATGCATATAACAGGATTTTCCCAGAAGCTTTTTTTCTTTATTCTCACACAAGATCCACTTCATTCTGGTTCACTTAGGATATTTGCCCAGCCAGATTATTTTGTAATTGTAAAGTTTATTTGCAACAGCTGTTAAAGACAGTGAAATGTCTAAGTGTGTTATATTGCAACAGATACCAGTAAGAAATACTAGATTTTAGGATACTGGTTTTCATGTCAATTATGAGATAATTAAATAATCTTGTCATCAAATGATAATATTCTTTCAAATATTAAAGGAATATTGAACCTTTGTGTATATGCATCTTCTGACATATTCTCATCCATTCTTCCATTTCTTCCATTGTATTTCATTCTTTCAGATCTCTAGCTTTAATGAGATTAAAAGGGATTAGTTATTTAAATATAACTGTGATATCATCATACCTGTGTAGCAGACTGGTATATATTAAAGAACATGGTTTATAATTTCGGTTGCAAAACAAATGTAATAAATCTTTAGAAGTATTTTACTCTAGTAGCACCCACAATTCACAGAGCAGTGGGAAAGCAGACAAGGGAGAGGCTCTTACCTAAAACCTCTTCTAGAAGACCAGCAACTGGCATTCTGCGCACTCTGTTGTTTACTTTTGCTGTATTGCTTCATTTTCAGCTTTCCTGAAATGCAGTATTTCCAGCAAGAGAACGTAAGGAAAATTCTTACAGATGTTCTGTTCTGCTATGCCAGAGAAAATGAGCAGTTGCTTTATAAACAGGTAATGAAAATACTGTACAGGTGGCATTCATTGACTCAACATTTTCTATATGGTTTGACAATAATGTACCTCTGTTGTATCTGAAGTTGTATCATAATGCTGAAGTAATCAAAGAGCTGCTTGTCAGCTGGTTGGTAAGTAAGTTCATTGAATAACATATGCTTTTTCCTCATAACACAGTACCTCAAATTGTTTTCTTTAAGGCTGCTAAGTTTTCTAACTTCAAATTTCTTTATAAACATCTTTGTCATTGGTTAAGAAAGAAAAAAACCAAAGAAAGACTTTCTCTGCTTAGGTAAAGAAAGAAAGTATGCCACAGGATTTTAAATGGTACTAAATAAACAAAAGGCATAAATAGTGACTTCTGAAATTTAGACAAAGTTTACTATTTTAAGTTTTATGTAATATTTTAAGTTCTTCCCCGAAGTGCTAAAGCCATGCAGTATGTTAGCAAATAGATCTTTATCTAACCTTGTAGCACCCAAGTACAATGCAGCTGACAAAATCCTGAGTGAAGGATAAGGGTGCTACAAAATACCACTTACAGGGTTACTTAAAGGAGAGTCTGCTCAAACCATTTTTGATAAAATGGTAAAGAAGGCCTAAGTAGCACTAAGTCTGTATCCACAGAGTTAGTAACTTAATTTATTTCACATTTGTTCTGAAGGTTTTGAAGTAACTATAAACACTATACTGTATTCATATAGCAAGACTAATATGCAGAGTATCAACCCAAGTGTATTTGTATTTGTTTCTTCACGCAATTATCTGTAGGCTGAGTAGAGATTGACAAACCCAGGGATACTTTGTGTGCATGGACAAAGGATAAACTGTAGAGGAGCCAACTTCAGGTAGATAGGAAATTTGTTAAGACAAAAATACAGAGATTCAGTAAATGTGAAGATTTTTATAAAACAATCTACGCTTTCAGACATAGTCTGTGATCACCCTGTCCTCAAGCCAGGGAATAGGGTTATTTCATAGAAACAAAGAACATGTGAGCTGAAGGAACAGTTACTTCTGAAGAATTTCTTAGAGATTATATAAAAAATGGACTATATAGTTATCAAACATATGAAACATCTATCAACTGGTTATTTTTCATGTTTGACAGACAGTGAGCAAGGAATGGTCTTGCATAAGGACAATAAAAATGAGATCTAGGAGCTGTGTTTTGAAGGGCACTGCTTAAAAAAATGCTTTGCAGTATTCAGTCTCCTCTTTCTAGTGAATATAGGCCAGAGGACTGATGATGGGAAAATGGAAGAACACATTCTAGCTAATTTAGTCTATCATTTGTTGAACAAGAAGTATTATTTTACTCTTTGATATGACTTAAAAGGACTTAATTACCCTCTGCTCATATTTAAAATCCTCTTGATTCCTTACCAAGAAATAATACCTTTCTATATAGGGATGGAATATTTAGCCAGATCAAATTTAGAAAGAAAAAAAAGTGCTGCGTTTCATCACAAGCTGTTAAAGCTATTATTTTCTACTAGGTGACACCCCGTTTAACATAGACCATATTGTTAATAGTTATGGGATTTTATTGAATTAATGAGACTGTTATCATGTAGTAGAATGTCTTGCTGAGTTAATTGAAACTGCAGAGATTATATAAATGGTATTAATGAACTTTGACTGCCTGATGCCTCAGCTTTAATAAAGACTGCTTGGTGGGCTAAATGAACATAGGCGGATAAAAGAACAGGTTCAATTTTGTGAGCCTACAGGCTGTTGACAAAGAAAACTTCTTTACCTCTGTTTTCAACTGGTGTGCATCAGTAGTGTGGTAGTTCCAGGAAGGGATTGCTACAGGAAAAAGGGGAGAGGAAGTGCAGAAAATTAAGTGAATTTGGATCATGAAAAACTGTTGATTTAACCTCTCTGAACTGTGTTTAGTATATCACCCAAGTCTTGTGGTGCTGTGCCAAATAGCAAATGATTGTGGTTTTCCTCTCTTGTTGTGGACATGTGTTACTTTTATTAGGAGCTTTGTGTTTTTCTTACCTCATTTTAAAAGGGTGGGTTTGTCTGGTTGGTTTTTTTAAACAATAATGCTCCTTTTAGCTTATTAATAAGATCCTCCTTTTTTGTCCCCATGCTCCTCTCTTTCTAGATAACATTTTTTCATGTCCACCATTACCCTTCTCTGAATTAGCTGAAAAAAATAGCCTTTGGTAGCAACAGGATATGTTTTTTCCTTCTTTTATCAAATACCTATCTAGAAGTCAGTCTCCCTGATGTAGTGTTTTTACCAGACTCAAGCCCCAATTCCCATGAAAATTTCCACTACAGCAAAGCCTAGCATATTTTTGAGAAAATAATGAAGGTTTCCATTTATTCATTGGTAACAGATCATCTCCAAGTTGTTGTCTCCACAGTGACCTGAATACAAAGCCCAGATTAAGGAGCTTGTCTTCATTTGCAGTTTCCATCATGGGGACTGGTTCTGTTGTCGTCCATGAGAATTCCTCTGTCTCATTTGTATGACCATATACAAAAGATACAATTGCCATTGTAATTATAAAACTTGGCCAATGAATGGAGACTGATATTTCTGTCTGTCAGCATCTGTCCCTACCCGATGTTATCTTCCAAAATATTTGGAAAAATTATAGTTCCTTGACAATTTGCATACTTAAAACATTCTATTGAAACTATTACATAGCATCAGCATATAGTCTTACAAGAAGCAATCAATAATGTTTGTTTAATATGCATATATGCATGAAAGCTATCTTTGTAGTACGGTTTCTGGGGGTTTTTTGGCCAGCCTGAAGGAACATTTTATTTGATAAGGAAAAATGTATTTCTATCCCTAGTCAAATGAAGTAGAATGTCGTGGAGCTGTATTACAGATTTTAAAGGCAGAATCTTCCCTGGGATCACTGCATTTTTAAATAACAGCTATAAATACAAAATCTAAAGAGAATAGTGTATTGTACTTAAGAATATGTAAAAGCTACTCTTAGAGTTCTTCTGTAAGAGTGGTGACAAAGTTCTGGTCCTAGTTACACTGAAAAGAAATAGTGAAAATTAAGCTAAATCACTAGGCTAGCTATTGTTGGTTCATGATTTGATTGCCCTTAGAGAAGTCAGTATAATTTTGAAATGCATTGATTTACTTGTCTTTGTAAAAAGGCTATAATTCTGGTTTTCTTTCTAAACCATAGACTGTATTATGGAATCAATATTTTGTTGTAGCTGGGAAGTGTCATAAAATTATCTGAGCTCTGTCAACTTATTTATTAGCACTAAAGAGTTTTAGTAAACTGTAGCATTGAAAAAATATGTGTATGCATATTACACTGGTAGGTTTCTTGCCAAGCTAAAAATCTCTAAACATTTGAAGTACTCTTGTAACTGAAAGATCAGAGGTATCTTTTTGAAATCCTGATATTTCATCATCTGTTTGTTTTGGTTTTGTTATATGTGGGCAGCCACATTATGATTCTATTTTATTATAGAGTTGATATATTATTATGTTGGAAGAATGTGTGATGTGCTTTTATCTTTTATAACTAATTCTTATTTTATGTCCTCTTTCTTTTTCTTCCGCTTATATGTTTGCAGCTTAGTTGGTAGTTTTTTTAGATAGTCAAGTTTTTTGGCATTTCCATTTCTCTTATTTCATGTTTAGTATATCAGGGCGAATAAAAGATTAGACGTGGAACTGTTTGTGGAACTGTTAATTAACCGAGGGCTCTGTGTGTGGAAGTACAACCCTGGTTATTTAAATATTTTTGCCACTTATATATTGTCTAATCCTGGACCTTTCTCCTTTGACATGACCATAGTATTTTAAGAAATCAAAACTTGACAATTTGTAATCTAACCCGTTTGTGGTGTTTTACATCAGCTTCTGAAATAAAATGGCTGTATTTGGGTTTTGGTTTTCCTAACTGAATTTTTCTTTGGACTTCATCTTTCAAAGTAGTCCCTAGAGGTTCAGAAATAGGAAGGGAAAGAAAACATCCAAACTTCAGCCCGCCATTGAGGCTATAACAGTCATCTCAGTCCTTAGGAAATTAAAATTAAATTTCCTAGGATTTCAGTTGATAGCACACAGAGAGATCGTGAAAACTTTTTGTCAGGGTCCCTTCCCCCTGCCATGTGGTCCTGGGAGAGGGGCCCTGGGGGGGAGACACGGGGTTTCCCTAGCCCCTGGTCAGCCTCATTCCC
>NW_008237681.1:5688832-5689535 GCF_000691975.1 Corvus brachyrhynchos
GGTCCATATATATTTCTTTTCCACGGGCCTCATTGTTTGATACACGTGTTACAGCATCCCCACTCTAACAACTTTTGTCAAAATTGTCAAAAGCTATGCCAAGCATACTCAAGATAGTTAATGATGTAGAGAGGGCTTCCACATCTGCCTCTTGGGTCAGTTCATACCACTTAAGGAAAATGCCCATTATTTCCAATAAAAGTTCAAGGTTTTTAGTAGTTAGTGGATCTGCTCAGTACATATGAAGCTGATAAGCTAACTTCCTGGTGCTGAATACTCTTGTATGGAATATCAACTGATACACTAGCAAAGCAGCAAGGTCGCTTACAAGCATGTAACACTTCCAGTGTTCACATCTGTCCATCACTGAAAGGGCTGGAAAAGCAAGTGCAGAGGCTTCCTGGCTTGGAACTGCAGCCATTAAAAGTAGAACATCTCCTATCAGGGGACCCATCATCTGACTCCTGACAGCAACCCGAAATGCTGTTGAGCTTGATGAACCAGCCACAGTGCTCCTTCTGCAGCAGGATAGATGAGATAGTCTTCCTGGAACCCCTGCGTGCCCAGAGCACTCACCTGGAGTCAGGACTGAGGCTACACTTGATGAAATAGTTGCACCCTTGAACTGGAGCACTGCTGGCAGCAGGTTCTTCCTCCTACAGCTGGGTAAGGACTCCATCCAGAGCCTGTCCCAGCAGGGGTA
>NW_008237681.1:5689589-5690957 GCF_000691975.1 Corvus brachyrhynchos
AGGAATGCCATCCCCTTAGAGTGATCTTGTGTCCAGAGACAGACAGATCTCAATCCTTCTTCCCACATTCCTTCCATCACCAAAGGGCTTCCCTCCCTTCGTTTGTATGGCTGACCCCTGCCCCAGCCTGGAGCCTGTGTAGCTCCTCCCTGATGTCCTAGTCCCAACACTGGGATCCCAACGCTCCTGGGTGGCCCAGACATGCTTCTAATGCTGGCCCAAGTCCTCAACTGCCCACCCATTTTTTTTTGTTCTGATTTCTGCATATTTCTATATTTTTTCTGTATCTTAATGTAGATTGCATATGTAAGTAGTACTCTGCAGTGGAACAGTAGCAGGTCTTCTATGCATTGTGTTTAATGAGTTTATTTTGAGTGTTGACATAACAACTTAAAAGAAAGAAAACCAAAAAACCCAAAAACGTATTTTAATTTTCATGTCCTTAGAAATGCAAGTTTCGTTTTCTTTCCCAAATAGCTACTCTTGTCTCCTTTGGAGCCTACTGTTACACTTTTGTCTACGGTTTTGGAACATTATAAAATACAAAATAATTTTACATTTTGTAATTTTTCCCTATTGCAGATCTCTGTACTGTAGATCATTATTATAATTATCATAAATAAAATTCATATTTATGAACATAGATCTTGAAGTAAACTGCCAGGTGCAGGGTTGCCTACCATTGCCAATTTGTTGTGTGTTGTGTTAGAAAAAGGGAGACTAACTTGTTTCTGTATATTATAGAGGAATAAACACTTGGATTTAATCAGGATTTAAGATAAAAGCCATTGATTATGAAACTGTTCTGTTAAGAATGTGAATGAATGTTCATGCTTTTAGTTAGTCTGCACCTAATATTGCTGTCTGCCTTATGCTGTGCATTAGGAACTAACTGTTATATGACTGGAAAACCTAAATATACTTTTGCTTTTCCATTTCTATTTAGGGCATGCATGAACTTCTGGCTCCCATTGTCTTTATCCTACATTGTGACCACCAGGCTTTTTCACATGCCAGTGAAGCTGCACAACCAAGGCAAGCATTGCATCTTATTTGTATAAAATCCATTTTCTTTAAAAAATAAGTTGGCTGAACTATAACTTAAAAATATTTGTTCCATAATTCTTTGTTTATATTTCATAAATTAATATCAGACATCATTTCATCCTTGTGCTTTGATGGGAATATCCTTATTTCATCTTTCCTACTACAGCTTCTGAGATTGGCCCCTTCACAGACATTGGCTTGTGAAAAAATGGGGAGACAAGAAACCTAAGGGAAACTGTGATCTAAAAGCTTACATACCTACCTGCAGTTCCACCTCATCCTTATTGCCAGAAGTGGTTTCGGTTTTGTTTTTGCTGAGAG
>NW_008237681.1:5691042-5709630 GCF_000691975.1 Corvus brachyrhynchos
AATTGTTGAGATTGGTATTTCTTTCATCACCTGCAGTGTTGTAGCTGCGATATCCAACTATTCTTTGCCTTTGTAGTAACATTATGTTAAGCTATTGAGCCTCCATTTCTTTCAAAAGTGTTTATGTGTGTATGCACGCAGTCATATTCATACATATAAAATATGTCATCACACATGATTGTCTGCTTTTATTCTTGCCCCATATGTAAGGCTTTTGTTTTTATTAAAAAAAAATAAATAAATTAGTTTCATTCTTGTGATATTTAGGACATTCCATTTGGTTTTTTTTCACTCTGTTCTGGAGTCCATCTGTGAATAAAAACCAATTTAATTGTGTGTGCAATATAATATAACCTCTGTAGGTACCTCTCCATGTGACTGCCCAAAGGTGGTTAAGCATTAAGATGATTATTTACAAGTGTGTGTTTTTATTCAATGTCTGTCCTTAGATATCCTAAAATGACCTAGAAGATGCTCTTCAGTGCTAAGTAACTTAAAATAACCATGTGTTATGTACAGCATTCTGTTCCATCCCCACTGAAAAAGTAGAGCTAAGCAGCAAAGTAGATGGAAAAGAGGTGCTGTCACTGATTAATTGCTGTTAAAGTACAATAAAAATACAGGCTATTAAAACAAAATAAATTAATGTTTTGATACTGCATATTTGACCAGTAACCATTTTTTTTTTTTTTTTGTTTGGGACAAACAGTGATAGATTGTGCAGCAATCAATTATTCTAGATCAAGCATATTCAAATAATACATTGTGACATTCAGTAATTTGTTATTTGGAATAATTAGATGGTTACTTCATTGTAGTACAGACAAGGCAGCTAATTTGTTTTTGATCTTTATAAAAAGGAAAGACTTCATTTGTTCAATGGAGTTGCTCTTTTTAATTAAAAAGGCTAGTTTTCTCATTTGCACTTTATATGAAACTTGGCTTATAAATACATAATAGTACATGCAGAATGCTGACCAAAAATAAACATTCACATTTGGATTGTTCACTGTTGCCTTTTTCAGCGAGGAAATGAAAGTTCTTTTGAATCCTGAATATCTGGAACATGATGCCTAGTAAGTTTTAACAAGTTTCTTTACATTTAATTTGCTCTTATTTGTAATTGACACCATTATTTAACACCAAGATTCTGGGTTGTTCCCTTTCAGTGCGATGTTCACACGTCTTATGAAAACAGCAGAGCACTGGTTTTCAACTTTTGAACATGACAGTCAGAAGGTAAATATTGCTTTAAAATCTACTTGTGTTTTTAAGCAAATGTGATTTTAATATGATTCATGTTACTTAAAGCTAATTAGACATCTATTAACTTGGTTAAAGCAGTCTCAAACAAGTTTACAATCTTTAAAGGTTCTTCAGAATCTGGTCAGAAGCACTTGTGGAGTGTCCTCCTATCTGTTGAAAGATCACTTGATAATCAAAAGCCAAGTGTGCAAGCACAGATTTTTCTGTATATAAGTGATGTTCTTGCATAGCATTTGAAAGACTGCCTGTCATAGGCACTTCTGTGTCCAAAACCTGTGCAAATGTCATGTTAAATAAAAGTCTGTAGGTAAAGTATTAAGCTTTGAATTATTTTCAGCTGTTTACAATACAGACAATTTGCTGTGAAACTGAAACTTTAACCATAGACTATCTATCAAAGGTCAGGGTGTATCTTTCCCTGGCATAATCACTCCATTTCGTTCATTTTTTTCCTCATAACCTCGGGATATTCAAACAGAGGGAATGTCTGTGCCTTCAGATCTCTTGTGTATCTGTACGGACCCCACTGAATTTAGTATGTTGCTGCTTTCATAAAGCTTTTGCAGTGTCCTGAGTTTAGTTCTGCAGAACTCTCCTTTGCAAGGACCTTCTAGAGACCTTGCCTAAATCGTGCATGGCAGGAAGAACAATTCTCTCAGTCAGTTGCTCAAGATTTCCTTTGACTATTTCTTTTCCTTTCTCTTTCCATCTTTAAGTTTCCCTTTTTTTATTTGTGTGATGGAGGGTATGTATGGAGGCTCTAGCAAAATATTATTAATGGTATTATGGGTATTGCTGAGACTTTCAGTGTATTATATCCTAAAAGATTTGGCCTCCAAACTTAGTTTCATCTTGATTCACTCCAGCATTTTTTGCATAGACCATGGGGACAATATCTAGAGTTAACAAAAAATTAATGAGAATTTGGTTGGTTCTGGATGTCCATATGTGTGCACCAAAACCTATAGTTGCAAACTGTAATTAGGGAGTACTAGTTTGAATGGTGGTTTTGTCAGTCTAATGAAGAAAAAGTTGTTCACCCAAGACTCATTTAAAAGCATCTATTTTCTTTAAGTATTTAAAGTATTGTATATTTTATCAGATATGGAGCATTGACATCTTGGCCTAAGTTATCTACAGTTAAAAATTACTTGGATTTTTGTATAATTTCAGTAGCTAGGGATAAAGCATATGAGATACAAATTTTACTACATTGGCACTTTTATTTCAATAACAAGGCTGTGAGATATGTTTCTCTGAGTGTAGCTTTTCAAAATTCAGTGTATTCAAATGTATTTGTTCCAATTTCTGTGACAGAGGTGGTAAAGTCTGAGACTGAATGTTATTCCAGGAAATAACTAGGTCTGCTTACAGACTTGCAGTACTTGGGTAGAAGGTGAAAGTTTACATTGCCCTTTCCAGTCCTTTCATGGCATAAAAAATTAACAATGCAAAGAGAATGGATTAATATCTAGTTGTTTGTTCTTGTTCTTTGCAAACATGTATAATCTTTAATAATCCTTTCTTGTACATATGCCTTTTACAGTCATGACTTTGAGGGTTAGCTACATAATAAAGTGTGAATCTTCACAAAGGAAGCAATGAAAGCATGTGCTCTGAGAGACGTGTTACATTTTACAGCCTCTAACAGTTGTTTCCATTACTCCCAATTGCCATTAGAGGAGCTGCTCCAGCTACTCCATTCCCTAGTGGTTAATGAGAGAAATCTGTCTGCAGTTCATACTTGTACTATGTCCTAGCCTCTCTCTCCTGCTGTAGCATTTGTTTCCTAAATGCATGAATATATAAGTTGTATTAGTATCGACTACCAGCCATGCCAGTTCATGTTGTGGTACGTAATGTTTTGTGACAGAACTTGGTGACTCTTCCTAATATTTAGCTTAAGTTTTCAGCGGCATTTCACTGGTATTCATATTTAAACTGCTTTTAGGGGTGAATCTGGTGCTCTCCTATAAACAAATAGCACATTCTGAGCCATCCCTCATTTTGTCTTTTTGTTGTGAACCACATCCTTTTAGGATTGACCATTTGTATTTCACGTTAGTAATAGATGACTAAACACATGCACTCAAATATTTTTGCAAGAATTAAAAGCTGACAAAAAGAAAATGGGTATTTTCTCTCACATGGCAAATAATTATATAGTGAGTATGAGCAGGGGCACAGTATTGGTTGGCCACTTGGCTTTAGGCACAGGCACTGTGAGTCATTCCTAGTTAAACATTTTGGCGGCTTGGTTTTATTAGCTTATTTGAGCATCTTTCTGTTTGGGCTGTTTGTTTCACACCAGCTATGTGATTTTTGGAGCAATTTCAGCTGACTAGAGGTATTGTCATTTTCTCAACCAAATTGCATGAGAGGAGACAACAGACATGACTTTGTTGTGCTCTAGTCATCCACCAAGCTTCTTGGTGGAGTAGACGGAATCAGGAGGCATGGACAGGCAAGGCTTTGTTACTGGCTGCAGCTGCTTCCTCACAGATTCTGTCATGCCTTGAAGATTTCTGTTAATAGGGTTAATTTCTGAGATGCTGATAAACTGCATTTTGATGGATACCATTTACTTATCTCGTGCTTTTAGAAATGGCAAGCCAGCACGTACTATTGGATGCACTTAGCCATGTTTGATAGTCAGTCAGTCTGACAGTCAGCAATGTGTCAGTGCTGCATTATGCCAAGGTGCACAAATGCTGCAAGTGGCAAATAACTCCAATTTTGGCACAGAGGAAGCTTGCATTAGTTTTGATATTCACAATCTTTCCACGCTTGAGCCAGGGTTTAATAATCTGTCTTCTAATTTTGTAAAGATGGCTTGAAACCCACAGACAACTAATGGTGTAAAGACTGAACTGAGTAATAGCTAGTCTTTTCACATTACAAGTTCAAATAAGCAGAGGGATTCTGATGCTGAGCTTTCCATATAAGGTTTTATGCCTATAATAAAGAAAAGCTTAAAAACACAGGTCTTTTGAATCATCAGTTATGAATGCATGAAGTGGTCAAGCTGAAGTTAAAGTCAACTTGAATAAACCACAATAAAGTTCATACCCCAGATGCATGCCAAATGATAGAACATGCACAGTCTACAAATACATAGAGTTACAGACTTTTATGATTGGTTTCAAAGATAAATTCATATGTTTATGAAAAAAATTAATATAATGACATTTAACATTAAGGCAATGTTACCATATCATGCTTTAAGAGTGGTTTTATGTATAGAAGAAGATTAGTAGATACCTATTTTCAATATTTTGCATTCTAGCATGTGACCAAGAAAATAGTGAAATGGGTCTGAAATGATAGGAAATAGCCATACAGTGAAGAAATAAAATTCAGGGTAGAAAGTACGCTGCTCAACTTGGTAAGAAAGAAGTTAACAGAATAATTTAAAAAATAAGTAGGAGAAATATCCTTTCTCAATGTACCTGCAGCTGTGAAGAGCCTTGGTATTTAACTAAGTGACAGCATTGCTTATTAGCCTCTAAGACACTAGATGTTTTATTTCAAATTTTTTTTTGTTAGACTAGCAAAGATTTTGAATAAATGCATGCCATGTCAGTGAGCTTTATTTGACGATCTGAGGGAGCTTTTTTCAAGTGATTTGCTAGAGTATCTTAAATGAATATGTCTTGGTACCACAATATCATCGTTAAATTACCACACTATAATAGACAGATCAGTCCCTTTGCTGCAACTTCCATAGCAAAGCAACAATTAAGCAGATTTTAAGATACAGTTTATAATAGTTCAGGTCCTTAAATAGAAATATATAGAAATCACTGCTCAACATCCTACCATATCTTCTGCAGTACAGAAATCAAACCATTAAGAAAAGGTACTTCAAGCAAAGAAGATCAACATAAAAAAGATACTTTTTGGTAGACATTATTAAATGTTCACTGCCCATTTGATTATTGAACCATGGGATTTTGAAATAACCATAGGAAACTACCTTGGGAACAGCTTATACAATGAAAACAAACTTTCTTTGTTATTGATTGTTAAAAATAATGCTCTTTTCACGATATTGAAACAAGTGAATTTGTATTTTAACAATGTAAAATGCAATGAAGTCTCCTGAAATGATTAACCCTTTGATCTGGATAATGCTTCTCTATTAATATAGTGAGCAAAAGTGTAGAAAAACAGCAACTGTTTTTCAAACTGAAGCTTTTGGGTCAGAGGTCATGATGACAGATTGTAGCAAAGTCATTGCAAAATTCTTCTCTTCTTACTGTTCCAATTTTCTCTGTTTTATAACCTTAACAATGTTCCTAACAGATTAATTCTCTGTTTCCCTGTCCCCCTATCTTCCTCTTGATAGTTTTGACTTGTCCTTTTTTATTTCTCATTCTCCTTTTTACATGTTTCCTATTTGGTGCAGTTCATTACTTGCTGCATTTTTTTCTGGCATTCTGTCTCTTTTTCAATATTTAACTCTTTTGCAAGAAGAACAAATTTAAAGCAGTACTATTTTCAAGGATGCTAATACTCCACTGGTTTTCACTTGATGTGTGTTGTGTTGTAGATCATGGCATAGTTTGCACAGCCCTCAGGTCCAACCAACTGCTGTCTCATTGTTCTATTTCTTTTTTCCTTTAAAAGTTTCTGATGCATTATCAAAGATGTGTAGGTTTTAAGGTGCAGCCACCAGATTTTCTGAGCAAGGGAAGCCTGTTTAGAAAGGATTGTTTGAAAGTAAGTTACTTCCTATTTGGTATGCAATTTATTGTCCTCTGAGGGCATGTATTCTCTACTGAGTTACCATTCATCTGCTTTATTCTGGACTGACTCAGGCTGCTGATATTAAAGCTAAAATAAAGCTGTCAACACTTTGTCAGAGCATGAAAAGTAAAGCATGCACGTAAAAATTGATGTGCAGAATGACGGGCACTCCTTGGCACTCCTGGGAAGGGGAATCCCACAGTATCTTCTGCAGAAGTGGATACTTGAGATTCCTCTTCTGCTATAAAAGAAATTAGTTTATTTGGAAGCCAGTGTTTACAACAAACGAAATCCCTTTAGACAAAAAGGCTTCATGGGTTCTTTTATTCACCCTGTTTTCTGTATCTACAGGAGAAAGACGTGATGATAACACCTATGCCCTTTGCAAGGCCACAGGACTTGGGGCCATCCATAGCTATTGTAGCAAAAGTAAATCAAATTCAGGATCATCTGCTGAAGAAACATGATATTGAGCTGTACATGCATCTGAACCGACTGGAAATTGCTCCACAGATTTATGGACTGTAAGTCTTTGCAAAGCATTATTTAATTTAATTCCTTGGGGATTTTGTTTCACTCTATTAGGAAATTTTTGCCTTTAAATTTTGGATTAGAGGAATAGGACTAGAAAGAAGTACTTATCTCTTAGAATTTATTTGTTTTACAGCATTATAGGAAATGCCACCCTACTGTTGTAGTTGTGACAGTGGCATTTCCAGTGCAGATAATGTCCATTCAGCTACATATTAGAGAAGATGATGAAGACTCCTGTACTTACTGCATCAAGTACAGAGTCTACTTGGAGTTTTCCTATAAGAACACATGGGATAATAGGACACAAAAAACTGCTAGCATTGAGTGGTTTGTTCACTTAATTTTATCACCAGTCTAGTATCAGTGAACTTTTCCCTATTGTGTTATGGGGTTTTGGGTGCTGATAATACAGGGGGAGCAGAGGGGCATGTTAAAAGTGAAGGCAAGGGTGTAATAAATTGCCTGTGTACAGAGTCAGCCCCATGAAGCTGCTTCATATCTACTCGGCTGGTTGTATATTGTATACCCCCATTCCAGGGGGGCTTATGGGGCCAGATGTGGCTTTGGTTGTGGCCTTATCCATGTATTTGTGCAGCACTGATTTCTAACCATTTATAGCTGCTGTAGTCAGTCTGGGTCAACACAGAGTGTGCAATTTGTGTGAACCATGAATAATGGTGAATTGACTGTGGTTTTGAAGAAGAATTTTGCCTTCATTGTCTGGAATTCTAGACATTTGATTCATTTTGATCATTCCTTAAGGAGTTGTCAAGCCATATGTGCAGTTGCAGGGACAGAAAAAAGACACTTTTTTTTAAACTATTTTTTACAGTGATTTAAAGTAAGATTGCCTCTGCCTTAAATGAAAAAAAAAGTAAAGGTGTGAACTTCCAAATGCAATTGTGGATTGTAACAACTCAATAGAAAATAGAGAAAGGGAAGGAAAAGGTGACTGTGTAAATGTCAGGCCATAACTGCAATACTTAACACTAAAGTCTAATTTGATGTTACTGTAAAATGAAAAAATGCTGCAATGTAATATGCTCTCAAGAGAAGAGTTGAACTACTTATTAATAACTTATATTAGGAAGATAAATGTAATTCTACAAAACTTACTTAAATATATTTTATAGGTATGGGTTACCTACAGGGGAGGAAAAATAAGCCAAGGAAACTCAAGGTATTAAAAGTACAAAGAGGACAGATTTTCCTATTAGAAGATTTTTTGCATCGTGTATTTTCTTAATATCTTCACAAGTCTGGAAAAGAAAGCAAGCATCCCTAATAAACTTCAGGGGTAGTAATGAATAAGTAGGCTGTATAAAGATGAAGGAAAACAAAAATAAATTGTTTCATTTATGAAGATTTATGAAAACTAAGAGAGAATAAAATAAGTTAAACTTCAGAAATTTGCAAACAGATATTTTGGGGCAAAAATAATTTGTAATGTAGGTATTAGTGTCAGTTTCAGATTTTGCCTTTCAGTAAGAGAAATAATTGGAAGAAAAAATTATACTTTAGCTCTAAACATAATATTATAATAACAGAAGAACAATGCAGTCTGGTGTGGCATAAATAGAACTGAATCTGAATAAAGAAATTTACAGTTAAGAGAATGAATTATGAGAGAGAGCTTCAGGCTGACTATCAGGAAAACCTTACTAACAGGGAGCTGTTAGACTGTAAAATAATATATCAAAGTTAACAAAGGAAAAACCATCAGAATGTTTTAAAAACAGGCTTTGAAAAGCTCTCAGAAATGGATGATATCATACAGACAGAGTCTGCATTGGCAGAAGAGGAAAGTAGGTTACCTGTGAGGTCATATCCTGCTCTGATTTCTGATTTGATATGGACAGGAGAAAAAGAAAGGGAAAGGAGCGTGACTGTGTTGTATTTTTCTCACCTTTAATGATGTCTGAACTCTCCAGACTAGTAATTTCCAGTAGTGAACCAGCTGACAGTCGGAGATGCTGCATCTTTTCCTGTATTTAATATTTCTTGAACTAGCAACAGCATTTCTTTAAACAGCTCAGGTTATCAATAATTGCTTAACCTAACCGAAGTGCAGAATTCATCTGAGTTTTTTGTTGAAGTTTATTGTTTTGCTGAAGATTTATCGACAATAAGTGTTCATCTGTCAGCCTTGATACCACTCAAAAATATACAAATGGTAGAAGAAAGACTGGGAACTTTGCTCAAAAGATATTATGGCATTCCTAGAGAAAAGGCCTGTATTTAGTAGCAGTCTACTCTAACCTGTACAAGTTACAAAGTTCACTTATTTTAAAATACAACATTTTATACTTTGCATCCTTCTATAACCTTCTGGGGTAAGGCAGAAACAATTATTTGCATTTTCATACAGTTGATTCCATCATTTGATGTTTTCAAATGCTTCTTTTTATTTTTCAAACACTAGCAAGACTTGTTCTGCTGGCAGGTCAGGTACCCTAGCTGTTTGTACATTTCCATGTTCAGAAACTGTCCCTTACAATAGAATGTGGTTATACACTTCCTGAAATTATGTTTACCTGCTTACAAGACCAAGTTTAACAGGCATTTCACTGTACGACTCGTTAGTTTTGGTTGCTGTCCAGTTTTGAAATTTTAATCCAAAGCAGTAGATTGCCTTCTCTTCCAAAGCGCAGCAGTGAACAGACTTCGCATTCCCTGGTTGTCTCATTCCATTGCTGATTGGGAAGAGAACCCAGTTAGGTACAGCAAGGTAGACTGGGTCCTGGCTATGCCATACTTCCATGCTCTGGAAGTTCAAGTTGGTGTCACAGACAGCAGCAGCCTTAGCACAGGAATTTCTGTGTCTGGAAATTTTAAGACTTCACTGTCATTCACTTGCAGTCAGCCACTGCTTGTCCCTGTGATTATTATTCAGCTGCTATTAATATCAGCTGAAATGGAACCAGCAATACAGAGATAAAGGTTTTGTGCCTTATCTTTCTTTCTTTGCCATGTCTCTAGCCTGGACCCCAAGATAATGTTTTGCAAAATAACATTGTTTCACTCACCTGGTAGTACTGTGTATAGTCTAACCAAACTATAATAATTATCTAATTATATCTAATTTTGTACTTTGTAAAGTCAAGTACAAGAATGGTTTGAAAATAAAATGGAATTGATTACATTAATAGTTCAGTGACATGCTTTCCTGATAATAAACCTTTCTCTAAATAAAAAGAAAAAATTGCTAGGATTGAACATAAAGATTGGATGTTCCGAAGGGTTGACAGATTGAATATTCAGTTTAATTTTAAAATTAGATGAGTTAACAATGATTAATGGCCTAGATTAATTGGTACTCTGATGTTAATTTTTTTGACCCTTACATCTAATTCATGTTAAAGTACAAAATAATTATTGCAAAACGATACTGCATCTTCTGTAGTGGCCAGTGTTTGCAGGGACAAATTAAGCAGGTTAGGCTCTCAGCTTGAAAAAGGACAGGGTTTGAGGAAAGTCTTCATATACCTGTATTATATGATATTTTCTTCCATTTAAAGAAATTTGTAGTAGGCAACTTCTTTTACATTTCACTGAAAAGATGAATCCGTTGGAAAGGTCCCGCATAATGTCATTATTACCACTTTATTTTATGTACTGAGGGTGAATTATATTGCACCAAATTAATTTCTCATGGAACTCCATGCAATAAGTACAGCCAGATCATGTGAATATATATGATGCAGTTGTATAGAAATAATACACAGGAAGATAATGACAAGGCGTAAGGATAAAAAGCTTTATTTAAGAACAAAAATTAAATGTTGGCATAAACTCACCAGCTTCTGCATCATAACACTGATGGCAGTATTATAGTGGTAAAGCAAACTCCTCCTAAGCACATATCCAACAGACAATAAAGCACATGCAGAAGTGAGCGTAAATATTTCATGGTGGTTTTAGCTCAGTACAAAAAGGGCCTCTCAGAACATTGAGCAGCGATGACTCTGCCTCCCGCTGCCGCTCTGCGCTGCAGCCATCGATCAGAGACGCTGCCTACTGCGGCTCGAGAGGCGCTCAGCCCTGTAGCCTGGTACCACCATGGCACTTCAGGAGGAAGCCTACCACAGGAAGCAAAGAAATGAAAAACAAAAGAGAAGGGTGCAAACTAAGTTGCAGGGGATCTAGGCACGAGTGTAGATTTGAAGGTAGCATTGGAAAGGTTATGTTATGGTAAAGTCAACAGCAGATGTGCTGTTCCACTATTACTGTTCTTACTTGCTTTGCTGTGAGCACTGCTGTGGGGCATCCACCTGTTTTAGTTCCTTGCCCGTGCCATTATGGTACCAAGCAGTATTCTTTTGCGTAATTAGATTGGTCTCTGGAGGGAGAATTTAAAGGATTTTACCTGTGTAGTAAAGGAACATAAATCATATTCATTGTATCCGAAAAAAATTAAAATCCCACCAGTTATCAGAATAAGAAATCTTTATGATCTACGGAAAAAGTAGAACAAAGATCAGTCTTGCTAAGGAGAACTTTTCAGACCATCCAGGATGCCTGAGTTTATTTTTGATTCTCACACTAAAAGAAAATGAGATAATATATGACATGGTCCAAACCCATTACATTTCCTCTGTAGCTTTTAATCCAGTGTCATCAATCAATTGGGCAGCAATTACAATGAAAGCAACTTTGAGCTATTGTGCACGTAGTAGAGGAACCACCAAAATCTGGCCTTGCTATTAAAAGGCAAGTATCTGGCAGCGAGTATCTAGAAATGGGTAAGACTAAGCAAATACAAAGTCTTTCTGAACAAAGCAATAATTCTCATTTGAATGTCCAGGACCAAATTAATCATGAATTTAGTATCTGGAATTGCTGTTGATTTCCAGTATTTATTTCCTGTTTGAATTAAACAAAGCATTATATGTAAAATTGATTTTAACAGACTATAAATCACAGCTGGTCTGTCAGTAGAGGGCTTGTTGAGGATTTAGTCCCAGATGACCAGGCCTTTCTAAAAGAGGTTAGTGTCTGCTGTTGGTCCCACAAATTACTAGATACAGTCTACTGGATTTTTAGATAGAGCTTTTGGGGGCTGACTCAGGTATCCGAAGGCATTACTATGAATTCTATCTTGCGTAGTGAAAAAAGTACTGTAAGAGGAAACCTTTCTAAGTTAGGAGACAGAAGGAAACACCTCTGAAGCTACTTTAGAAAGCTACCATGTGTTTTGATGGAGACAGGGATTGCCTCCGCTACTGCTGACGTACCGGTTGACTGTGATGGTTTACTAATTCAAATTACTACCTCTTTGCAAATAAATGAGGACAATTCTTGAAGATCAGGGTAGGTATCTTACCTCAGGCAGCAAGCAGATCCTGCTTAACTCTAAAAGCTGCTTTTCTTCTGTTTCGAAGTAAGGCTACTCACCCTTTCATGATCTTAAATGGTAGATATCTGTTCATTATTGTTGGGTTTCTCAGAAAGCTTTCTAGTTCATTGATTAAAAAAATGTATATTTCATTTTGTGCTGCTTCTTGTTGTGTATTAGGTTGAAAATTACAGTATGACAAACTTGCGACTTTATCCTTTTTCCCAACTGTCTTAAATAGTATTTTAGTCTTACCTCTGACTTTTAAGATTTTAACATGTAAATAATGTAAAAGACCACTCTATAAACAGAATGAAGGATTGGTTGAGGTGTCAAAAGTGTTTGTCAGAGTTTTACTCTCCTGCTGCATAATTATGTGCTGAGCTGATAATGAGTAGTACTGGATGTCTGTGAGGATGGAATGCAGATTTGTCATTTTGTTGCTCCTTGATGCAGGTGATGTGCTTCCCATATGAAGTACAGGGAGTTGTCTTTATCTGGGAAGGAAACAAGCAAGAAAGCTTCCATTTTGACTTTTGTCACATACCCTAAAAAGAAAAAAAGCTGGTAGTATTAAACATAAATAGGCTTAGATTCCACTGGATTTGAAAAGAATTAGTGTCTTCTTAAACCTGTGATGAATTTAATAGGACTATAGACAGGTGTTGGGAAGGCTGTCTTTGTCTTTTTATTTTTTACTTATGTAGACAGTAGCTGTTGACTATAAAATCAGAACAATGTATGGAGAAGTTCTACTCCAGTAAGGAATTTAAGGTACCATATATCAAGTATTTACTTCCCCTTTGCTTTCTTTATACTTAAATCACATCAGCTGTTCAGGTTAACTACGTACTGTTTAATTTAGTGCATCATGTTGTTTCTTTCCATGACAAGGAACTTAGTCTAGAAAACTCATCTTGGAAATTGGTACAGAAAAGGCAGTAAGTAGGTCAAGTAACTGTTGCCAAAAGTAATGATCTCAGCATATGCCTAAAAAATGAAACTGTGCTAACATGCCCATGCTGACATGGTGTTAGGAGGCAAAATACAGCACTTTGGACTTAAGCATTTGCAAGTAGCCCGGACATTTCCTGTAGCATCCAGTCCTGTGGATAATTCATGTTTTGGTTAACCAGTGCTTCATCCTCACTTCTTATTCTTACCGAGTCTATATGAATCAAGTTAGTATGGGCATGCAATCACATGTGACTAGCAAGTCCTTAATTTTCCTGTGAAGACATACCTTTAGAAATGATAATGAAGTATTGAAGAGAACCATGTGCACCATCCAGCAAGGAAAGATCATCCTGTCATCAGTCCTTAAGATAAAAGTCAATATCCAAAGGTAGTCTGAAGATTAATACAAACAGTTGTTCACCCTCAAAATCTTTTGCATCACCTTGATGCACTTAAGAAAGAGCCACACAAAGAGGACCCTCTGCTAGAATCCAACAAGAGCAATAGCAAGATGTAGTAAACACAATTTAATGTTTAAATTGTAAAATTTAGAAGTCATACACAACTGGGATCTAGTGGGTAATGCAGCTAAAAAAATTTTGTTTGAAATTTTCAAACAGATTAGCATGAAGTACTTAAATGTGTAATGTTGGCTTGTTGGAAGCAGAGGTAACCCTCATTTTAAAAAACCTAAGTTTTTAATACTTAGTCATTATTCCATGTCAGAACAAAGTAGGCCATTTTGGATTTTTATAGATGGGGAGAAGGATGACAAGGAATTGCATTTGGAAAAAAAGCAATAATTAGTGAACTGCCTTAAGGTGTGGGATGTCAACTTTAGGGATAGCAGAGTCTTCAGTCTGAGTCTCCCGTGGCCTAGGAGGACATGTTAATCATCTGGCTCTTCAGGGTCATTTTCATTTGAGTTCTTCATTTTAGCAGAAAATTATATCCTGAAACCACAATTCATCACTAATGAAAATGTTGTTGAAAATTAGTGAAATAGTAATTCTGTAGGAATATGGCCAGTCTGCATTTTCTCTAAAAGCATCTGATTGCCCAGTAGAATGCAGTTAATTGGGAAAATGAAAGGCAGTATAGCGTCAGCATTGGGAAGAATGCTTCCTTTTTGGGTTTTCTCCCCACCAAAGTAGTAATTCACCAGGTAGTCAAGACACTCTGCTGCCACTTCAGATACCAAGACTAGTTCTTGGGTAGCCACTTCTACCCGTATGGACAGTGCTCTTCCTGCCCTTCCGTCTAACCAGATGTTACAGACTGAGGTGAGGGGTTTGGGTGACGGAGGGGAAAAGGGTGGGAATCCTACGGACCACCTATATAATTCCCCTTACATGTTCTGAATTTTCTCTGGCAGTTGTTTGATTGGGAGTTCTTGAGTTGTAGCTTGAAAGCTACATGACAGTGTTGGAAGTCCATGCAGCAGTAAAAGATCCTGCCCTGAAAATAATGCAACAGTCTGTCCTAATTTTTAAAATGGATGAGCTGGATAGTAGTTCTCCATGACCTTGTGAACCTCTTTCCAACATCTTTTTAGAGTCGTAGAAGCCTCATCAATTAAAAAAAAAAATCTTGTTCCAAATAGGTGCATGCCTTGAGTATCTTTTCTGGTTCTGATGTGGTTTTGAGCAAGAATTTTTAAAAGTATCCTATGAAATATTAAAGCAAGCCATCCATATCCGAAGAATAAAATCCATTAACACAGGTCACAGGAATAGCTTGCTCAAGAGTAGTGCTGTTAATTAGGATTGCACAATTTTGTGTAACTTTTGCATATTGTATGAATTCACAATATTTTAGTCTAGGTAAAGCATGAGAAGTGATGTCAGAGAAACATTTCTAAGAATAGAATTATTTCACCAAACTAATGCTGTAAAAATGGGGAGAATATTTCATCACACCCTGTACTGAACGTAATAGCAAGAGGCCCCAAAGGGTTAAGTTACGTAACTTAGCAGGAAGACTTCACAGATTTTGGCAAGAAGAGCAAATCTGTGCACAGCATTGCAAAATAGAATTGTCTAGTGAAAAAGAACAAAAGGAGACAGGAGTAGGAGCTGGTTTCCAATATGTGTTTTGAAATCAATGAACAAGTCGTACCCGAATCTTTACAGAAAGCCAAGGGTGCTGCCCTTCTGTATTCTTCCTCTGAAAACACTCTTAGCATAGCATTTGCAGCTTGGTATTGACTGCCAGTGATGACTCCCTTGAATTTCCAGATAGCACTGTTTCTAAGGCAAAAAGGCGGTGGATGCGCCTAGACTTTGTTATTCACTATGGAATGTATTGATGGCAGAACAGCAATTCTTCCCGAATGTCAGAGAAGCAAAATGGCATCACCCACTATAGCATCAGCTTGAGAAGTCCATGAGAGAGCATTGCCTTTCATAGACCTTTATACTGTCATCTGTCACTTTTAATGATCTGCTTTTCTTTACTTCTTGTCACCTTATTTGTAATTAGGACCATGGTTAGCATACTTCCTTTGATTACCTTTTATACTGTTTTTTGTCTGAGAAAGTGTCCAATACAGTGATCTTTGAATGCCACAGAAGCATTGGTATTGAGAAAGTGGAGAGAAAAGAAATTTCATCTTTCCTGGTTTTTAAGTTCCCAATATAATATAATGCAGAAAATAAGAGATAATGAAACTCCTGCAGCTTCTGACTGCTGGTACTCCTACCAATAATGCTACCAGGTTTTTATTCACAGAAGTGGAGAAGTTAGTAAAAAATATTTTCATACTTTGGATAAATCTATACACATACCCACATGTGCAGTGTAGCAGCAGAACTGCACGTTGTATGTTATGAAATTTGTTGCATAACATGTTGTATGTTATGAAATACCGTTACAGTGTTTAAATCAAGATTCCACAGATCTAAACAAAGTCTTTAGTTGTTTACAGCATACATCAGTGACTGTTGTGTGAGCTGTTAGTCTAAGCTTGGACCTTGCAGTTTATTCTATTTCTAACAAGTACATGTAGGAAGGACATGCAGAATCAGTAATATAGGGTTTAGGGGTTTTTTTACTAATGGAAATACAGTTAGGTAGAAATATATGGGACATCTTGAATCAAGGAATTCTCATTGTCTTAATTATCTAAGAGAGAAATCACAAAAGAGTAACGTCAAAAGAAGAAAATAGTCCTCACAGAAAATTTACAACATAATAATATGCTTAGTATCTAGAAACTGTATTAATGATGACACAGTTATATTTGTATAGACTGAGCAGTAGAAAAGATAATGGCATCTTTGACTTCAGCAATTCATATATTAGTGTTAATGGTTTGACATGCTACTTACTGAAAAATTGTTTAAAAGAATTGAAATATATTTAATTCTCCTTTTTCTTATTTCAATAATTGTAATCAGAAAAACCTTTTTAATGGTGTAATCCCAAATCCAGCTGAAGTATGTAGTTATACATCCTGCTTTAATGTACATCTGAGCTCTGGGGCTCTCATGCTGAAACACATTCCCTGATTTATCTTCTGTCTAAACTATTTCTTACATTATGACTCTGTGCTGCAGCCTTTGATATTCCCTGTGACATCATGAGACAGCTGTGTTACATTGTGTTTAAGCAGTACTAAACCTTTAAACTTTAAACGAATATTTTTCTTCTCAGAGGTATAAATAGAATATGTAATAAGCATCTGTGGGATATGCAATTAATGTCACTTGTGAGGAAAGGCCTTCATGATGCACTTGGGTTTTGGCACTCTTAAATTATGAGCTCTTTACTACACTCATGGGATAAATTCCATATCCCCCAGATGCTTATTATGTATCTTCCATCTCCCTTAATTCCTATTAGCTGGATTAGTAGTTGTTGTGATGTTGAGGTTTATGGTAATTTAACTGGGGTGGTTCTCAGTGATCAATAAATAAACTTCAAAAGTTTTAGTAATTTTTATTTTCTAGCTATTCCAGTGTGTGTAGCTGTAACAGTTTACATTAAGTGCTAGTTGGATATACCAAAAACTTTAGTCATCTGTACACACTGGTCTATCCATTTCCTAAATTTCAAAAAAACAAAAAAATTTATAAAAGCAAAAGATGTCAATAGCAAATGATGACCCGAATTGCAATGTTGTGGTGTGACTAATATTACCTTCAGCACCCACAAATGTTAAAAAAAATAGTTTATATAGAGAATAAATATTTTTTGCTAAATGACGATATTATTAATGTTCTAGTCACAGTCATTATCTGGAGAGATTGTCAAACTGGTACAGAATGGCCTAGATTAGTTGTCAACTCAGGAGCAAATAAGATTTTTAAAAGACTCAATAAAGTCCAGTGATTAATTGCTATATATTCTGATTCATGCCTATCCCATTTTATCTAATTTAATAAAAGTCTAAAATGATGATTAATCCTTTCGCATCAGCAGTTGCTGGTACATCCATTACATGTCCAATCTGAATTCCTCTGCCAAGGAGTTAACTACTATTTTGAACTTGGTGTGAAAAATATCATTATAAATTTCATTAACCTGATCATCAAATTTAAAAAAGTCAACTCGTAAAATCCATTACTACATATCACGCATCGAAGATTAAAAACTGGTCCTTAGTGGGCAGGAATAGCCAGGATTTAATTCCCACAGCATATGTTTAAAGCGCTCATATGACATTATTGTATCTGTAATTATCAGAATTTTATGTTTATTAACCCAAGTGAATTAAGAATCTTGTTTTGCGAAGAATTTAGCATGCATGTTAAATTGACCATTAATTCAGAGCTTATCAATGTATATGTACTTACCACATATGCAAAGATACTTGTTTAGCATATTTTAGCTTTTAGAGAATTTGCCTTCCTTTAATTTTTCCTTCTCAGACAGAATAATTTACTTCTTCAGTGCTTCCAGTTGGCTGTCTTGGTGTGGATCCCCATGGATGACAATGATATAAATCTTACTTCAAGTAGTCCTTCTGTTGGAAACTTGGAGTATTTCATGTTAGCACTATGTCTCAACCATAACTATGTCTTCCTCTACACTAAGATGGCTTTTTCCCATCCATGGTTAGATGCGAGAGACACCCCTCCATGCTGTATGGTAATCGTGCCTCAGCCCAGAAATATCCACAAAGCCTCATAGCCTTGCAGATATGGGGTGGGTTTGTCACTTACTTTTGTGAAGGTTGCTCAAGTTGGAAATTCACTAAATGCATGAAAAATATGCAGCCAGAGAGCTCAGAAAAGCTGAATTCCCCCATCTGCTTGGGGGATTTGGACTGGGGTTGCAGTGACTCCACAGCCACCATCTGAACCTCATCCTTGCTGGGGCAAGGCATAGAGTGCCAGCAGTTACCTTAGGAAACGTCAGCCCCGACCTGGCCAGCGCCCCAGCAAGCCCCACCTAAGCTCTGCCCAAGGGGTAAATGCTTTTAGAGTAGTGTATAGAATGCACCACAGGAAAAAACAGAAAGTGGTTGGGACAGACAGCTGTTCTCTGGGTTGTTTTTCACTCCTGGCTGCAAGCTGTGGACCCATTGTTGGCTCCCGGCAGAGGGATGAAAGTCACATGGTTTGAGAAAATAGGAACTGTCGGGGTTTTGCCAAACCAAAACCATCACTATTTTATTATTTCATTTTATTTTCTTATTGGAACAAATGTGAAAGTGCACCTCCCTTCTGAAAGAGGTTTCTGCCTGCAGGATCTGCTTGTGCTGCAGCTGTAAAATGGAGGCACGGCAGGGGGGGGGTGGGGGG
>NW_008237681.1:5709690-5719866 GCF_000691975.1 Corvus brachyrhynchos
CTCTGCCGGCTGCACTTGGCACAGCCCGAAGCTGAGGTGCTTCAGACTGGCACAACTGTCATTACGTACTGCAGGGAGCTGTGCATCTTTACAGCTTGGTGTAGTTTCACCTTACACATTCCTCCTTGGCCTGCCCTAATGGCTTTGCCCATCTACCTTAGCCCTGCTCAGATGTTCTGGAGAAAGAACGTTCTTCTGGGAAAGAAAGCAAACTACTTTTTCCTGGGAAGGGTTGTCAAATATTGGAATAGGCTGCCCAGAGAAGTAGTGGGCTTGCCATCCCTGGAGGTATTTCAAAGGGATGTAGATGTGGCAATTAGGGATGTGGTTTCATGGTGGACTCGGCAGTGCTAGGTTGGACTTGACAATCTTAGAGGTCTTTTCCAACCTCAATGATAATACAATTCGATAAAAAAGATGAAATTAGAAAGAGTGGAAAGGCCCTTTTTTATCTACAGTATATGTACCTGGTGAAACATGCTTTTCTCCCTCCATTTACAGACAACTAGCATCATTATTTCAACAGCTAGTCATGGCAGTGCAAAAGTGTTTCAGAACAGCCAGGTGATTCATCACAGATGTATATCACATATTCGGATTATCAGGTGTTGGACTTGGAAACACACATTTGCACCATAGTACAGCTGGTATGAAGAAAGAAGGAGAGCACCGAGATGATTTTAGTCTTGGAGGGACCAAAATTTATTTCTAAGACTCACCTTTAACAAACTTCTTAATTAAATTAGATTTAACCTATCTTTTGATTTATCTTTGATATAAATTATCTTTTGATCTATTTAATGTCAGACTTTCTGCAGGACTCCACGTAAACTCCACCAGCATGAGTAAAAAATCCTCAGTAGAGGTTGCAGGTGAATGTATGTGATGTAGTAGCAGCTCCCAAAAATTTGTCTCTATACTTTACAGGCTGGAATAATACCCAGCTATATTTCATAAGGTCCTTCCTATAAAATTTTGTAACTTGTATCAGTTTATGAACATTATAGAGAATTGTTTTCTTAACTTCGTGGAAGAGTTAATATTAATTATCGGCTGTGGAAAAAAGACAAGCAATGCTACGTTTCCTTAAGAAAGTTTTAAGAGCTTAAGACTTTTTTTAAATTTTACTCTTTTTTTACATTTCAACAGTTCCCATTCCACTGAAAAATTTCAGGTATCATTAGTTGGCTTTTGGTGTGTGTCCGTTCCTGAAAAAATTCCAGTATTTTCTCTTGAGATGCTTTCAGTAAATGGCATTTGGCTTGAATCCTGAAGCACCTCACTACTGAAGTCATCTATAATAAAATGTTTCACCAGTATATCTGAGTCTTCCAAGTACCCAGTAATTTATTTTTTATTAAATCTCAAAAACTGGTAACAGTTACATGATTTTTATAATTAGCACATTTAGTTTGGTAACAAACTAAACTACTATCAGAAGACAAGACAATGTGGTAAATATGTGGTTAGTAAGGAGGAAGAAAGTTTGAGAGATGGTTAAATGACATACTGTGTGAAGGTTTTGCTGGAAGGGGAGGAGAATGTGGGAGGAAGGAGATGGAGAGACCAGACATAAGACCTCACCAACTGAATTGCTGAACCTGGAGAATGTGAGGTGTGTTTGCAGTGTAGCTCAATCATTAAATAATGCACAAGGGTTTATCTCATATGGCCAGTTGCAACACTCACCTCGTAGTCAAAGGATGAAATAAATATCCAATATGTAAACCTAAGCATATGTAAAATGGGTAAACACAGGGTAGCCTCGAACAGAGTTTCTCATTCTTTGTGTATGTGTAGGTGTGGATAAAGTCTTACATATGCAGAAACTGTTAAAACCCAAATTATTTAGCTAACTCCTAAGTAACAGACTGGAAAAAAAAAAATCTGGTTCAACTGATTTTGCTACGAGTAAGGGGAGAAAGAAGGTTCTTCTTTTTTTCCTGTTTCCTCTAGTTATAAAAATTACAGTGATTACACATCATAAAGCCTATCTGTAATAAAACGCATCAGCTGGCCAAGGTTTTCATCGCTCACTCAATAATCCATTAATACAGCAACGCTGCCCAGGCATCTTTATAATACCAACTCGGAGGTAATTTTAATCAGCTAGACCAGCTGGTATTTAACAGCAGCTGCTGGAGACGCCACAAATATACTCAATAGCTGACATCTTTATTTGCAGTTTTTCAAGGGGAGAAGAGATCCTCCTGTGGTTACTTATATTAAGCTTCTTTTTTTTTTATATAAGTATTGGTACCGGAGGGTAATACCTGAATGAAAGCAGGAATAGAGTTAATGCAAAAAATAAAAAATACATTCTTGGAGTCAGAGGGCTTTTTCATGAAGCCCTCCTCATAAATGAACAAAAAAATAAAGCGTGGATGCCAGCTTTGTTGGAGTTTAGAACCTTTTCCTGGTACATTTACACTAATCTCAAACATGGCTTGCGGCATAAAATGTACTCTGCAGTGCTGCATCGCCCTATCTTACTGAAGCTTTCCTGTCTCTCCACAATATAAATATGTGATAAATAGTGCTCTTGGTAGGAAAAAAGTGATGCTTGCTCACATGTGTTCAATTTTAACTGACATGTACTTCTTTTGTCCTCAGTTTTGGCTTAGAGCGTCTGCATGCAGGAGTGTATACATATATATCTATGCTTAAAGACACGGGTGTTTGTGTATAAATAATAAACAATATGTTTATTTGTACTTCTCATCTCTTATAAGGCTAGAGATGAAATCAGCAACAGAATAAAGCACCGCTCTCTGCAGTAGTAAATGTGGAATACTATTTCACATTGGATTTGGGGTGGAACAAGCAGAGGCAACACGAAGTTAACAGTCACAAACACATTATAAATAAAAATTTAATTACACTTGGGGGAGCTTGGCTTACAAAGCTCACAAATCCATAATGGAGCTTGCTGGTAATAAAGGCCTGATCTGTTTGTTAAACTCCAATATTCCTGTCCTCTGTATCTCTTCTTTTATATAAAACTTCAGTTTCTGCATTGATTACCAATTGCAAAAAAGACTGACTTCACTGGTAAACAGTTTTTTTCTGTCAGATACCAAATGCCATATTTCTTTATTAAGAAAATAGTTATGACTCCTAGGTAGGGCAGGGGAGGTGCCATGAGAAGTGTAAGTATATCTATTTTTGTTGACTATTTATAATATGTCATGGATGAGATATATCATAGATGAGATCTGTGTTTAATATGAATTTGAGTTTCTGGAGATAGACTTTTGTTAATTTATGGACAAATTCTGAGGTAGCAGCTTCTTTGTAATGAAGATTTCAAGAAACAATAGTAATAGTTAAAATGGATATGAACATTGAAGAAAATACAGTACTGTTAAGGTGGTGTGTTTCTAGGACAGTAATAGTGAAAAGTAGTACATGGCTTTCATTTTTCTTCTTTCTTTCATTTCAAAATCTCATGTTGAAAAAAGTTGATGGTGTGAAGGAACAAACCTGAGTACATAGATATAAATCCCTAAACAAATTTGGAGCTATAGTAGTCATTTGCAGGTACTCATTTGTTAGTCCCAGTGAGTTACCTCTCTGTAGTCAAATACGGATCTGTCTGAGACTGTGATTGACTACTGCAAATTAAAATCCAGTGACAGAATGGATTACTGAGGTTGCAGTTTGACTAAAAAATACTTAGCAAGCATGTTTTCTCTTATTTGTAGTGAAAACATTCTGTTGAAGTTTGTTTAGTATGTTTGACAACAGACAGTTTGATATATTGCTGGGCACAGCAGTAGGTTGGACTTGAGTGGTATTAGCTTTCACTGTTTTGATTAATTGTAATTGTTTCGATGAAAAGTCATGTTTTACGTACAACTCATAGTTCTGGAAAACAGAAGTCAACTTGCAAGATCTGTAATTACTGTTCTGAGTTAGCATATAAAAAAAGCTTGGAGAACATGCAGGCAAATCACAGTAGGGTTTTTTTGTATGTCTGTTTATTTTGTATGGGATTGCATTTTGTAGCTTTTATACACTGTTTCTTGTCTGAGGAAATAAATCTTAGGTTTTATCTCTTCTTGTATGCTGCAGTGTGCTTTTAGGTGTATTTCTGAGTTCCACATTGTCGTTTCAATCTTGGTATGGTGAAATTTTTAATATGTTTTCTGTCATCAGTAACGACAACAACAAAAGGTCAACCTGGAGACTCCTCACATCCCCATACATTCCTGAAGGGAAGTAAAACATATCTGTTCATCTTTAAATTCTGTTTTCTCTGGTTAGAAAAAGACTGCCTTCTCCCACTCTCAGAATGAATTTTCTAGTTTTCCTAAGATACTTCTTTTTTTTTCTTTTTTTTTAATAAATATTTTATTTTCAGTGTATCATCAAGAAAGGGAAATAGATTATTATTTTTGTATTTAGGTACAAAAAAATATTTCAGTGATGTGTTTAGATGTAAGCCAATACCAGCACAGTAAAGGATGTCAACTATTATTACTAATACCATCTTTCATTTATATAGTGCTTTCATCCTAAAAGATTGTGGTTTCTAGAAAATGTAGATTTAAGCCAAAAACACAATTAAAAATATATCTCCTTGTCCTAGCATGTTAGCTTCGAAGTATTGTTTGTCAGTTTAACAGACAGTATCAAAATATCTTTCTTCTGGTTTGCAGATGCAAAAATGTACCGTGAACTGAATATGCTGAAAGTACTGTTAAACCATCTCTAGAAGGAGAGAAAATTGGTTTTATAGGTTCCTCATTTTATGACATGCTTTCTTCTCAGATTTTAATATTTTGCAACATGTTCTGAAAGGAGAAATGAATAGATAGTGGTTTTCTATATCTGAAGCATGTAGGGGCATCACAACCTACCTGAATTGTTCCCTAGACAGTATTAAAAAGAAAGCAGTAATATCTAAATTGTGGAGGGAGGCAACTAGGTTTCTAAGTGTGGTGCCAATGTTTGTAGTCAACAATGAGACATAAAAAAAATTGTAGCCCATGTTGATAGCAGCAGGGTTTGAGGTTTGTGTTATTAGAGCTTGCCTAAAAGTATTAACACACAACTCATGTATAGCCTTCATATAAACTATGTTCTATTATATATTTTGGGGGGAATAAAAATCTGTAAAGCATGAAATTGTGGTGTTACAAAACGATTATTTCTAAAAGTGAATTATCTCGTCTCATAGTAGTACTAGCTTGGATTGCTATGTTAGATGTCAGGTGGTTTATTTCCAAGCAAAATACAAATTAATAAATGTACATTTTAATACTTAACTAAACCAGTGACAAGAAAATAAATACTACTTTTTATTTACCTTGCTGTTAACAACCATGTGTCATTGCAACATCTTTTATGGAAAGGAACTTTATTTAAGTAGCATAAACTTGTTGGATGGGCTTCAATTAAATGATGATTTGTTAATGCAAATGTGTAGCGAATGACTGGTAGTACATCTGTCTCTTCATCCATAGGCCATTACTGTGCAGCATTAGCACATGATTGTAAAAAACTGGAAATCATTATATGCAGGTAGTACATATTCAATCAATTCTGACCTTATGTCTCTGACGAAATAAAAAAAAAGGATGCAATTTAAATGATATTTAATCTGAACAAAAAAAAAGGGGGGAGAGAATCTTTGTGTATCGATGATTCAAGCTGTTAGATGATGTGAGGTGACTGCTGTTTGGGATTGATTGTTATTGGTGGCCCCAGTGGGGAACAGCCAGCACATTAATTCTCTCTTACTCCTCCCTCATGCTCCTCCAATCCAAATAGTATTTTTGTTTATATTAGGAAATAAATACTGTTCTGTTTATCTTAAAATTCCTTTTTTTTTTTTTTTTTTTACACCTCTTTTGGAGATTGAAAGGAAAAAGCTCTGTATTGATGACCAATGTTAGCCAGCTAAGCAGGCAGTGACAATTAATACAACAAAAAATCGTACAATTAGCTTCAGCTCCATAAGTGTCTAATGAGCCATTTGTCAGTCTTTTGGTGAAATAAACTACTCTATCTTAATTCTCCACTCTTGCAGCAAATAAATAGAAGTTATGAAATACCCGGGCACCAATAAAATCTAATTTATTTTTGCAGGGCATGGCAGAACTCCTTACCTATCTAAAATGAGCAAGTTATTTACAAACAACTTGTGATACTAATATAAAAATATAAAAAAGAATTTCAATTCTAACTGCTTCATTCTGCACTAGATATGTTTTCTCCCTGATTTGTTTAATCATTTAAATATACAGTAACTCCAAAAGGCATGTGAGTTGAAATGACTTCTTCTGACATGATTAACTCAGAAAGCCAAAATGAACCTTCAGAGAAGAACCTGAGAAATTCCAGAGACTGGCAGTCTGCGGCTGAAGTCCCTGCCAGTGGGGACAACATTTCCAGTTGGGAACACGTCCCTGCCACTGTTCCCTCCCTGACCCTTCTGGCCTTATCAGTGTCACAACCACCTTTCCACAAAAAAACAGCACAGCAGCAATTGCTGCTCAGGTGGTGGAGGTGGAGCCAATGCAGTTGGACTGACAGTAGCTCCTCATCCAGCCACTGCTGGCCGCCAGATCTACTCGTGCTCCAGGCAGTGCCAGACCTTGCCAGAGGTAGGCAGGGAAGCAGTGGGATGTCTAGTCTGAAGGATCTAAGGAAGGCTGGCTGCAGAACCTTTAATGGTGCAGAGCAGAGCTATTCTGCTTTCCTTCCCCATTCAAGTAGACTCTTTGTAACATAAGCTGGTGAAAGTATTTCAGACCACCTGACTTCTTCCTCACTCATCATTTCAACAAAAGTTTGAATTTGACTCTGGTTCACTTTTGTGATGTATATCTGGCCATCTGTCTTCCCAGGCTGGTTTTCAAGCTGACAGTAACTTGGTATTTTTAAAAAAAGAGAAAAAGAAGACAGGACGGAGCATGATGTGTGGACAGAGCCAAGTTGCTAGGTCTCAGAGTAGAAGAGAATTCGAAATGACAGAAGACACAAAAGAAGCAACTCTTACTAAAGAAGCAAGGGTAGAGGGATGGCAGAGCTGCTGGTAGGTGTATGTATGAGGAGAGAGTGAGTAGAGAGTATCACTGTGAATGAGGAAAGGACTCCCTTTACTGAACTAGGCTTGAAGAAAGCCTGAGACTCTTTTTGTCAGGTTGAGATATGTGCTTAGAAGAGTGCCTAGCCAGTTCCATTGCTTCCAGGTGGAGAGATGTTGCATAGAACAAAGCAACTCTGTTTGGTAAGCCAGAAAACTGATTTGGGAGTTCCATACAGTGGGTTTCAAAGCTAGCTACAGCATTTCGTTATAATGGTCATTTCAAGATGGTAGTTCTTTATACTTGTCCGTATTTGCAAAGATAAGAAGCCAAGTTCAGACAAATGTTGAACAAAAAGAATCATGATGAATGCATTCCCAGGAAATCGTGGGCAGTTTCCATTCAGACAGATGCTAAATTAGTAATAGAAACCCTCAGTATAAAGCTGGCACAAACCATTCAAGAATTTGAGTGTAAGTGGGAAGACAGCTTTTTTAGGGGATCAGTGAAATAATTTAAGAGGTTATTGTACAAGAGGAGTGGGAGAAAGTTGTCTTTGAGGAAAAGAAAATGTTTAAGTTGTAATTTATAGGGCAGACTTAGTAGATCTTTTGTATCCTCACACAGTTTTGAGCTAATGTAAGAAGTTTATTTTGATCATACTTTTCAGATGAAGGTGAAACTCTCTTGTTGCATTTTGCTGGGTTTAATCATACTGTTTTGAAGTCCTTTGGGGCAGTACTTCTAGTTTCCTAATGAAATAACTACATTCAGAAAAAAGTATTTACTCCCAGTGCTTGTGTTAGTAATTCTTCTGAGTGGTAGCATCACTCTGTGATCGAATGTGTTTGCTTGGCAGCCAGGTATTAGGAGGACTGCAGTATGTGTTTGCACACACACAAAGTGGATTCAAATTCTTTTGTTGCTCTACATTTCAGAGGACTTTTGAAGGTTGTATTTGCAGAGCATGTACCTTCAATCTTAAAAGGATGTAGTATATTCTCCTAAGCAACACAGATACATTAAGGGTAACGCATTTACTGCACTGTGGTTTCCACTAAAATTGTTGTTACAAAGTTTTATCCTTTGCCTAATTCCCTCAGTATATAGATTGCCACTGTAGCATTTGCAGGTGGCAACTGGAAAGATTTTTTGTTATGCCTGCTAAACATGTTTTAATATTTGCCATAGCAAATAATGTACTTAAGGTCAAAATTCAAGTTCTGTTACAAACAACTGTTTTCACTGTTCCTTTACTCCAAGTCATCTCCTTTGAAGTCTTTTGTTCTTAACTCAATCTTTAAAGGAAAGCTGCTATTCATTAGATGAATAGCAGGCAACTGTAGTTGCCTGTCTGTATTTACAGATACAACTAAATGGTTAAATATGTGTATGTTCTAGAAGTATTTTCTTATTGTATTTGTGTAACAGGCAAATTCTACCAGTACTCAGTCCTTGAATAGACTCAGATGAGGACTGGTCACATTATTCTTCTGAGGACTTAGAATTTGCAGCTTATTGGCATTTAAAAAAATGAAGACTGGAGTATTCCAGGAAATTTTTGAAGGGGCTAAAATCCTCAAAAACAGTTTCCCCTCCAAATACAGTTTTATGTTATAAATTGTCACTAGGTAGCAATATTAGTGATACCTGTCCAACCCACCCCTCAGATGGGGCATAAGTGTCAAAACACATGTTGGTAGAGCAGAAGAAAAGGGCACTGTGTTTTTTACTTAACAAAAAAGTTTGATAAAAGGATGAAAGTGAAAAACATCTTGGAGCCACCAAATTGATGAGCTGTGTAAAAGACAAATGCTGTCAGGTTACCTGTGTTTCAGAAAGAGAGAAGAAAGTGTCAGTGCTATTGTACAAGTAATAGTAAGACCTCACCTGAAATACCATATATATTTTTCGTTAATTATATTAAAAAAAATTCAGATCATCGTCATTTGTCAAACAGAAGTTGAGAAGGTCAACATCTGGTCAATAGAAGTGTGTCAGGGAATAAATACGGGAAAAGAAAGGGAGTGAGTTAAACTTGAGCAATGTTGTCAAAAGCAAAATGATCCAAAATGGCATCAAATTTCTATATTGAGTATCAGAAAGTTTTAAGGGGGATATAATTCTTGGTACCTGTTGTAGAAGCGAGGTTCTGGAGCTGTGTGGTGACAGGCATAAGAACAAGAAACATTAGTTCAAGGTGAATCTTAATGAAAGCAAACCTGTAATACATTAACTCATAATCACTGGGAAGTTAAATAAAGGAGATGTGTACCTCTTTCAGGCCTAAAAGAATCCTCTGTGGATCTTAAAATCTGTCTCCTGACCATGGGAAATCCAGTGTTAATCCACACATAGCATTTTCAATGGGCAGTTTTATCAAAGGCTCCGCATGTTTTTATGTGTTGTTGGTAGTATTTGCTTAATGACTGGTTGTTTTTAAAGACAAAAAACAGTCTTCATTGGTTATTTGTAAAAAACAGTCTTCATTGGTTATTTGTAAAATTTTCTCTTAGTCTTAAAGGTGTTATTGCTATTTTTTCCCCCTGGAAATCTCCTTCAGCTGCATGTGATTTCTTCAGGGAAAACTGCAGTTTTTCTGCTCTAAATTATAAGATTATATTTATTATTTGCACTTAATTCAGAAATAGGCAGTGTGAAGTGCTTATTTCTGAGAATCCCCACAGTATTTGGTAGCTTTTTGTGTTTTCTTATCCATAAGCAATAAAGTTATAATGGGGTTACAAGATCACACTGAATCTGTGCTAAGGCATCTGCTAAAACTTTGTAGCAGAGCCTAATAAAGCCCTGCCCCATTTGTGACATACCAAATCACATTCTCCTTGCTGGTCTGACAACCACAGCTCTTAAACAGCTGCTGGGGTAATTTGCATAAAGGAGATTGTAAATGTCTCATCAGAACGCATGCAGCGCAATCCACCCCAAAACCACTGCCTGAACACCAGGAAAAGAAGATTGTAGTCATAAAAATTGTGGCTCTCATGATTTTAGATTATGGTCTCCACAGTCTTACAGCTTTTGCAAATACCAAGCTTTTGTGGCAAAAAAAAAAAAAAAAAAAAAAAGAAAAAAAAAAAAAAAAAAAAAAAAAAGAAAAGTTTCATTTCCTTTTACAAAAAAA
>NW_008237681.1:5720036-5732144 GCF_000691975.1 Corvus brachyrhynchos
CCAAAATTTTGTTGAAAAAAAAAAAAAAAAAAAAAAGAAAGAAAAGAAAAGAAAAGAAAAAAAGGAAAGTTTCATTTACTGATACAGAACAATACCAACAGATGCGGTGTTGCTCTTTTGATTCAGTCTAGCAGAAAATTGACTTCAGCAGCTAAGGTTTGTGATGACCCCTCCTCTATCCTTCACCCCAATGATAAGTGAATTGATCCAATTGAAAGCATTTAGAATAACATTAGTAAAACCAAATTGTTTTTATGGTGGTGAAAGGAAAACAAAGAAAATGCAAAATAAAGTTACTGCAATACAGTGGATTCAATAAAGAATAAAAAATGCAGAAGTTAATACAATATGTTAATTGTCTGCATGCATCTGCTATGTTTTGTGATGCGTATTTTAATAGAAATTAGCATTAAAATTATGCATATTTTTGATAGAAATCAGAGCAAAAGGAGATATACATGCAGAACTAGGATTTCACAATGTGAAAAAGGAATTAGGTATGTACATTTCCTGAGTTTTAACTGTGTAACTTCAGATTTTCTCTTTGAAGCATCGTTCTTCTTTGCCTTGAATGAATTATGCTGGAGCAGTTTGGCATGGTAGTGAAACTTGATGTTATAACTAGACAATAAAAAAGTCATTAAGCTCCACAAAGTTAGTGTCTATATCAGCTAGAGCCTCTGCAAGCTCATTGAACCTGTACTTTGCCCAGTTTGCAATGCAGGTTGAGGCTATTTGCCTGGTACTTGCTTGGTTAAAACATTTCCTCTGGCCTCAGTTCACAGAAAGACGTCATGATTGCAGCTACACCAGTCGCAGTTGTATCATCATCATCAGTAAGGACAGAATTGCTAATAGTAATGGAACATATTGTTCCAACATAGTCATCCTCCTTCCACTCCAAGTTTTAATCGTCCGTGATGCACAAATTTATTAGCACCCAAGTCACCTATATCCTTGCCATGAATAGTTTACTTACTGTCCCAGTAAATCTGCATTTGGCATAATTAATAATTGTGCATGTATCTGTGCAATGGCACAACTGACAGCAATCAGTTCAATGCCTTTGAGTTTTAATACTCACATTTATCAACATTAAATTGAAGGGAATTTGGAGTCAAAAGGTTTTACTAGGGGCATAGCCTCAAAAATCTCAAAAATTGTATGCACTATTTTGCTTTCTGTAAATTCCAACTGCTTGGGAAGAAGTTTATCAAATCATTTCAAAGTGTGGTTTGTCCCTTTGTGTAGCAGGATGTCTACTTTCAGTGATGTAATTTCAGTGATGGTAAATCAGTAGTTTCAGTGAAAGTTCAGCCATCATCAGCCAGTGAATCTGAAAAGCATCTGATACCTGTGAAATAGAGATTTGTTAGTAGAAAAGTCAAGTGGTGAGGTGGTTTTCACTAGGCATAGTAGAGGAGCACTTTATAGATTTTGAAGTATAAGGCTGAGAGAAAGTACAGTGCACTATTAAACTGGTGACTTTTTTTTTTAACTTATTTATTATATCCAACTTGTTAATCTCTCTAAAATAAAATCTCTACGTTTGACCAGTCAGCCTTTAAAGACAGTAGAATGGTCTTATACTGTCCATCATTCTTACCTCAGATATTCAGCTTGTTCCTTTCTTTACATGTGTGTGTAAAATTTGTATCTCTGACAGACACATGTAAATCTAAAATTGTGCCATTTTGTTGTTTTCTAATACTGATAGGATAACTGATAAAGAGCTATTACCCTCACTAATTTTAGACCATGCTAAGAAAAGAATATCCTTTATATGAGTGAATCTCAGCCTTTGGGTTTGATGTGTGAAAACTCTGTCATTTTATATGTTATGGTATTCACGATAAGATTATTCACAATTGTTTTATCACAATAGTAAAACGCTGCTTTTTAATATGAGAATTTTCTCTGGTAAGGTTTTAATGCATAACACTTGATGAAAGTTATGATGCTTATCTTCCATAAAGAGAGGATAATTATATGGGACAATAATTTGCCCATGGCTGTGCTTCCCAATTCCTAAATTGGTGCCTTATCCTGTGGGTTACGTTTGCTTTCAAAAGATGGATGTGCTTTCAGTTCTTCTATTCTCCATACTGTAGTTCTTACTGTCCTCACCAAGTGCTTTGCTAAAGTTAGTGCTGGATTAAAAAAGTCATTTATTACTTATGATTGGACAGAATCAAAATGAACTCCCGAGACTCCGCAAATTCTCACAAAGCCAAGCTGAAGTCTGAGATGATGTGCATTTTCTGAAGATAATTTTCTGCAGACGATTTAACAGGGAATTGGAATCTTAATGTTCCAATCATTTTTGTGGTACAAGTTACTTCCCTCAATTACAAGTGAGGTCTTAGGGTATAAACCTCTTTGAACCTGTGTGTATAAGCCTCAGACTTGAAGCTTCTAACAGGAAAAAAAAAAAGTTAGTTAATGCTGCAAGGATAGCCCCCACTTTCAGAGTCTCTGATCCAAATTAGAGCTGTTGCTGAGTCAGCCTGGTTTGGACGTCAAAAGCTTGCAAAACTCTCTGTGAACAGATCTTTTGGAGACCATGTCAGTTCTGTATGAAAGTAAACTCCATAAATGTATGGTATCCTGAAGAGCGACCTTTCAAAAGCAGTCAAGGAATCTTGTATCTAAGGTTGTGGAATACCACCCAAGACTGTAAGAAATTTTATAATAATCATTGGCAAGTGTTTTCACAGCCTGGTTCAACTGGCAGAGATAGATGCCACCTCCTCAAAGTATGCATTCTACCTGTCACAGCCAACTAAATGCTCAATAGCATAATTACCTTCAAATAAAATGCCTCCTACATCCCAAACAACCATAAGCAGTGACTGAGTCAGGATGTGCCTCAAGAAGTTGTTGAGGTTATCATAAACGAGTGAGATCTGTTTGAGAGGGCTACTCAGTTCTCACAAGCTGAAGGGAACATTTCAGTCCCTTCTGCAAGAGATTTCCAGTGCTAGATACCATGCTGCCGTGGTTTAACAGGCAAATTATTTGGGTGCACTAACCCAGATGCACCACCAGGTATTTTTCTAGCTTCTTACCCTCCAAGTACATTGTGGCTTCATTGTGCTGGATTATGGAAGAGTATGGTCGGATAAATCAGCCTTAGAGACAGCTGGCCTCCAGCCCTCCCTTTTCATGCCTCCCCTTAGGGACCATTTATCCTGTATCTGATCACTTCTTTGCCCACATCTCAATTTCTCTAAAAGCCAGAGAGCTGCCTGCAGAAGAGCCTACCTGCATGCCTCCTTCGCCTCTACCCCATCAGACTGATGCTTTCCCCATCTACATTTGCTAGTCATGGGAAATGTCAGAGAACTGGGATATCAGGTCCTTTTTCAGCTACCTGAGAACAATCCTGTAATGCTCATGTCGGTACTGGAAGGTCAGAGGTTCAGAAAAAGATTTTTCTCCTCAGAAGGAAGTTAAAATACAGTTTTAAGGAAACAGATCAAAGTATAAACATCAATAGAATCCAAATTAGTGTCATTTTACGATATGTATTATTTCAAATGTCAAAGTGTGCAACAGATTTTCTGCCAGAAAGTCAGAGGGGGATTTTTAGTGCCACTTTTTTAACCTGAAATTTCTGAGAAGCATGCCAAAACTTGAATTCTTTGCTGGAGGAGTACCTCTGGTTGGCAAGAAACAAAATATAAAAAGTAATTTTATTCATTTCTGAAATTAATCACCTGTTTGAGTAAGAGAGCTGTAAAACCTGTCGTATTTTTCATTGTCACTGGTTTTGGTCCATCTATAACAATAAGTTAATATAAAACAGTGAATTAGCAGAGAAAAATTGGATCTAGAACTTCCAGCCAAATTTGCAGTGCCAGAAGTAATCACAAATCCACATATACTTAGTAGAAAGTTCCTGAAAATACTTAATGCTGTCTAAGTAAGATAGAAATGGAAAAGAAACATCCTCCATTGTCTCTCTGCAGCATTGGCTGCAAGACACAAGAGTTGTTTTAAGTGTGTTGTGCTGTGACACTTGTACTTGGGGTACCCATATGGCCAGTCACAAATACATGTGGCAATGAGTGTTTGTCCAGCTCTCAGGACAACCCAAACTCTCACTCTCCCTATCCCACACTGCTTTTCTGCACATGCCAAAATCTCTTCCTAGGACAGAGCTTCTTCCTCGCATGGAGCTTTAGCAGACAACGACTTTGGCCAAGGAGGAGTGCTTATGGCCTCGTCCGATCTGTCAGAATTTCAGGCATAGGTCTGAGCTGACCTTGCTTGTGGATAGCACAGTCTTTAACTCCTCTTTCATCTTTCTGGATTGCTCTAAATATTGAATAACAGTTCTAGCTGAAAATATAGCACAGCCAAGTAAACTGTGTCCAAAATTTGGGGTTGGTTAACAAGTAGAAAGCAGATATATCCTCTTAATCATCAGACTCTGTAGTCTCATTGGAATCAAAATTGTATTTTTGTAATGGCCTGCAAAGTAGAAAGCAGATTTTCGTCTTGGCAAAGACAAGAACATATCCCAAGAGAACAGCAGTTCTGGGTCTTCTCTCTCTACCTCAGAGCTCATGCAGTGGACAGGGGTGGAGTTCTGCAGACGCCTTTGGAATGAACAGTCAGTTCAGCTTTGAGCAAGGCTGCAAGCTGCTGATTTCACGTCCTACCAGCACCCACTTGGATAAGGAGATAGCTAAATCCTTGGCACCGGCATGGGGCAGAGCCCAGTGTCCAAATTACATCCAGACTATCCCTTAGGTTATATGAATTGCTCTCCACAGCTCCTATGAAAAAAATCCCCACTGGTACTTCCTTTCCACATAAGTCTTCTATTACCTTTTGTGTATCCTTCGTCTCTCCTTTCTTTCCTGCACAGTATTTATTTCTCTCCTTGTTTTCCTCTTTTAATTATTTACCTTCTTTGCATCCAAACCCCCTCCACATATGAATGTCTATGTGCACAGATGGGATTTCTAGGACAGTCGGTATATAATTTTCCACAAACACTGTTATTTTAAAACAAACTCAATCATCTCAATCAAAGGGACATAAATGGAAAAAATATTTTACTAAATTTTCTTTTTTCAGTTTTAAAACTAGCTCTGCATTAAAGTTGGTACATCTGCTGAGAAGCAGACCCAGTCTCTCCGTTTTGCCAATAACTGTATTTTGTTGATATAGCCCTATTAGTACTGAGGTGTGCACACTGTTCCTGGTTTCTTACGTGGACATTTGTCAGCAAGTTTTATGCCCAGATGTCTTGTCAATTAAATTCTTGTCATTAAATAACGAGTAAAATTTAGTTAAAAATATTACACCTGCTCAGAATCCTCTGTCTATTTTTATTTCTTTGCAATTACTTTTATGGTTTTAAACGATGTCTCTGTCTCCTCACAGTGTGTGAAAGATCTATACAGATGGAGATAGTGACTATAAAAGGAAAAATAGCCTCTGATAGAGTAGAGGTATTGGAAAAATAGAGGAAAAATAGCAATTCTTACTGTTGTTTTTAACAGTAGCTGGTGAATTTCTACAATACTGTGACTTTTCTTAAAGTTCTGTGCTTCTTAAAAAACTTCTTTCATAGTGTCATTTTATTGTGATTTCCATGAACTTGGGTTATTGCTTCCTCCTCTCATGTCCAAAATATGTAAGCACACTCTCATCAGCTGTATATATGGCATCCCTGTGCAGGAAGATGCTAATTCTTGAGTGCTTCCTACTCCTTTTAATAAGGACTGACTTGTTGATTCCTAACTGTGGACAAGTTTGGAGTTGTCTTTGATTGCAAACATTTTGAGTGACATGCTGACAGAAACACATTTGCATTAACTGATCTGCAAGAAACGTTGGAGAAGTGGTGAGACTACTGCTGTGCTTCCAGGAGGAAAGCAAGGCAGCCTTCCATTATTAATGAATTTTCTAAAGCTTCCCCTTGTCTTAGAGACGAACTTCTAGAGATGAGCAGTTATTCTGATCACAAAATAAAGGAACGGATACTTAGAATAAGTGTTGTTCTGTAGCGTATACTTTGTGTTTCGAAAAGGTGGCTCATAAAAATTGTCAGCTTACCTAGCTGTCAGTTCAGCTGACCAACCTGACGGGAGCGCTGCCCCGTGGTCCCTCTGCTTGGAGAGATACATTTCAAGCACATGGTAATATGTAACTCATAGGTGTATAAAGTCATAATAGAGCATTTCATCACATCTAAATAAGGGTAGGTGCATGCTGTCTGAACTGTTAACCACTGAAAACATTGAATGCAAGACATTTGACGCTAATTTTATTGGTCAAATCCTCCCCTGAAAGAAGTCTGCCCTGACAAGCCGCTCACGAGGCACCTTTTGCAGAGGGAGCCTGGCTTGATGGGTCGTCGCATAAGCTACTTGACATTTGTCCCCAGTCAGACCGGATGCCACATGAAAAATTTACTCAGACACAGGGCTCCCAGGAATAAACATTTCTCTGGTGTTGCTCACCAGGGACTCGGCAAGGTGAGCGGAACTCCAACTTGTCACGGATGCTCTGTTCTGACAAACATAAGTAGATGCTAATGGCTAAATCGTGACAGAATAAAGTCCCACAACCATATGGCTAATTGCCACAACAATATCTTCAGTGTTATTAATCAAGTTTTCATAGTGTGCCATGATAATTGGAATAATTAGAAACAGCATAGGCATTGCTTGCCTCTGCCGCACATACTGCAGACAGGGACCTGGAACAACCACAATTGCACTTTCTCTGCAGCCTTGTTTAGTGCTTTCCTTTCCAGCAAATACTGTGGTTAATTAATGAATTAGCTGTTTGCCACCAGAGTGTTTTATTGCTAGCAGGGCTTCTTCAGGGGCACATAGATAGCTAAATGAGACCACTAAGCCCTTGTGCATCTCTGAAAAGATGCAGAATTCCCATAAGGCTGCAGCTACACAACACAAAACTTCACCAGTCAGAGGTACTTTGTTTCACAAAAGTTGAAGCTCATATCCCTGCACTTACAGCAAGGATAAAACAAATTGAGAGTGTGCATTTTTTTGTTTAACAGTTTAAATGAAAGCAAGACTCTGGATAACAGTGGTGCAATTAACTTAGCAGGCAAAAGAAGTTAACTCTTATTTGCCTTACCCTGCTTAGTAATGGAATTGGGCTCCAGTCTATATTCTGTCTTTTAACTTAAGGTTATAAATAAAGTAGTGATTCTAACACTGTTATTTACACTAAGCAGCTAAATCATCATTGTGTGCTACCTATTAGAACAGCCTCCCTTGATTCTTTCAGGAGTACGACAGCAGGGAGGAAACACTTGTGTTTCCTCGGTGCATGCATCAACATGTAGTTGACTGGTCACTAAAATTGGCAGATTGATGATGATGACTCCTTTCACTGGATGTATGAAGGCATTTAGCTAGACTAATAGATTGAAATGGACTGCCACATGTATGGCCTCTGAACAGCTTCTTAATTTAGTTTTAGAGCATACAATAGATGTAATATTGAATTCAGTGATGATATCAATCTTCTCATTTTAAAAAATAAATAAATTTCTTCTTTGGACCAGAGATCCACAAACAGATTTTGCAGTACTGTATACTTACTTATAAAGAGTTTTGCAGAAGTGAGGCCCCAGTTCAGGTGGTAGGTAGGAATTCTGTCCATTTTGGGTTTATTGCTGTTTAATTTTGATTCTCAAGGGGGGAAAGTATCAAATGAGGTTCTGCATCTGTTTTGGTATCCTAGTATCTCTAAACATTTTTCTCACTAGTTTATTGGTAAGGGATTTATTTATCTGTGGTAATCTAGTTTTACCCATGTTCATATTCAGCGTAATTAGGAGGAATTTTCCAAATACTAAAACAGGCTTCTGCATAAGATATGTTTAGTAAGATTTTGTTGAAGTTAATAATCTTCATTACTAATGCCTGTTTGATTCTGAGTATGACTTTCAAATAACAAGATTTTTATTTTCTTCATATCAAAGTATCACAATTTCAATTTCTTCTGCTATAAGCCCAACTGAAAGATTATCACTTTGTAAAGGCCATGTCCTTTTACTTCAGATATGTTTGACATATATTCATGCATTTTTATGAGATAAAGGAGGCAATCTGATATATAATTTAATTATCTTAAAGTTACCAGTTTACTTTATAATTCATATGCTTGGATATATTGCCATCCTTAATTTTACCATGTGTTATGACCCAGCCCTGAAGGCAAGGGTAACTGAGTTTCCTGGTAATAGATCCCTTGGGGCAGATTAGGGTGAAGCAACACTGAATGACTGGGATATATATAGAGATAGATATAGATATATATATATATATATATATATGATGCAGGTTTATTTTAGAACAAGTTTGTCACAATGGAAAGGAGATATGTAGATGTTTTTGTTATTATCCATAGAAATTATCTTATACTTTTCATCTATATAAAAGTATATAGATATCACTTAAGAAAATATATGAGGAAAAGATTGAGAAAGGATAAGAGTAGATAGTGGAGAGAAAAGACGTTGCCACCCATGGATCCAGCATCCTGTTGGTCCAGGTGATGGTCGCAGCCTTGATCCATCAGGGGTGGGGAAATCCCACAAAAGATAGATTTCAGTGGGTTCAATATGTTCAGGTGGGAACATCCAGGTACCTGCCCCGGGGGGAGTTTTACACTGTCTGTTCCAACAGCGGGGATCAGGTGCAGTGGTCTGGTGGAAGGCCCCAAAAATGAATCTGGGGGCGCTTTGGGGTCTTTGATGGGTTATGACACCCTCTAAGCCATGACAGCTGCCTCTCACGCCAGCGCAGTTGAGCCAGTTCTGCCCCACAGGAAGGGATGAGCATCTTCAGGCCCAGGTGTGAACACGAGTGTCCTGAGACCTTCCCTGGGAGGGGAGATTTACACCTGGCCCAGCTGTGTAAGGGAGGACACTGGCATGATAAAAAGCATTATCCCACCTCAGCAGGACCTGCTTCTTACTGGCCTTTTCCCTTATCTGGCTCAAACCCAGCTTGTTGCCAAACAAAGGTCAGTTTGTTGTGGCCATCCTCTGGTGGTGGGTGCACCCGGGCTGTTCTTATGCAGATGTTTCCCACCACACACCCAAACCTCTCCTCCTGCCCATCGGTGGTGGGGTGCAAACACAGCCTCAGTGAAGCCCCTGTAGCTTTTCCAAATGGGCAATTAACCATCCACATTGCAGTCTCTCACACCACCCCATGGCTCAAACACTCTGTTTGCTGCTCACTCCAAATCTTCTCCTACAGTGGTGATTTTCACGTAGCAGACAGAAGCAAAGAAGGAAGAAGAGAAAGAAGTGGGATAGTACCAATCACTGTCAACTACAATGTGATTACCAAAATGAAAATACAAGAGTAGGCATCAGGAGAATAATCATAGGGTATGATTAGGGTGTTGAAATCTTCTCTTAATGCTATTACGAATACGAAAAATTAGAGTGAATACTCCTACCTTCAACTAGGCTATCTATGAGTAAAAAGGTCTCATGCAAAACCAAAAAAAAGTTTCCATGCAAACACATCCTTCCACCAAAGCCCGTACTCTGTGGAATAAAAGTGGCGTTTCACAGTGTAGTATTTAGGTTCCATAAATGGTTCCTGGTAGAGTTACATGGGAGCTGGTATTCTATCCATGTCCTGTTTACAGTCCATGGCTGTCCCTCCTTCTGGTCTAGGATGGGGAACTCAACAACTCCCCATACGACATTTTCTTTCATAAAGATTATTTAGTTGACTGGTTAATATCTCTGACAAATGTAGCCAGATTATCATAAACCTAAAGCCTTCTGAGGCAGAATTGGGAAGGTTAATACATATTCCTTAATTTGTATGATTCCAAGTACTCATCCTTGTACTAGCTCCCAGGCTAAATTTGGTTGGATTCACTGGTTCCCATTTGATTGAGACAAAGTTCTACACCCATAAGAAAAATATTACAAACTTTTCCCACACCTTTCTTTCCCCAGTAAAATGACAAAATAAACATGGTAAAAATCAAACTAACAATACATAAAAGAGTCTTTCACATATAATTCTACTAATATTTGGTCTCCCAATATGTTAAAACATGTGTGATAAAAACACAAAAAAAAAAAAAAATTAATAAACTGATAATACTGACAAGCAATTATGGGTGCATTTAAAAGCTTCATTGGTCCCATGCAGCTTGGTCTCATCTGATAGCAGGTTCCTATAAGTTTGACTTGCTACAGACCAATTATTAAAAAGAGGTTATCCATGAAAAGCTAAAAATGTCTTTGTTATCAGCTGAATTTTCTGTTACACCAAAAAATGCCTGTGATGGAGAAGCAGGGTTAGAGAGGTAAAAAAGACTAACATGGATTGGTAAGATGGTTGTACATTGACAACAGACATGTTGTCTTGTTAGTTTGAATGCAAAGTGTAGCAGTTCCATTGCTGGACATAGGCAGATGGCTTCTGAAGAATTTAAAAGAAGTTAAATCTCCTGAAATTTTTTTAAATACTTTAGTTGGCATACCAGAAAAAAAATAGTTCATTTGGTTTTACATTTCACTACAGGGTGATAGAAAGATGGTTCAATTGTAGATTTCAATTTTCTATGGACAGAAAAGACATTTTATTTAATTATAATGGGGAAGTCTCAAAGATAGATTATAAACTTTATAATATTTTATCAGTGCTTATTTGTTTACTTTGGAGCTATTAACAAAATTATCTCTCTTCCTTTTATTTTAAAACACATGTCTTTTTGATTAAGTCTTGCCCATGTGGATTCTACAGAAAAATGTACTAACACTATACAAGATTTGACAATATGGAACAATAAAATATTATAAACTCCTCTTTTAAAGAGAAATTTTACAAAAGGATCATATTTTTTAAACCTACTGCGTACATCTTGAATCAATGGATAAAGCTATTAGCAAATTTATTTTTATCATCTTAAGAACTGTGCTTAATTGCAACACTGAGAGTTGTTTTTCTAATATAATTTCTCCACTTTAAAACCAAATTTAATCATTGCTGTTTAAAGATGGAAAAGTTGGGGGGGGGGGGTGGAGTTCCTAATTGCTAATAGCTGATATCAGTAGGAACTTCACTAATTTAGAAGTGCCTCTTTTGTTTCAATAGGTTTATTGCAGCAAACAGTGTTTAAAATCATTCACCTGTAATTATTTTTGTTAAAAAAAAGAAAATGTTTTTGCTACTCGGCAGTGATTTTCAAAACAAAATGCACATGCATCATCAGTATTTAGGACTGTAGGTTTTAATTGCACAGAGGCAAAGAACAGTAGTAATTCAGTAGGCACAACTTCAGGTTCCTATATTTTTCTCTTACAAGTGCAGACATCGGTCATTATATTTGGGTTTTACAGAGTGTGAAGAGGAAGATGGGATGAAGTCTCATACTCCGTGTACTTAAGGAGTGTTTATCATTGGCTTCAAAGGGTTTTTTATCCGGTGTAATGTCACACTCCCCTCTCTTCATTCTGGTTTGTCACCATGATTTTATCAGGCTGAACTTTACTCTTTAAATCTGAACATTGCCTGAGCTGTTTAAATATAGTTGTTTTGCAGAAACACAGCAATATTCTTCAGTCTTTTTACTTTGAATCAAGGCACAGTTTAGCCCAGATAACTGCTAAATAAGTCACAGTGTAGCAGCTAAATCCTTCATGTTGTAACATCTGTATGTTGGCCAAAGTGAAAAAATGTGTGCCTTGGCTTTGATCTGTGATATTTGTTGTCAACTGGACCCACCTTGTTAAAAAATCATGACCATGTCTAGAACTTCTGTCCTGTATAAAAATCAGCAATGGCTGAAAGTATGTTAGCTATTTTATTGTGATCATTCTTCCTGTAGGTAACTACTGGAGTACAACATTTTTATCCCCCCTTCACACTGACGAATGGTCTGTAAATTGTTACTGTTGTATTTGCTGCAAACACAGGCTGGCAGTGTCAATGCAGTGCATGAATAGCTGTTAATTACTCAGCCTTTATAAAGTGCTATGTATCTGAAATACTAAAATTGAAGCATTTTAACTTGTAGTGTTTAGGAGGAATGAAGAAGAAACTGAACATTGTAAATATATACATTTCCACCTAA
>NW_008237681.1:5732163-5770609 GCF_000691975.1 Corvus brachyrhynchos
CTGCTGAAAACTTAGGAAATGGCTTTCTGTTTTCTCTTCTAAACAGATTCAAGTTCCTAGCTCTGTTTTTGAAATTTGTAGTGTTACAGAAAAGCCAGTTGCTGACCACTCCTTGTGATTTTCTTGTGTTTCGTGTGCCTGGAAATGGTTTCCAGAATTAGCTACTTCGTCATCTTTCCAGAGATCAAGGTGAGGCTGACAGGCCTGTAGTTCCTTGGATGCTTCTTAACCTTTTTGAGGATAGGAGTGACATAGGAGTTTAGTTTTTTCCTTACGTGCATTTCTGCAAGTGAATATATTAGGATTGGTCTGGCTTAAAACTGCAGTAAGTGCTTTTGCAGAGAAGGCTAAATTACAGTGAGAAGGAAAAGTAATTATTAGGAATTCATTTTTTAGAAAGCAAAACCTTCATTAATAAGGTAATGCATAGAATTTTCCCAAAACACAATGCAAAACTGAGTAATCTTTGCCAGCAATCTGAAAGAAATCAAATGGGAAAGTAAATAATCCACATAAGAACTAGATGCTTGTGTCCCTTTTTAGTAAAAATGAAATTCAAGGTATTTTTTTTAAAGAGATATGCTAGTCTGTGTTTGATCAGGTAATTACTATAAAAAAGTTCAGGATATGTACAGTAGGAGGAAATGCCAATAGAGAAATCAAAACCTTTTTCCCAAGTGGAAGGAAGGCAACAAAGTAAACTATGTACGATATTCTTGTTCATCACTTAGCCTAAATTTGAGTAGATTTATATTAATAAATGAGTGTTTATTATCATTATTCTTTAATTTTAAATGCTTCTTTTCTGACAGGAAAACGTATGGTAGATTTGAAACCCATATAATCTGTAATGTAAATGTCTAGTTTCTTTTTTATTTGAATTGTTTTCAAACACTGTAATTTTTACCTTTGTATTAAGACTCCAGTGTCTAAGCTGGAGCAGAAAGATCGTGGATATCACAGTTTTTAAGGTTGAGGAGTTTTTAATATAACTGTGTAAAACTTAAAACTGTACAGATGTGACCACAAGCCAAACTGAATTTGAAACAGAAAAGGGAAAACTGATAACCAACCATGTATCCACCCAACAGCAAGGCCCTGATTCCTGTATTTGGTGCAATGATCCACCAAATCTTCACGCAGCTAATACAGGAGAAGCTGGGTGAAGTGAACAACCTTTATGGGAGTCCAGAACAGGACAATCCTACTTAGACACATTAAAGCATGTATGTCATTCTCTAGCAGAACAGTATTCCATATACAAGTCTGAAATTACTTAAACAGATAAGGCAGACACCCATAAGAAGAATCTTTTTATATACTCACTATTATCTCTCAGTCTAAAGAGAAGCTGGATGATGTGTTAGATGCTGGCACATACTTTCTCCCTCCTTATCACACACACTTTTTTACAATCAGCATACACTGCTGGAGACAATGTGGGAGAAATCTATAATATTTAAATGTTTTACAGCCTAAGGAAAATCTGATCATCTTGTCTGCCTTCTCAAATGACAAAGGCCACATAATTTTATCTAATAAATCCAGAATTAACATTTGAATTTATGGTTGAAGTAAACACATCTTCTAGCAAGATGTCTGTTTTCATTCCCTTCACAAGTTAAGTAGATTAAGGCAAAAAATGGAGCATATGCTGTAACAATATCACACTGTACATCATTTATGGGTAGTGTGCATATGAGGGTATGCCGTGTGTAAAATTCTCAGTGTTTAAATCGAACACATTAGAAGTCTCTGTAAATCCCTGAAAGTCTGGTGAGCTTCCCACATAACTTCTTAAACCAGTTTTTTTTACTTTATAGGGGTTTCACAGGCTTTTTTCTGTTCGACAAAATATTGGATTTTAATAAGGTTTTGTTTATCTTAGAAATGCCATTTTGTTAGTTGTGACACTTAGCTGTTTTGCTTTTCTTCTCATCTGTGATCATTAAGAGTTTCTCATGCACCATAAGCAGTACTGCCCTTCCACAAAAGCCTTATAGAAGAGTAGCTGAAAGAACAGGTTGTGATTATACTTCCGGCATGTTTCCTTCTCTGTCTTGTATCATTTGAAGGTTTTATTAATCTCTTAAGGACATTCAGTACAAAATCCTAAACCATATAAAGCCATGGAAGTTTTAATAAAAATGAGATTTTTTAAGGAAGGAGATGGAGCACTGGAGAAATGGGCTGTGTAACAGGTCTAAGCTGGAATGTTGCTGAGGCTTGTCTTGATTGGTCTCCTTCTTGTCCTTTGTGTCACTAAAAGAAAGTAACATCCTCTGATTGAACTTGCCTATCTCCCCTCTGACTGCCTCTTGCAACTCTCAAATCTGTGAGAGTTTCTGGAATCAAATGTCTTCTTCTGAGGGTGCTTTTGCTGTGTCTTTCCTTCTCTTGCATGCAAGTGCTGGTGAGCGCTGCTGTAGGAGCAGTAGCCCCCATGTTACCTCCTGGAGGAGGTACTCAGCCTTCCTCATCTGCAGCCCACTCGTGTCCATAGGTTAGAAACAGCCTGAAATCATAGTGCAGGCATCAAGTCTGCCCAGCATAGTGCTTACTGGCTGGCATTGAACCACTAAAGTCTTCATCTTCTGTATAATTTTAAGCTCTTTTGAAAGTGTTATACAAATGTCACTCCTCATCCTTTTTCCATATCTTATTTTTGAACAAGCAGATCACAGCTCAAGTCTGTCTACCCTTTCTCCTAAATTATTGACCATGACTTTACATAGTAAATTGCACTGGCTACAAATGTTTGCTTGAACATAATTCATGACAGAGTTTAAAGAGACAGAGCTTACATATCATTTTCTCAGTTAGTAAACAACTGATGTTAATTTTGGCATTTCTCAGCTTCCGAGTGCTTAGTTTTGATAAGATGGTGTTCTTTTCAATACTTACAGTCCATTTAAATAATTTTCTTATTAGAAAAAAAAGGCAGTGAGATTTGCATTGAAAATGAAATTACATCCTGCAAAATCCTACTGACCATCCTTTCTCTGAAAGACCTCGACTAGTCTTGCAAGCATTGGAAACGACAGCATCTTCTGCCACCACATCCCCTAACTGACAGTAGCCGTTGCAGGGGATGATATACACTTTTACCATTTCCCATGCAGGAAGAATAGTGTAGCTGGGATGAAGCATGGGGTGGCAGATGCATTTTTGGGCTGGTGGCAAGAGTTTGGAAGAAACAGAACATGCTCTGTGGAAATCTTCACTCTGCTGTGTTTAGGTCAAACAAGGAATTACCAAATTTGGGCTTCTCTTTTTTTTATATGCACAGTAAAAAGGAAAATACCAGAGACCTTGTTGTTTTGATTCTAGACCTTAGTGAAATGCTTGCAGAAAAAACTAAGTTAAGCACGAGCAGAATTTTTTTAGCCTTTTTCTAATGAATAGTATCAATGAATGAAAAAAATCAAGCCTTGAGCAGATGCTTGGAGTGGAAATGTACTGAACATTGAGTTTAGCAAATGTATAAATGACTGAAAACATGCTCTTAACAGTAGAATTTTTTAGGCACCTTGTTGTCAAGTTTTAAGTCCTAGATCAAGTCATTTAGCTTCAGAGTGATGCTTTCCCTTTTCCTGTTGTTACAGTTTTTCTTATTCTTTCTGATTTCATTGTTGTTTTGGCCTCATAAACATTCCTAAACTATTTGTTTTGCCTCATTTGTAACCATTTCTTGGGCTTATTTAATTTTTTTTAAAAGAATTCTCTGCCTTCCAAGAAGACTGAGAAGATAAGCAGCTAAATATATGGAACACATAACATAAGTTTAAATTTTGATGCGTGGGGAATTGTCCTGTAAATCTCAGTCAAAATGGTTGTGGTGTTAGTTAAAACTGGTAAAACTGGATCATTGCCTTATTTAATGGCTTTACTAATGCTGAGTTTTCTCCTGCTTTCCCTATATTGTAAGGTCATTAATGAATCGTTATCTATTGCTAGTAATTACCGATCTCTTGAGAATATTGGTTTAATTACATAGGAATCATAGGAATCATAAGTGGAAGATACGGTTACATATTCTACAATGTAGGTAGTAGTACCTTAGTGTATTATGGCTTTAAAGAATCTGGGGGATTTTTGTAGATTTTAATTGCTAAGTGTGCCTGGTAAAATATGAATTATTGTATTACCACATGTGATAAAAGGTATACTATTGTGAGTCTCACAGTCTGCAGGTGTAACAGATGTAAGGCAAGATTAACAGGACAGAACAATAATTAAAACACAGACAGCCATCTCAAAAAAAAAAAAAAAAAAAACAACCAAAATGGAGGGGGGGGTGTGAGAAACAAAAAGGTTTATCATATCCAAGGCAATTATTAAGGGTGTCTTAATTCTCTGCAAATATTTGTAAAAGAAATAAAAATGTGTTAGTTTGAAAGACAGCTTTTCAGTGTGGACACTTAGTTAAAGAATTAAGATCTTTTTTTATGAATATAAAAGCTGAGTGAAGTCCTGCCATATGGCAGCATGGTTCATAGGCAATAGGGCCCTCGGTTTATAGATGCTGTGAGCTAAACATTGCTGAAAAAAACAAGAGAGCAGTTAGTAAATATGCATTTGCAACAGTATAAATTGCTTACTCCTTTTAAGACAGGAAGGTTCAAATAATTAACGGCAATATTATGGTTGCAAAAGGAAGTCCAGTTGTTCTTCAGCCGTCTACATCTGTGAAACATGATACCTCTGGGGAATGAGATTTAATTTTCCCAGGAGAAAATATAAAAGCAGGAGAAAAAAAAGGAATGACTTCTGCTTGAGCAGAATAAACCTGCATCTACAAACGATTAACGCTGCATAATGAAGTAGTAAAGAAGCAAAAGAGATTTCTAATAAAGGACTAATAAATCCCATTACACCATGGGGTATTTTTTCTGTTGAAGTGTATTAGAGTCTTAGTAAGGCTTTTGAATGAGACTTGGGTAGTTACAAGCAAAGTCAGCTCAAATGCTTCAAGCTTTGTTGAGATTTCTTGTCTAACAGTTTGTGTAACTTGAAAGTTGTGGTTTTACAGGTGGGAGGAGTTGCTAATGCAGGTAATGGGCTTCACACAGAGTTTGGGTAATGTTTGTGTCACCACAGGACAATAGTATCCTGTAGGCTAGGCACTGCAGGGTAATGTGCCACTCTATGGCGAAATCCCTTAGGTCGAATAGGCATGGTATTAAATGCACTAGATAAGCCTTGCTTTTATCTAACAATTCTGATTCTTTTTCTGAGGTCTCAAAATAAGTCTTCATAGGAAAGGGGTTTGATCAGAGAGGGAAATACAGAGTTTTTGTTTTGTTGTACCTAATACTGGGACTTTGTAATTCCTGTACTAACATAAAAAGTTACAAGACCTTAGAACATAAATGTTTGATATGAGAGTGAGATGATGCTGCCTTTGAAATCATGTGTTTTCACTTTTAAAAAGGAACATATCTTGCAAGGAAAAGATTCTATGTAGTGATCTCTAAATCTGTACATGGATATTTTTGTGGATTGTACATATGGTTCCAGTGGCATGGGTAAAAGTTTAGTGAACAAAACCTTGACTCACAACAGTCCCTTTGAATTTCTTTTATAAGAGACTGTCTTTTTGTACAGATTCTTACTATCTTCAAAGCTTGTGCTAGACTGGCATGCTGGAATTCATTTGTCCAGTATTTTCTTTATTACTGTAATCAGAAAAAAAAAAGCAAAAACAAAACCCCAGATGCCTTAAACCAACAATGAGTTCTGGAACAAAAGTGGTTAAACGTGAATTCTTACGAGTGAAACTAATCCTGAACAAGAAATTTCTAGTTGCCTTTTTAGAAATTTTTGTGAGTTTTAAAGAATGACTTAATTTGCTTAGCAGAAATTTGCAATCAATCTTTTCTTGCCACTGAATAAACAGATTCCACATGCGTAGCTATTTGCATATCCCAGCTAAAAATGTAATTCATTATTTTTAAGTCCATTTCGTAATAACTATTTCAGGATTAATGTTACTAACTATTCTTTAGCTCGTTCAAATGTGACCTTAGATAATCCTACCTAAAAAGATACAAAGCTATTGGGTCCGTTCTGGAATAGGGAAGAGAAGTGCCTTTCCTGAGGTCACCAAGTGAATCAGTGTAAGAGTCAGAACTAGAAATGAGAAATCTAGAGAAACAATTTTCTTCTACTGCATCTCAAGTTTCCAGCCTCAAGCAAATACTGCATTTAATATGACAAATTTTCACATTTTGCTAGGTATGAAAAGGACACAGAAACGAACAGGAATTAACAGTATAGTCTACATGCAGATTATCACTAAATCTGTAAAGATTTAAATTAGATTTAATGAAAATAGCATCCATAGCATATTTTACATGGAGCTTCAGACACTTTCATCCATAACAGGGAGAAAGCCCCTGTGCAGTAACTGTGACCTGGTCCATTTTAGTTGCTGTTCGGCATCTGCTTCTGAACTGGCTTTCACTTGACTGGGCTTTTCAGGGCTTCTCATAAACTACTGACTTCACCCTCCTGTTTTTGCTGTTCCAGGCCATTTTTGCATAATATTTTCTCTGTTTCATCTTAGGTCACTATCACACTAAATCCTCAAAAATGTGGTATATGGGATTGATATATTTTGTCCTTTGAGGGTCACCCACATAATAATATTAGTCAGTGAAGCTTCTACAGTCTGTAATGTATAATTTCTTTGATGTAGATGCAGTAACATTTTCACAAATACAATTGGACAAGTCGTTATCACAGCTCTTGATGCTTTGCAAAATTTTCTGGTAAAATGTTTAGGACTGTAGTTGATCCTGGGATATGTGTCCTGACTTAACCATACTTGCTAAAATGGAGAAATACAAATCATAACTTTTCCCTTTTTTTCAGGCGATGGGTAAGGCTCCTGTTTGGACGTGAATTCCCACTTCAGGATCTTCTGGTTGTCTGGGATGCTCTATTTGCTGACAGTATCACCCTGAATTTAGTTGACTACATTTTTGTAGCCATGTTGTTGTATATCAGAGATGCCTGTAAGTATCAGCTATCTTACAATTTTTTTTTAAAGAATGCAAACCTATTCCTTGAAAGAGAGACCTTAAACATGCTAAATTTCATTGTGACTTTCTTAACATATTGAAAATCGTTCCAAATACTAGGAGAGGAGCTATTTATTATCAGACATGGCCTGCCGTATTTATGAAACAAATTGTATCTTGGAGTTAAATGCAGGTTTGTTTTGTGAGTAGTTCTGTGTTTTCACATGGAGTTGCAGATTTTATGTGCTCTAAGTGATACAGGCAAGTATAGAGCTCCACCTTCCGACCAAGCTCACGAATTGAGTAAAGCTTCCCTGTGATACTTGAAATATTTTTATGCTGTTCCCCTGTGAGAAAGGAGAAAATGCACAAGACAATGACTCACAATTTTCGAAGAGATATCTTGAAGGAAATGCAAAGATGAGTATCAATTACTGAATATGTTTATTGTGTGCAAGAGTAGCATCTTAAAAAAATTATAATTTATTTTGTTTTGGTTCAGTACACCTGAAATTTGTGCACAGGTGAATTCTTATAATTTAGTGGTGACCAATAATATTAAGTTGGGGAAAAAAAGCAATCAAGAAAATGTTTTTAGCTTATATAATTGTAAATGGGAGGATAAAGATACATAATGATTAATTGAGGCATTTACTGCTGTCCTATCATATTCTGCAAAAAATTCTGTATGCAACTGATGCAACAAAGTATGCATTTCGCAGCAAGATGTATGGGGCTGTCTTTAAGTATATGAATTCTATAGCAAGTTATTCAGAGTTAAGTATATACCATCTGTAAGCTTTAGGTTATAACAAGGTCACACATTTGACACAATTTTGTATTCTAGGACATAGGAAGTTTTCAACATCTGTGGATCCTATTTTAGGGCCCAGTCTTGAAAATATAACGTGGTACTTTACATGTACATGTCGTTCCACTGCCTGCCTTCATGTGTTTTTTAATTACTTTTTAATAAACATGCAGAATTTAGAGCTACCTTTCGTTCCTCCCAAAGAAGTGGACATTTAATTTTGGTCAGAGATTTCAAAATTGATGCTGATGTTTCAGGATGATCTGGTTCCAGGTCATTATGTTTTGCAATCCAAATCTTGGTTATTTATACGCAGTGAACTGAAGTAATCTTAAAATTTTTGGTAGAGATATGTACTGAAGAGGTATGTAAGAAAGTTTCTTAGCATCAATATTTTATTTTGTGCCGTTGCTTACCTTTACAAAAAAAAAAACCACGTTAGAACTGGGCTTGTAAAAAGCCTCTCTCTTCCTGGGGAGGGAAAGTTGTTCTGGCTTTGTTTTCTTTTGATTTGTGGTGCAGAAATACAAGTATCAGTATGAGTTAACTAAAATGTGAGCTAAAAATATGTTCCAGGCTTTTGTATGAAATCAGTCTCCCTCTTTTCTCTGAACTTCCCAAGCTTAGTAAATAGAGTAGTAAATAGCTTTGCTGTGTAGTACGTTTGCCCGAATGAGAGGCAAAGTCATCTCGTCAGGACAGCTAATACTTCATTTTTTGACTGTTTCTATAATAAGTAACTTCTTGTTCTACAGATGGACCTAGTTAGTTACTCTAAGCATAATAGAATGGGGAAGCAAAGTAAGTCATAAATACTGTAAAGTTGAATATATTTTTCCAACATCAAACTCAAACCATAACAATTTCCACAGTTCTTGATTTCATAAAAAAGCTTTTGTTATAAATCTGTAAAAGAAAAATTTTCCATTTTTCCTTTTTTTTTATTGCTGATAATATTTGAGCTTTGAGCAGTGTTCAAAGTTGTAGTAATTTTAAAAAGATTTTCAAGTAAAATAAGTTTATAAAAGCTTTTCTTTATTTGGTGAAAGGAAATGTAAGCTCAAAACATCCAATGGTGATAATCATCTTTAATTTAAATAAACCATCGGGAAATTTTTAGTTTAGAAACTTTGAAACAATAAGAACAATAATAAAGCTCCTAAGATATTATGTTATAAAAATGTCAAATATAAGCAATTATAATAATACAGTACTCAAAGCATTTGAAAGTTTAGAAATTGTGCTGATTCTTTTATAACAACACATTTGGGGATGGGTGAAAGTTGCTGGTTTGAGAATTGATGAAATTTTTTTTCTGTGCTGTATTATGATGTTCTCAAGGACGTGATTTTAAGAAAGTATTATTTCTGCTGTATTTCTCATTTTTATTTTAGTTCTGAAATCCTCTGTTGCTCAAACAATATATAATTCAAGGAGAAGGGAACATTTAGATTATCAGATTACTGTATATATATTTTAGAGATTACAGATACATAATCATGTACACAGCCGTTCTGTAAACTGCTCTGTTCAGTTTTACATCTGTATCCAAGCAGATCTTTCTTTGTGGAGTGATAAGCCAAGCATAGGGTTGTGTACCAGTGTAGCTGTAAATTCTAATAAATTATTTCTTGTGTCTCTTTGGAAAAATTCTTGGAATACTTTTTTTTTTTAATCTGTCAAATCAGAAGCATGAATATTTGCTTCTGTTTCACCAGTGTGAATATGCATGCAGTTGTTGATGAAATCAGAATGGAGGGAAGGATGTGATGCAAAAATAGATTATTTTATCTACTTCCTTCCCAGAAGGACAAGAACGAACAAACCTGGAAGACCTGTTTATATTTTGCATTGTAAATTCTTGCCATTATTGCAGCAGGAGCTAATTTTGACTGAACAGTATTAGAATAAGTGTATTTTTATCTTGTTTCCACTTGAAGATTAGGTTATGGTCATTGTTAGAATTTAGTTTTTCATCTCTAAAAGTGCTATGAATATTTTGAGAGAAATAAAGGAGCCATAGCTTCTTCTTAGGGGAACCAATTAGTTATTTTTGTTATAGTGCAAGATGTTCATTTGTCTATGTTTAACTCAATTTAGGGCCTGCTAAGGAGAACGTGGCCACATGTAAAGCAGCAGGGGGGAGTAGTCCCACCTTTCCAGGGTTACAAAGTAATCTGGATACAGGATCAGTGACATTAAATACTAAGCTTTTAAGAAATTACACGCATCAGAAAATTTGGACTTTGTTGAGGACAGTGCAGTGGATGTTCAGGTTTTCTACCACATTACTGCTGCTTGTATCCAGGGGTGGTTTTTGGGCCAACAGAGAAAGGTCAGTCTCTTCTAAAGCAGAAGGGAGAAGGCAGTTTTGATGTTCCTTTGGGCCCTGAATTACAATATTAATAAAAGGACAGTAAGATTGTCTTCTCTATGGAGAGGAGTTTCTCTCCTCCTTTCCTGAGAAATGCCAGTAGCATTCTTCTTTGGGGAAGTGAGAACTTGTGGTTCGCAATAGAAGTTGGATCCAGATGTGACTCTCACTAAGTCATTGAGAGAAGGAAAATCACAGCTGAAGACCCACCAAGCTTTTTACAAGGCAGCTGGACACACCAGCTACTGCTGAGACTGGATAAATTTGTATTTCACAGAATCTCCTTCTAGAAACTTCATCCAACAGATGATTTTTAGAAATCCTTTTAACACCAATAAGTATCTTCAGCTCTGTTTTACTGCTATTTCTCTATAATTTTTAAGAAAATTGCCACTCTGTTGCATAATATTATACATTTTGTCCTGAAGACACAAGAATCATAGAATGGTTTGATTTGGAAGAGGCCTTCAAGGATCATCTAGACCAATCCCCTGACATGGGCAGACACATATTCCACTAGACCAGGTTGCTCAAAGCCCTATCCAACCTGACCTGGCACACTTCCAGGGGCATCCACAAAATCTGTGGGCAACCTGTTCCAGTGCCTCACCACCCTCACAGTAAAGAATTTCTTCCTTATGTCCAATCTAAATCTACCCTCTTTCAGTTTAAATATATGGGGGAAACTCTGAAGATTAAAAAAAAACCCTATATTAAAGTTAGCAGGTCTTTCATTTATACTGCTGGAATTTTTTTAACTTTCTGGATGATAAGGAGTTTTTTTGTCAGGGGTCAAGTCTGCACAATTAAAATAAATTAGTTTTTTTAATACTTAGTTTTCTCTTTATCTGTGAGACAGCAAAGAACTCTTCCAGGAAAAATAAAGGATATTTTTAAGGCATTTTACATTGCAGAATAGAACACATACTTATTTGTTCAAAAGAGAAACACATCGGTGTTACTGTCTATCATTTATAAAACTATTTAGCATTTAATATCAATATTCACTGTTTTTATTTGCTTTGGTAAAAAGGCATCATGATCACAACTGCAGTTCAGTATCTTAAATTTGATTTACATATGAGTTTGATTGGGTATGTTCTGTGTGGTGCTCGTATTACACTCTGAAAGAACTCTGACGGAGGCCATTGTATTGTGTTCATTATGCCAGCATTGTGACTTCAAGAAGAAAAAGCAGGTACCTGAATATGAACAAGAAAAACAAAGGGTAGGAAAAAGAACAGGCAGAACAGATAAAGAATGAGTAGGATAAGTGAGTGCTTTACAAATGAAAGCAGATGTATGAAATTACAAGCTGTCGGATCAGCAACGGAAATGAAGATGATAAAGTGGTTCCTTACACAGATTATAATTATTCATTTTGCCCAGTCCTGCATCTTTTCCCCATAATCCTCTTGTTGAGGGAGGTAAGGTGCAGGAGGATATGAGGCTTATTAGCATGAAAGAAAAAAAGTAAACCATTTAAATTTCTCTGTCTGCAAAACCGCCCTTTATTTTGCCTTTTAGTGATTCAAAATAATTTTGTATTTGCAATATCCCTGATTAATTAAAGGTATTTCTTACTACAGCTAAAGTTCTCAGAAGAGTAAAGTTTGTTAGAAATTTATTTACAATTACTATTGTTGGAGGCTGTCTTTACTTTGCAGAGTGGAGGCATCATTAACAGGCATTGCTTTGACAGCTGTGGCAGATGGATTGCCTGGATTTAGATGGTGCAAAAGAAATGAAGTAGTTTACATAGACCTGCTTGAAAAGATGTCTTTAATAATTGCACTCATAATTAGATTGATTTGGGAAGGAAAAAAAAAATCTGAAGATGACAACAACAAGCAAAATGCCACAGAGTATGCTTACATAGATTTAGGTAAAATAAAGCAGATTAGAACAAAATTATAAACTTCAACAAAGCATGCTGAAAATTTTCTGAATAAGTGAAAAAATCTAAGCAAGTTAATGGTGTACTATATTTTTTTAGTATTTATGAAATTAAAATCTAGTCTTTTCCCTTTTTCCTGAACATTTTGTGACATTTCTGATTTAGAAGAAAACAAGTTGTTGAATAATTTTACGTATGCATAGGTATCTGAGTGTGTGTGTGTATGTAAATATGTATATAAGAACAACATAAAATATATTTCAGCAAAAAATCGTCAGACTTATGATAAAGTCATAAAAGCAAATTATCATATTTAAATTTAGATGTCTGTGGAGGAGAGTGTGAAAAGTCCATGTCCATTTTGGGGTATAGGAGTAGTTCTTCAAGCTCTGCTGACGGTATTGTCCTGAGCTCCACTGAGTGGGGCAGGATTCAGGTGCACAGCTACAGAGGTCTGAATTGAGGCATCTGAATCTGGAGCTAACGTAATGTCTGTGACATAAAGTCATAGTTTTAGAACCGTTCTTAATTAGACTGGACCAAGTGTATTCATGAAGCTTGATTATGTGTATCTAAAATACCTTTTACTCTGCTTGAGTTCTGAGAGACCATGTGGGAAAAGACAGCAAAATCTGAACTGTAACGAATTCACTGGAAAAAGTACTGTTTTGGAATAGCAAAATAAGACAGTAATATTCTCTTTCTCTCTCTCTCTTTTTTTAATTTTCATTTTAATGCTAGTGATTTCAAGTAATTATCAGACCTGTTTGGGACTTCTGATGCATTATCCACCTATTGGAGATGTTCACTCCCTTATCCTAAGAGCACTTTTTCTCCGAGATCCAAAGGTGAGATGCTCGCTCTGTTAATTCAGGAATAAATCACTGTAATAAAATTTTCTAAATGCTATGAAGTTAATAACAACCTACATTCTGGAAACTAAATGGTAGTTTCAAGTGTCTTCTTATCTGACAAAAGAGCTGAAGGAAAGAGTTGGAAACAAAGTAGAAACAAGTTCTTTTACTCTTTAAAGGATACTTTAAAGGACAGTTCGCTAAAGTTATCCTGGAGCTCTGGTAACTGCAGTTGTGCTCCTTAGAATAACTTTGCTTGGTATTCTGCACAAACTTTTAGGAAAAAGTATGCTTTTCAGGGAAGCAGTGATGTTACTATATAAAACCCAGTAAGCTGTATAGAAAGCATCATGCAATTTCATCTGAAAGACCTTTTTCATGGGATTTCTGGGATTAATCACTGTTAATCCTTAAAGCACCACCCCTGCCCTATATATAATGGTTATGTGATGGTTTTAGATTAAAAACAAGAGTTTGGTGTTACAGCCTGTAAAGATTCACATGAATAAAATGTATAAATTCATGAATTTTATGTCACATATTACTAGCACACAGTTTCTGATATACTCACCTATTAAAAAAAAAGAAAACCTCTTGCTGTTTTAGAATGTCATGTGTATATATGTGGGTATAATATACAGGAGATGCCCACTGTATAGTGGATTAAGTGCTTGAGATGAAGCTGTACACAGTAATCTTTGCTTACTCAGATCTCTGGCAGAGAGCAGAATTTGTGAACTGTCTTTGTACATGTCCCATTAGTAGGTTGCCAATGTAAAGTCTGATTTCCCTCATCTTCTTGGTGCACAACATCTTTGAAAGCAAAAAAATTCATCACTTCTGCACTCTGACTACCTTCTGCTAAATTTCATTCTGTAGCAGTGTTTACACTTTTATGGATTAAGAAAAAATTGTCTCTTTGTTTTTCTGTATCAGTTTTTTGCAGAAATCTGCATCCTTATAACTGCTTTCTTCATTCCTCTCAGGCATGAAGATTACTTTCATGATGAGAAGTAAAGTGTATCATCAGTAAAGCGCATAAGAAAGTTTCTAACGTTAGATCTCAGGAATCTTTCTTAAGATTTTGGCAGCAGTCTGTGAAATCATTTATGTACTTTCTTAGCAAAAGAAGATAGAAATATTTTTTAGAAGAAAGATACAAAGGGAGGAAAATTTTGCTCAGTTATCCATCTGAATTCAATATGTAATCTGTCATTTATTGAAGAGATATGTTGAACAATAAAGTGATTACTAATTATTCAGCTATCCTCTTGAAACATGCTAGGCAGCATACAAGATATCCCATCAGCTGAAGGGGGGCAAAAATTAACCACCAACTTCCCACAAAGAGGCTTAATCACTATTCCACTCCTTATGCTCTTGTCCCCAACAGAATTAAGTTGTCAGGAGCATAAGGCCTTGGTGTCCTATTAATTAACATTCTCAGGTGGGCCTTGAATACCTTTCAGGAAAATACTGGTTGTAATTCTACCATGTCTTTCATTTAGTTCTCCCTTTGCTCTGGTGAATTAGTACTTGAAACTCTGATGCAAAGAGTGGTAGTTGCTTTGTCAATTTAAATATGATAAAATGCAATTGTTTCTCATTTCTGAGCTGTACTTTTCTGCTTGGGAAATACTCTGAAGGTTGAGAAGCTCTGATTTCCAGAGAATGAAGAGCCTAAGGGACTTGCAGCCACCTCTCATTTTACACTGGGTCTTTGTGTTGAGGCTTCGTAAACAGATCAAGACTTCTTGCAGTAAGGAATACCTGTTCTAAAGGATCCTTCTAAAACTAACAAATAGCTCCAGGTCTGAGAAAGAAATGTATTTTCAAGGCTATGACTTGAGTCCTGTTTGAACCTGTTTCATACCTTTTCCTAGATATGACTTCTAAGTTTCACTTATGTGTCTGTAAGCATATGTTTGTTCAGTCCCTTTTTTCCATATATCTGAAATAGAAGTCTTGGTGTTTTGTAAGACCTATGCTCAAACATTTCCAAGTCTGTCAACATTTTTCATTAAATAGAATGAAAGGGAAGACTCAACAAGGCATCATGGGTGCTGTAGGAGTCTAAAGTCAGTGCACAGATTATATACCAGAATAAGTGGGAAAATTATGTTGTTGTTGTTTTTTTCTTTTTGCTAGATGCATAGAAATAATTCAGTTTGCCCTTATTCCCTGTGCAGATAAAAGGAGACGGGAAGAAATGACAAAGAGAGTTTAGTCTGTGGTGTAACTTTTAAGTGGTGATTAACAAATTCAGTGCTTAATTATTTTTCTTCCTTCTTTGATGTTTTCCTGTGCATTTCTCCATCACAAGCTTCTGGTTTCTAATAGGAAATTACATCTGGTGCAGTGCAATTTTGTCTCTCCTTATCCAGGGCTGAGTTGCTCTGCATGGCATTTCTTCCAAGATTTCACTTGGGTTTTACTATGTGAAATCAGGGAACTCTTCTCTGGGAGACTATGGCATGCTCCAGTGGCTTATTTCATTATTTGTTGAACATACCAAGAAAGTTTAGTGTTGTTCCAAATATCTGAGAGACGCTTGCTCTCTGCTCCTTGGAGCTTTAAATCTCAGCTGGACAAGAAATGCAGTTTAGAAGTCACGTCCAGGAACAAACAGGTATCTACCTCTTGCAGGTTTTCTAATACGTATTGTCTTTCATATTATTTTTGCAGCTAGGAAAATACCAAGTCATCTTACAGAGGGGAGGTTGTGGGGTATTTGGACTAAGAAAGGTTGGAGGTAGGTGCATAAAACTGAAAGGTTCTTAAGGAACAATCTTGTCATAAATGGTGGAGTTGTTAAGATGGACCTGATACAGCTTTTCCATCTGTAACTTCCAGTTCTGGAGATAACCTGGGTTTGTACATCTAAAAACATCTATTATTTTTTCTGTTTCCTTGTCTTGTAGTCTATCAGGAGAGCTAAACTTTGGCTTGATGAACCTGTCACGTTTTGTTTGCTTCTTTTCACTGCAGTCATCACCAGGGAACTACCTAAATGTCAGAAGAAAGCTGTACTTAAAAGATGGGTGGCATATTTTTCTTAAAGATGGACAAATAAAATTTCCTGACCTTTTGTGGAATCAAACCTTACCAGAAGCCTTAGCATTATCCAGTATTAACACTAATATGAAAAGTAATTAGTACTTGCCATTAACCTAATGCTTGCAGCAGCTCTCCTGTTCACTTTGAGAACCCCAGTTGTCAGCTGAGATGAGAGAACATTTTAGATACCACATCTCTGATATTTTTCAGTGCCACAGAAGAGAAATACACATCTCTGTAATAGCTGAAAACAAGTTAATGCACCTGTGTCTGAGAGGGGGCCTGAGAGATACTAATTTTACAGGCAGGAGTATGGATCAATGCAGAATAATTGAATTTCAGCCTTTTCTGCATTTGGCTAGCTCCACTTCTTAGGAAAATGTGGAATGAAAAGCTCAAATCAGTGTTGTTGTCTTTGCATAGGCTGATAAAGTTAACCTGCTTAGCAGAGCATTTGTTTCACATTTCCAATCTTTGAACAGATAATTGCCTCAATTATTTATATTAAAGTAACTTCTATGCACTTACAGTCCTTCTGAATGTAACAGTAGAGCTTCTTATGGAAGAATGGGCTATTAAAATTGTGTATATGTAAAAGGAAAAAATAAGGGAAGGTTCTTTTATGTATATCCAAAAACATTTACTGAAGGTGTGTGTCTGCATATTTAATACACCATGAGTGGCTCATTTTCTTCAGTTTTTTTCCTTATCAAAACCATTGAGCACTGTTAATTTTCAAAGCAAAGGCAGCAAAATTAAGAAGTAGAGATATGGAGATAGGGCATTGAAAAAATATAAAGTGATTAAAAAACATAGTTCTAACTAGAGTTGTTCAAATAAAAAAAAAAAATTAAAAAACCCAATTAGAAACAAAAGTCATAGAAAATGTGAACATATTGTGTTCCTTAAATAACCAGATGTTCTTTCCTTCCTGAAGGCAGCCAGGGCTAGGAATAAAAGGTTTAAAACTATTGTTTTAAGTTAACTGTGAATTTTGAAAATCTGTTTTCACCCTTTAGCAAATAAAATTCTAATACAGCAACATAAGCAAAGTAATTTTCATCTTTGGGTGTTCCTATTTGTATGTTGTTCTATGTTGAAGTGTTAACCTTATCACAATGACTTATTAGAAAGCTAAAGCACTACATAGAATATTACAGTTTTGCATTGCATACTAAGAACCTGACAACTATCCTTTGTCTGAAAGCTTACTGTATTTATTCTTCATTTTTCTGTAAAATAAGTTTGCTTTCAGATATTTTAACATGGTGAGTTGCCCCATTCATTGAGCAAGCTAGTTAGGAGCTTAATTCAGTGGAGACATCTTTTATCATGAGCTATCAGCTAAAAAAAAAAGAAAAAAAGAATGTGCTTGGTTGATGGAAATTAATTTGTTACTTATGCTAATAATATTCTAGTTACTGCTGCTTATATTTACTCAACATTGTATTTTAGCTATCTGCTGACATTGAAAGTGGCTATATAAATATTAAATTCTAACTAAATCCATGGAGAAGCATACATGACATTTCAAAGAAGTTGTATTAGTTCGTCATGACTGAAATTACAGGTACTGCCAGAAAACTTAAGCAATAAAATATGGTCGTGATCACTCATATAACAAATAGTTGGAAAAATCTGCATTCTAGCTTTTAACACTATTCACTATCTGAGCAATGGGTGACAAGGGGAAAACACATTGCTGAAATTTTGAACCAAACTCTTTGTACATTTATTTTCAGCTGAATTTTCTTCTTAAGTAGCTGCCACCGTCTCAGAGTTTTCTCCAAGCTGGTTTCATGTGCCTGAAAGGCTGTTGAGTTTCACTTTCTTCTTCTTCAGATAAATTCTTTTCTATACACTCATTAACTGAGGTGCTGCTGCAGAGCTGCAACTGTCCTTTGAACACTGCCGTTATGTCAGTATTGTTGTTTTGCCGTTTGTGGCAGGAGAAAAGCAGGTTTGGGGTTGTTTTGTTTGTTTGTTAGCATTGTGTGTGCAATCTGGCTTTAATTACCTCTCTTTAATGACCAGATTGCAGCCAATCAGAAGTTGGGATCTGGCGCTGCTCCGGCATTAGCAGCTCATTAATTTGTACCTCCATGCAGAGGTACTGCTGGGGTGCGGGTCCACTTCGTTACAGGGGTACCAGCAAGGGGGAGGGGGACTCTGAACAAACACTTTTAGTTTTGATCATGAAGAATCTGACTGATATTTCAGGAGCAATAATACACTGGGGGGGTTAGGTGCATGAAAAGTAAGTTATCAGGAAGCTGGGATAATGGATATCCTAGTGCAGTATGAGCTGCCTGTACTTTAAGTAAGGAGAATTGCCTGACTGAGTAAGGTCACCTGTACTTTAAAGGAGAGTTACCTTTACATGAGATATGATTGATAAAGGAAATGAGGTTTTCCAGAAAAGCTGATTACACATCTCTTCATCTGGGAGAAAAGGACTTAGGAGAAACAAAAAAGAAATGCGTATACTTTCAGTGATTCACAGAGAACTTCCATTTGCCTTATTCTGAAAGTTTAAGATCTTGCATGTTCAATGCAAGGTAGATAGATTTTTATGGACAAAAATGTGGCACCATTCTCAACTCGACCTCTGCTTTTACAATCACATTCAATTCCTTGTTGTGAACTCAAGCATTTTGATGTTCTAACATTCCCATTTGCAAATAAAGTTAGATGTAATCTAAACACCTCACTTAAAATAAATCAACATTTTTGCTCTAACTGCATGCAAAGCTTTCTAATGTGGACCATGATACTAACTTATTCTTTGTTTATGTTCATGTTCTTAAAATTAGAAACTTACGTTTTCCAATGAAATAGTCTATGCTTTGTTTTAAGAATTATTGATTTAAAAATTCAGTTATTGTGTTTCATTAATAGAATAAGGTATGACAGGCGGCTAAGAGTTTAATGATAAATTACTTGGAATAACCATGTTGCCATAGTACCACATAAAAATAGTAAGTGTACCATGAATTAAAAATCTGCTTCATTTTTGTACATTTGTTTCAACACCTTCTTTCCCAGTGCACCTATACATTTTAAAATGCAAAAAGGCTACATGGTCAATACTTGTGATACAACAGCTTTCTTATCTCTCTCAAAGTTCATTGCAATCTCTTCACTGGTAGATTAACCACATAATCAACCCACCATAAAATAGTCATCTTCAATATATCCTGGATGTCACAAGCAATATTTTCAGGAGAAAAACTTGGAAAGTGGTTGATTAGTCATCTATTCAAGACTTTACAAATGAGAAACCTTTCAAAGTCCTTCTCATTCTGCAGCACCATATGCAACACAGTAGTCATCACTCAAGGGAGAAAGCTGATCTCTTGGATTGCCAGTGGCAATGCAGTTCCCAAGTGTTGCTCTCTCCTTAGTGTTGCACATACAGGCCAGCAATGTGGGTAACACCTCACAAATACTGTATCCAAACAAGTTAAACAACCATTACATTTAAATTAATAGGAATATGGTAAGAAATAATATGGAATAAAGCAAAGCTTCCAGAACAGTGACACCTTGCATAGTTAAAGCCATGCCACAGGTAAGATGGTGCAGAAGCAAAGGATGTGTCCCAGTTCTGCGTGGGGCTGAGCAAAATGGGGCTGCAGTCCCCTGCTGGCAGCGAGAGCAGAGCCCAGCCAAGTAACCTCGTTGTTCTCATTGCCCATCTTGGGTGGCCCAGCAGGAAGGAGTGGAGGTGTGCCTGCTGATTTCTGGGAGGATGGGGAGGTGCAGAGTCTTTCAGAGGAAATGGCTAAAGGTGAGTTAGGAACTAGTGTTTCTACTTCTGGCTAACATTTGCAAGTCTCCAAGACAATGGGCAAGAAAGTTCTCTTTGGAAGACGGAATTTTTAAACTGTTCCTTCTATTTGAGCAAGTTGACATCCTCAGTAGCAAAGTAAAAGCAATTCTGATTGTACTTGCTGCTAAAGCAAGAAGATTAAGCATTTTAAGCTCTTAATTACTTTAGCTACCAATAAAACTTATTGCTTGTGAATTTCTTGGGGCTGTTTCTTTCAATTGATAGGTTTACTTCTGTTTAAAAAGTCATCTAAAGCTACTGACCCTCTCCTAAAAAAAGTAATAATGTTATTTATAAAATTACACTAGTAAAATGTATTTAGCAGTATTAGAGTGAGGTGATTATGGTTCTTATGTGCAACCTGACAATTCAGTTAATCATTTCTAGTTTGCAAGGTAGTTTATCAAAAGGAAGCACTTAAAACACTTAAAGCACTTTGATTCTACCTAATCAAAAGTTCTCCATATCATAATTTATTTACTAAAATCTGCAAAGCACAAACTGTGAGTTCTATAAAAATGGATTCTAAACTTTTCAATAGTATATGAAAGATTAGCTACTATATCATATCCAATCTATTATGGTGGAATTTGAGTTCAGACTCTTCTGATATAAATGTATATATACTGCTTGTGTGCCTACATATTTTATAGTAAATACTAGTGTATCAGTTGTAATGAAGGCTATTGAGTAAATTTGTATTGGGAAGTGCTTCTCTGAAAGAGCAAAATACTGTCAAGATAGAACTGGGAATGGTATGTTTTATCCTTTGCTGTCCATTTTTATGGAAAATTAGGTTTGGAGATGTTGTTTCTTTGTCCTTTGTCTTTTTAAGGAGCAGTAGTGATCAAAATGGCTCTGCAGGATAATTCCTCACTATTGGAATCCTAAATGAAAGGAGTTGCTTGTCCCGCAGCACCAGGACCTTAGCTTCTCTCTGTGATTCACAGGAAAAGACTTGGATGTCGTATTCCTTTTGGTGTGGTGTGTGCATGGGGCTCTGTGAAGGAGCTTTTTTCACTCCCCTGGGGACCTTTTTCAAGTGGTTTTCCGTAGCACACTACACACAGAACATGAATTATTCTCTTTCTTCGCCACGTAGCAGAAATAACCAAATAGCACCTTAAAATGTTCTTGTTTTTCCCTGATATGTGAGATTTGTGTGCAAGCATGTATCTGGAAAAGATATAATGCTGTAAGGGTGCTTACAAGGGTTGTGTATAAGCTTCGGATAACTGCATTACTCACAAAGCCATCAGTGAGTTATGCAGGTTGTCCAAAACGAGTGCCAATAAAACCATAATGTGGTAGCTTTTCTGTACATAAAGATGTCATATTTTAAATCTCATAATTTGGAGCATTCCAGGGTTTAAAGCGAGGCTTGCTGTGTGTTCCCTTCAAAAGCCTGGAGCTTTCCTCCACAATGTTGTAAAACTCCTGTTCCTAACTGCACAAGGCTGCAAGATGCCAGAGCATAAATCTGTCACAGGGTAGAGCTGAACACTGTCAGATTTATACCTTACTATTTAGTTAATTTACTTCTTAAAACCAAGGGTTCAGCTGAAAAATAGGCAACTAAATTAAGAGGCAGATTTAAAAGGTACTTAAGCGATTCTGTTGATGCAAGATGGGGATTTTACACAGGTTATGAACTTGAACATTGGCAGGTCGGAGTCTTTTTGTCTGGAATATCAATAAAAGCTGATTTGGTAGGATTTGATCTACCTGTTAAAATGCAGTATGCTGTAATGCTATAAATGAAAATAAAAAAAGGCTTCCCAAGCAGTTAGGACAAGAAGCCAAAATACACAACTAGAAATTTCTTTCAGTCAAGTCACTGAAGCATTTTTAAATCTCACTTGTCATTTTTTTTCAGTTCTTCATCTCTTGTCATAGAATGCCCATGCGAGAGAAAGCATGTGTGTATGAAGTTAAAAACAGACCATAACGCACAGTATTTAAAATATCTTCCTGGTGTCTGAAATTTCTAGTTGCCAGGGGAATGGAGGGTTGTCACGTAACAAAACTGGAGATAATTTATTATAAGCCTAATCAGAGTTCAGGGGTGTCTTCCATTCTTGACCCCATTAACTGAATTTTCTTTCCTTTTCAGTTTTTTCTGAGTAATTTTCTTGCTTAGGAAAAAAAAAAACAAACTCTTACTTTTCTTTAGAAACAATTAAATATGACAATTCTTCATGCTGTTATTGCATTGTAAATAACAAGGTCCATGACTGAGACCCTAAGCATCTTCTGAAAAATGTAAACAGGAAGCATTATTCCCAGTTTAAGGATTATGGCATTCCTTTGCCAACACCAATATTAGTGCATGGATCTCCTGACTCCTGTGATTAAAGGAAGTTCTTTATTAGTTCTGTGCAGTGTACACTTCATGTGCTGCTTTCATACACAGAATTGATATACTATCAATCTATGTTTTAGATGGTATTTTGCTCTTGGCCTTGAACCACTTTTGAACTGGCAATAGTACCTTATGTCATCTAATGTCTTGCTGGGTTTTTTTCATTCTAATAACTCAGTGGTTCATAGGCATATAAAATATCTTTTGTGCTCCAGCAGGTTGCTTGTTCTACAGAAGGTATAATAAGGGAAGAGGAGAATTAGCAGGTGAAAAGAAAGGGTTTTTGTTTGAGGAATGGTGTTTGCTTTGGGTGCTTTGGAGTTTGGGGTGGGTTGGTTGTTTAGTATACAAAATACTGTGATATGTTTCTGTAATGTTAAGCCTTTGATTATACTGTGTAAGTCAGTTCATGTGGGGTGGAGACAGCTGCTTAAATATCTGACAAAAGAATAAAAAGAGGAAAGATGAAGTTCAGTATTTAATAATTATTTAATAATTATTAGGGAATAATTATTAAATACTTCATATTAATTATTAGTGCCCAGTAGAAAAGCTGCTTCTGAACTGAACAAACTTATGCACATCTCAGCTGCTATATATCAGCTCTGTTCCCAGTCCAAATTTTTTCTATGTTCATGTCATCTTTATTGAAGAAAGAAGCAAAGATGATCTAGCAGGAAAAGGTAAACCTTTCCTGATTTCTCAGTCCTATTTGAATTTAGAGTCACGTGACTGTCCAACTTTCATTAGAAACAAATGAAAGGGAAAAAATAGAATTTTAATACAAAAATGTCTTAGGCAGTACAAGAATTATGAAGAAATCAAATATTACCATGTCAGCTGAAGAGGGGAAAAAGGAGAAAATTGGCTTCCTAAAAATAATTGTTCAAATAAGTTGGACAATGTTGCATCATGATCCTTCTTTTCTTTTTACATATGTTTGCTTCAGTCTGGTTTTTGGTTTAGGCTTAAAATATTAGTATTTTAGGGGGGAAAAAGATAAATGTTTGGCAGCATTTGTTTAATATATTGGAAAAAATTAGTTTTAAAAAATTCCATTGGGCACTAGTGAGATGATTATTTTGGAAAGCCTACTGTGCCTGGATTTAGAATTCACTGCTGCTGTTTTGTTTGGTTTTTCTCTGTTGCATTGAGGTTATCTAGTTTTGGATACAATCTATTAAGTGGAATATTTTTTTAGTAGCTGAGGTTTTCCCACCTGCCTACCCCAAAACACCTGCAACATATGTTTGTGTAACCCTGCAATGCTTTGTGGTTTGGGCCGTGAGAAATTCCCCCAGAGCTTTTTGCTTATAAACAGCTGAGCGATTCATTTCTCTAATGACAAGTGCTTTTCCCTTGGCATTGAGGCAATAGCATGTTTGCTAAAATAAGTCTCATTTTCTGTTAGATATATTGAAAATCTTTTTTCATTCTTGTCTTTTATTCTGAACCTTCAGATTTTGTGCAAAATTGTATTTGATTTTTCCCCTTGTTAATAAAACTAAAAAGGGAGAAAATAATATACCTCAACAAAGAAGAGTGTTCTGGAGATTCCTCCACTTGCACCTGCATGTAAACTTTCAAACATGCTGTGTATTTAGAAGGTGAATCAGGTTCATTGTAGAACAGCCTGTGACTCTGTCACGCACAAACGTGCTTTGCTATATCCTGTCTATTCCGGGGGTAATGTGATGCAATGTGTCTCCAGAGGCTAGGGAGGAAAAGGGGTTTATCTGGGAATTTGAGCATAATGGAGCATGATCCTTAGCTGATGGGAGTTGCTTTTCAGCAGTTTGTGCAGGTAGGGAATCTGCTGCATTCAGTGTGATTCTGACCACAGCATCAATCCCCCACCTCGCAAAAGTGCAGCTGTGGGTGTAACTTACCTTGGCCCCATATCCCTGGAAGAGGATAAAGGCAAATAGAAAGTTCCCAAGAACCTCCTGGCAGCCATGGGAATTGGAGTGAGTCAGTCTGATGGTGGCTGAGAATAGACAGGAGGACAGGGAGAGGACTTCATCAGGCAAATGAGCCAGGGATGGGGCGGGCAGGCGGGGGGATCTTTTAGGCAAGGAAAGGCTCAGAGGCAGGGATGCCTCAGAGATACCTGAAACATTTTCAGGCTTTTTTTCCCTTTGGACTGTGGCTAATACATTTTGAAGAAACAAAGTCCAATATCACATCAATTTCTGTGTGTTTCTATATCTGAATTTCATACACTGTCCTTTTAAAAGCATAAGCTGGGCATTTTCTACCCGTTGAAACTATGTTCGCTCTAGATAGACATTAAGATTAGAAGAATTATAAATCCAGCAGACCTCTCCCACAAAATGGGTGTGGGAAAGGGGGGTCTAGTGTTGACATAGACAGCTTTTCTCTCTGATTTCTGCTCTGTTTCTTTACAAGGGGAAAATCATATACGTGTTAATCTCTATAATGCCCTCACACAATTTCTTGGAGGGATTCAGCAAACTGTAAATTTGAAGGATTGATTTCACTGTCATTTTAACATTATACTTTTACAAGAAAAAAATTTACCTAAGTTCGTAGCAAAATAATGTACATAAATTGAAAAAGAAAAGGAATAACTTTATTTATTTAAGTAAAATAAAGTAAGTATGAAAAATACAAGTTGGATCATTCTAAATGGCACTGTGTAGGAAAAACCTGGTTGCTGTGAATATTTTAAGCAACAGAGGTATGTTTCTTGTAAATAAATTGCTTAGCCTTTAGTTCTAATACATGGATTGTAATTTAGGGGACAGCTCAAATTGAATGCTTAGAGAGGGGAATTAGTTTAAAATTCTTAAGGAAGAAACATTGTAATTATGTAGGTTTTCTGTTCTGCTTTTTACATTTAACTTACTGAAATGGTTGAAAAGAATACAAAATTTAAAGGACAACCACAGTAACATAAAGATCATAATCTTCAAAATAATGTGTTTTTACTGTCTGAATTTCAGTTCTCAGAAGTATTTACATTTTCTGCTACTTCACAGATACTTGTCTGCTAACATATATGCGAGGTTAGGTTTTTTTAAATATTGAAATTTTTTGAGAGGATCTCTCAGTGATGCTACAAAAGAAGTTGCAGTAGTAACCCTTGGTATTTATTATATTGCATTTCTAATGTTTTTTCAGAGAGCTCTTTTTTCACTGCATGTAATAGTACTTTAAACTGCTTCTTCCTTTGATACCTTTAAACCTCATAGGAATTTAAATAGGCCCCTGTGAAAGTAATGCTTGAGCCTCATTCATATGTTCGAGTTAGATGTTATTCCTATTAATGGCTTTAAGTGCTTAGATAGCAGATCAGCCTTTCGTGTCTTCAATTGCTTGTCATTTCTGCATAAATATGTTTCAAGATACTGTTCCACATGATCTTTTCCTCTTGTTTTGGTTTTGAGTTTTTATTTAATTCAGAAGCAATGTGTAATAATCTTTTTTATTTATTGGGTGTTGGAAAAGAAACTTCAATGTTTTTGCTAACTTTCAATATATACTGTTATTGGAAGCAAATTGCAAAGCTGGCTAGCAAATACATGGTAACGTGTATTTTGCGAAAAGTTGTCTTTTGGGTTAGAAGTGCCCATTATTTTAGCCATCTCTTACCCTTCAACCTTACACTTCAAGACGTGTAAAGAAAGAAGTTACTTAATTCATAGGAGAAAAGTTACACTGTTTGATTACTCGTGTAGAAGTCGCAGCACCATCAGTTATCCTCATCACGTCAGTTTGGATTTGATTATCATAGAAATGTATTGAATTACCAAACTAGAGCAATAGTAACTAAAGCTGATTCATTGTTATTGCTGTCAGTTGATGAGGACTGACTTTCAAGCTCTATGAATAGGTAGAGTTATTGAAACATTGTTTTTATAACAGGAGATGAAAAATGTAGAACGACCATTACAGTATGGGTGGTAGGATAGATGAGAATTTTTTTAATGCTTGTCTAATAGCTTTTAGTCGCTTCATTTTTTAATGAACATTACAAACAGCATATACATTTAAAATGTTTATTGTGTTTCCAAAGAAAGAAAATGAGACATTTCATACAAGATTAAGTCTAACTGCAGGAAACAATCTGGAAATTCCCACCCTTAAATATGCTTCCAGAAATCATCCTGGCCTTTGGTATCTACCAATTCTATAAATTTTCTTTTCTTCTTTTGTGCTCATGCAGTGTTTTGGTCTTTAAAATTCAAGTCCTGTATCCTCCTCCAAAAACAAGGTTTTCAAGAAAGGAGGGCTATCTGCATGCGGAAAATGAGATGGTACGACTGTGGATACTCCAGTCTGTAATGAAATCTGGAGAGTAAATACACAACATGTGAAACTGAAACAGCTGAAGACTGACTGTGTCAAAAATATAATGTACTCTCACCTGTGAACAACTGTTTTGCAAAGGTCAATGTATAGTTCACTAAAACTGTACTGACTACTAGCAGGACTTAAGAAGGCAGATCAGAATATAAGGCAACAGCCAATAAATGATTAAACCTTAATACTTAGAAAGTATTTACATCTTTTATACAATATATCTGATCATTATGCAGAAATTTACCATTTTGTTTTCTCTTACACTAGAAATTATTTCAGCCATTTCTCATTTATATGTATTTTTTTTTAAAAAAAAAAGCTCCTGTGCACCGCTCTGTTATTTTGTCTCCATCTGCATGAAAATTTTTTTACTTAAAAATATTTACTTGCCCCTCCAAATAGTGTCCGTCAGGATGCATGCATTCAATCAAGATACTTTATGCATATACTAGAGTCTATGCTTAATGTTCAATGTATTCTTAGATCCCAAAAGGATCATTTCAGAACTACTGAAGGCAGCATGATTCTGTGAAAGAGTTTCATTGTGTCAGAAGTGGAGAATAGCAAGTGGATTCTGGTTTCAATATTAATTATATACTCTTTATTATAGGGCAACAGTTCTTTATTCATGGCCTCAGTTTTGAGTAGGGTGAAATTTGGAGAGCAAAAATAGGCTCCGTATGCCATCTAGTGGGAGTGCTCAGGTTGTCTCACTAAAATTAATTCTTCACTTAACAGAGACAGTGCTAGTGATGTATTAAGTTCAAAATGTTTGCTGTCGTTTCTCCAGACTATTACCATTTTCTTTAAAAGCATAGCACTTTAGCTTGGGGGTGGTAAAATTCTATGCCTGACCTGCAGGAAGAAATCGGATTGGTATCTGTTCTTGTCCAAGAATTATTGATTTAATTAGGAATATTACCACTACAGCAAACAGCCTCATCACTGCGTGGAAGAGTACTGATTTCTGTGAGCATGGAATGGACTTACAGGTAGAATTTGGTATTATGTTAAGTATTTTAAGTCTTCACTTTAACGTAAACGACATTACTGCCTTGAGAAACCAAGATCCCAGGAAAATAAATTGTTCTGTAAGTTTCTAATCCTCATTATTGAACGTATTTCATGTCTCTGCTTAAAATCTCCCAGAAAATTACAATGAGGTATTTTTTTATTTTTTAGCGAAATCCAAGACCAGTGACTCACCAGTTCCAACAAAATTTAGATTATTACAAAGCACGCGGAGCAGACTTGATGAACAAAACCCGGTAAGCTATTTCTAAATATGTGTTCACCAAACTAAGACCTTACATAAACAAAATGTTTCAGAAGTCACGTTTATTCTAAATATGAATTACATAAGCCTTATTAGAAGTACATGTGTTTATTTCATGACATTTATTTCAAATCTGTCCCTTGACTATTATTGCATGAAAAAATTGAAGTTTTTACACATAGTGTTGCAGTCACTTGCAGCATCTTTTTAAGGAAGGCTAAGGGCACTTTTACACAATGATGTGTCCTAAAAGCAGTGGGTAAAACATTTCCAATGTGAGTTCTGTAGCTGAACTAATTCTGATAATGCACCTGGAGTATGTGTACCAGAAGCTGTCTAAGTTAAGTTGAATTAATGTAAATCCAGTTTGAAGTAATTTTTACAAAACTTTTCCTCCCTTCTTTTAGAAGTGGTTTGTATCAATAATGCCAATATTCCTCATCAAGGCTGTATTATCTGGGTGGCCACAAGGTGAGTGCTGATGCCTGGTGGCTCCTGGTGGCTGCAGGGCAAGCCAGCACAAGAGATAATGCTTCAATTGACACAGTTACAGGCAGTTTCTTGGGTTGCACATGGCCCCAGCCATACCCTCTGCCTGCTGATTCATTAGAACTTGCTGGCTTTTGGACCTTTGCATCTCTGTCACATTCTGTTGAAATCAGCTACATTAAAAGCCAACTAAAATTAAAATGGAGTAGTTTCAAAAGCTTTTAAAAATGGACAAAGAGGCAGAAATTAAAGCTAAGTACAGTGACTGCAGAAGCATCTCTTTCTTTATAAATCAGGCTTTAAAGTTGAGGACAGGTGTCAAAATTACTGCATTCTATTGCATTTTCTTAATGTTTTTACTTACTCTTTTGAAAAATTATCTCAAATGTTGCCTAACTGGAGAAATAAGTTGTTTGAAGTTTCAAAAAGAAAGATTTCAAGGATTTTGAAAAAACAAGTAAATCATAAAGCCCAAACAAGAATGACACCTGCTGGAAACCTAAATTCCAAGAAAAAAAAATTCATTGGATCTCTGTAGGAATATAAATTAATTGCACACACATACACAGAATACTCACCAAAGGAGATGGAAAGTTGTTTAGAATAATTCAGATATAAGAAAAGCTGAGATAAATTCATCTCAAGACAAAAACACTTAGAGTAGGTCAAATGTGGTAAAACTGTTTAAGATTGCACTAGGGAGAGAACTGCAAGATGTAACATTAGGAAATGTTTCTGCAGTGAGCAGAGATGGATTAAATCAACTACCACATCATTTTCACCTTTAATTCCACAGGCTCAGTGATATGTTTAAAATATCTTGACAAATCTCTAATATATATTGCTTATTTTATCACATGTAAAACTTTTTAATTGGCCATGTTCATATATTTGTCTCTCATCTCTTTGTAATGATTACTTACTGAAAAGAGAAATGCCTTTGAATAAGGCCTGCTTAAAACAAAACATTTCCATCTTAGCAGAAAACTGCAGAGATTGAATCATCTTCCTACTGCTAGTTTAAAAATACACCATTCACAGTCAAGGTCAATGATGCTTATTGTGATGAAACAAAATTGTTTGCTTCATAGATGGAATTCACGTCTCCTTGATACTCATATTTTTAAACTGATGCCTTACTTTTAAATGCATCTGCTGATAACTCAACAACATAATCAATCAGTATTTTTCTTGTAATTGTTGTACATGTCTGGTACATTTAGATGGCTAAAATGTAGATTGATCCATGTTTAATGGCTGTAATCATCCTTTGCATTAATATATCAGACATTTAAATGGTAAGAAATAGACACATTGTTCTTATTTTCCTGAACTTCAGCTCAGTTTTAATGTCACTCCTCCAGAGATGTAGCACCTCACTATTGTTCATTTTCTGAAGCTGTCATTCAGAGAAATTGCACAGATTTTACTTCATAATACATTTTTTTAAACCACCTCTTGAAAAGGTATTTAGATACCATCATTATTTATTTTTCATGAATTTATATGTGTTCTGAGCTGATCATTAGCAGTGTCAGTTCATAGCACAGCCAAATCACACCACAGGTTTTTAGGAGCTGTGATAACTATCCTTTCTAATTGTCATGTAATTCTAAAACATCCTTGCATGTTACTGTTGGAAGCATTTCTAAAAATCATGTTTCGGACATGAAGGCTTAGAAATTGTTTATGGTTATTGTTCCTGTAAAATGAAGTTTTTCTCAAAAAGTCTCTTTCCAACCATCTGAAAAATGCAAATAAACTAACTTGTCCTGGTGTACATATATGTCAAAGCAGCAAATCAGTGTAGAAGGACAACTGTCACTTTCTATTAAGCAAAATATAGCTAAAAAAAAATAAACAAGAAAGAAACAAGCTGCTGGACACAAATACACAAGCTTCTGTAAAAGCTTTGTTTCCTGCGTCTGTGGACCATCACGATTCCAATGATACATTTAGCTCAAAGTATCCAGTGGCTTTGTTGCTCAGGTGGCCCGTCCGAGTAAATAATTTATTTTTGGTTAGTACAATTTTTTGTGCAAAGTCAAGGGGGTTTTTTTGTGATTGTCAAGGTTCTAGACTTAGAGACAACATAAATGGACTCAATGTGCAAGCCATTATCTTCCCTCTAAGGTAATGTTTCAGGTGAGTGAGTGATACATACCACACCAAACTACAACTTTAGTGATTGTTTTCCGTAGACTGAGGGAAAAAAATATGCTAAATATACTAAAGTTTGGACTCTGAATCTCAGCCAAGTTATTACTGGTATGACCTCATCTGTTAGCAGGTTCCTATAAAAAGAGAAAACCCAGCCTACTACAGGCAGATTATTAAAAAGAAGAAGCAATCCATTGAGTCTTGATTAACTTATCCAATTCCTTTTCTTGTCTGGCATAATCCACTAGAGCAGCAACTTCAGTTTGAAATGCTGACATTTGTTCTCCTGTATTTACCACAAAAATAACCAAAAATTAAAAAGGGCCCTAGGGAAAAGTGATTATCAAATCTCCCTGGCTGTTTCCTGTGAGCCTTCTCATATAAATCCACCAGCCATCACTCACTCAGAACTGGTTAAACTGGTAAGTCTAGGTTCCGGAGGGTGTGAGGGGACCAAAGTGTTGGACTCCTGAGGGGGCCACCCTTAGGGAGGACTCATGTCCTTTGATCTTCGGTGGGAGTGTGCTGGCATCATTCCTGGCAAAAGCTGACAATACAAGTCTCAGAGGGCTTGGTCTGGAGGGGTTACCCTTTAGTGGCTCAAGTTGTTTGACAGCTTGGACTTAATATTTCTCAGGTGGAATCTCAACTTCAGTCTCATGAAGTGCTTTTCTCACTGCTGTTGTTGCTTCCCCCACCTTTTCAGGGGGGTTTCCTCCAATGAATTTCCTGCCCAGAGGGAATGAGACTGTTCATTGCACAGCCTGTGCAGTCACGGGTGAATATTCATACCCCTGCAGGAGGCTGTAAAAGGTGTGTTTCCCTCCCTTCCAAGTACGTGCCAGTTGAGCAGTGGTTAAAGGCGCAGTATTGGCATTCAATTGCCTGTAATAAACTGTAAGCCAGACTCTCTGTTGGCTCCTTCGCTGCCCAGGCAGGAGAATTAGAAGGGGACTTTGAAACCGACCCATTAATGCTCGATCACATGGGTGTTTGTGTTGTGGCTGTTAGGTTTGCAGTGTTGGGTGCTCTAGCTGTTAGGGGAGCCAAATCAGCTATAACCAGAAATTCCATTTTGTGCTGCAGCAAAGATCCAGCACTGTGATACACCAGCAATCCTTGGATCGGTCAGTGCAGGCACCACATGGAGCGAGCGCACTACAGTCTCTGGATTTCTTTTAGGGTCAGGGTCAGCAGACTTCTGCTTCTCACCCAGAAGCCACCAAACATCCAAAACTCTCCTCCTCCCCTTCAGCTGGGGGGTGCAAACCTGGCCTCAGCAAAGCACCTGCAGCTTTTGCACATCAGCAATTGTTTGAGTCATTAACCATTAACATTTCAGTCTCACAACTTCTCAGTTTGCTTTTGAAACCATTTGGACCTCCTGCAAGAGTATTTTGTAGTTCTGCAGATGCTTTCCGTGTAGTGACTTTGTCAGTCATTCTCAGGTGACTATGGAAAGACTTTTTGTAACACCAGCAGCTATCAATACGATGGGGAGAGACAGAAACATCCTGTAATTATTATTCAGCAATCATTCCTTCCCAGCTTCCATAAACTGGGAAGCAACATTTGGTCCCAGTCTCTGCACTGCTGTTCCTCCTAAAAAATTCTAGATGCCATCTTTCTTCATCACCAGTATATGGCAGAAGTGCCCCCATACAGCTTGGGGCTGTATCTTGTGAGCGTGCAGGTTCTCATACTTCTTTCTGATAGCTCTCCTTTTCCATCTATTCTGAGTAGCCTGATTCTGAACAAATCAGCTGTTGTTATTTTCTGGATGTGCTCTATAAGTGTGTGCATGTTTGTATTGTGTATTCTAAAAAAAATCTCTGGAGACAAATAGAGAAATTAGAGGAAAAGCAAAATCAAAATTAGTCTTCCAGGTGTCTGCAGAAGTTACAAGTTACCCGTATTAATTCATTTGTAGTTTATTTTTAGTTTAACTTCCCCAAAACATTGTAAAGCTATTACACCCCAGTAATCACTGGATTGTGTTGGTTTTAATACATTTCTTCATGTTTTTAAAGGACAGCTCTTTATATCATAAAAATACAGATTAGTAAAATAAAACCTCAGGAGTGAAAAGGTCTTTGTGGTTGTGATATATTTCTGTGAAGGGTATTTCAAGCATTAATTATATACAGCAGGAAATTATTGCATGAACAGATAGGAATGGCTTTGCTGATCTGTGGGTTGTGTGAACACTTCCACTGGGAATTAGAAGGTTCTTTGTCTCTTTATTTTAGACAAATTAAATGGTTTGACAATTTCCTCATTCTTAATGTTGCATATAACTGAAGTGAATTAAATAGCCCTGTAGTTAAAAAGCAACAATGATAATGATTCAGTGTATGTGTTATACCCTGAAGCAGTTCTTCAGCAAAATCTCTTTAGAAATCAGGATTCCTGTTAAAAAGTGCTTGGCTTGAAATGATTGGGCTGGGCAGAAGGTGAACTCAGAGCAAGAGATATCTAGCTCTGCTAACCTAAAAGTACAGTCTAATGTTAGCTTTGTTTGCTGAAAGAAATGTTTGGGGTTGAGTCATTTTAAACATTGGAGAGAATTTAATCTAGCAGAAATAAATATTAAAGCAGTCTTCAAATAAGTGCAAAAAATCAATTTTATAAAGTTTTTGATTCTGTAGAGCCTGGTTTGCTTTTTGTCACTTTTCTTTTTTTTTCTTTTTTTTTTTTTTAATTTAGGAAGGCAATTTAAGGACATTGGTACAAACTCACTTTGTTTGGGGTTAGTCTGCATTTTTCAAGGAGAAGGACCAAAAATTTTGTCCACTACTGGTTGGAAAAAATGCATACCACACCATGTATACCACACCCAGTCCCTGTGGTCTCTGGTCTCTGTGTGTATTCCAGTGCAACTGTAGTAAAACACCTTCTTTGTAACATTCAAATCTTGGATTTTTATCTCCCAGTTTTGAAGAATGATGCATGTATGGCTGTTCCTGTCCAAACCATTGGCAATGATGTGATAATTTCTCCTCTTCTTTTCTCAGTGCCAGTGCTAAGGCCGCCCCTCTGAACATTAACAAAGTCTCCAACAGCTTACTGAATTTTGGCCGAAAGCTCATTGCTCCAGCCATGGCTTCAGGTGGGGCAGTGGGCACTCCTGCCGGCGGGAGCAGCTTCCCTCCCTCTTCAATGCCAACCAGGAGCACAGTGGAAGTCCCCCAGCCCCAGCAGCACCACCAGCAGCAGCAGCACCACCACCAGTCACAGCAGCAGAGGATGATGAAGTCTGAAAGCATGCCAGTTCAGCTGGGCAAAGGTAAAGGGGAGAGGTGTGGCAGTGCCGTGACTGAGGGAAGCTTTTTCGTACATCTTCAGGGCTGAAGAAAGTTCTTTCTTCTATTGATTTTTATATCAGCGTGTACATATTTGGAGGAAACAGCAAAAAAAAGTATTTTGTTAGGCAGGATGCCTATGCCAAGTACAACAGCACATTTGCAGTGCAATACGGAATTAGATGTTATCTCAAGAATATACAAATACTGTAAGAAGTTTTGAACCTTTAAAAATATATTAACCAGAAACTGCATCAGACAGACCAACAAACTACATCATTACCATAAACATGAGCCAAGTAATTTTTCAGGTTTTTAAATGCAACTTATTTTTAACTGGGAAACTAATTTCATATATGTTTTTTCAGGTTATTGGCAAAAAATCCCATGCATAACAGTATTAGGTAAATACATAATAATAAGTGAAGGAAGTTAGAGAGTAATTGTTAATAAACAAATTCTTATTCCCTTTAGAATGTGCGGAGCTTATTTAAGAAATTATTTGAGCCATAGCATGAATTTATCTTTTAGTAATTTGTGATGGCCCTCTGCACTTTATTTAGTAAACGCTGCATCTTTTTCTTAAGCCTTTCTTCTTATATTTCTTGAGGACAGCTTACTCAAACAACAAACTCACAAGCTCAGCTTTGGTAGTTGTTTGCTATACTCTGCCACGCTCAAGGTAGGTTACTGCTTTTCATCTTCAGCCAGCCCATGGCAGTATGTGCTTTTCAAGGAGTATGTAGAGCAAAACAGTATCTGCTGCATTTGGCAACTCACCCAGTGTCATGATTATGAGCTTGAGGGCTGGTGCTGGTTGCCCTGAACCATTGCATAGGATTGCATCTTTTTTTTTCACCAGATTTGAAAGTGTGAGAGAAGGGAAATAACACTTCATAGCTGAAGTTGGTGTTCCTTCTCTTTCCTGTGGCACCCATATGGTCCAAAGGTCCTTCCATGATGCATGGCATCTCCAGCAGACACTGAGGGAGCAGAACTGAAAGGTGCAGCTGTTCTTTTGGAGCAGACACATACAGGCATTTCTGCAAGGGCCACTGCAGCTGCTTGGCAAAGTCCATATATGCAGCTTCTCTCAGAATCACCCAAGAATCTCAGAAATTGCTCCAGCAAGGGTTTTACAGTGAAACTGAGGTGCAGTGAAACTTTGATGCAAATCCTGTCACAACAATGGAAGTAAAATTAGGTGTAGAATAAAATTATTTACACCATTTCGGAGAGACTTTCTCTTTGCTTTTTTAAAAGTTTTCCATAGTTCCCTTATCACATTATTCTCTTTTTCCCTCCGGAGTTTAAAAGTGGTCCTTGGGTGGCTGTTTCTTTCCCTGCTTAATATAATAAAAGCATATAATTTGAAGCAACTTCTATATAGATGGAGCTGATTGTTGCTTTATCTTGATGTGGCTGCTAAAGGATGGCTTGTTATATGTGCCAATTAACATGTTGTATCGTCAGGAAATGCACCTGATACTTTCCATACAAGAATCAGAATGAAAAATTGTAGTTATGCTTGGTCATTGTCATGTACAAGCTGTGCACATATTTCTCTATCAACAGGGATATGGAGATTTGGTAAAGTTACGAAGAATTTATGATGTAGGGCATAAAGCATTTTCATGGTAAGAGGAAAAAACATACTGCAGCTTCTTCTTAGTGTATTCTGTCTATCCATATTTGGTACAGCAGAAGTAATTTAAGGGCAACAAAATGTAAATATACTATTTTTTTAATAGGTTCAGATGACAGAGGTTTTTTTTACATTTTAGTGCCATGCTTGTTGTTCCAGACCTGTACAGTTATAAGTATTTTGCCTATAATTGTATAGAAAAATTAAATTATGGCAGCTATGTTTGCAAGTGCCATAATCTATATTTTTAAAGACACACAAAAAATAACAAAAGGAAATATAAAGTGTTTTAGAGGCTCCCCAGTGAATTCTCTCTGAAGTAAGTTTAAATATTTAGCAAAAAAATCCCTATTTGCAATGACACTGTGGTGGAGACAGGCTAAAAAGCCTTTTGAAGTTTGATGCAGGAACATCTGTAAACAACTCTACACAATCTCCATCACACCTTAAAAGCAAGATTAAGTCTTTTCAGTTCCGTGGAGGACAATAACACCACCTCAAGAAAGAGCGGTACAGCAACTCCAGTGAATGAGGGCACTCTCCACAGCTATGAGAAGCTGCCAGCACTTCTATCCCAGGCATTGAGATTTAGGATTTACTCTCAGAAGTGTACTTGTTCCACCCATGTTTGTGCTGAACTTTTTAGCTTCTACACTGTTTTTTTTCTAGCTCTGGATTCTGCTGTAGGTTCTGAGTATCTAAAAGCTATTTAGCATGGTTTGGAAATCCAACGCTCCCAAGTTGCTAACTAGCTGTCACTAATTGTCTCCTGTTCTTGTTCTTCACTGTGTTTTCAGCTCTCAGCCTCCTGGAGCTTGGTTATTTAGCTGAGGTAGGCAGAGGCATGGATTTAGGATTTAAATTGATAGACATTTGCACTTCCAGTTGATCTAATACTGACAGATGTTCAGTTGGACAGTGTACCAGGCCAAAGTGCTGTAAATCTTACAGGCATCAAGCCGTAAAATAAGTCATCCATTTTTCTTGTATTGGTCCTTTCAGGTTTTGAATGCTCAAGTAGTGCTGATAATTTAAATTAATATTGTAGAGATTTGTAAGTTTGAAGAGATTAAATTAATTGGCTGATCTACTTTGTGAAGAAGTCCTTGGTAAACAAAACACCTTGCAGGACTGTCAAAATAATCCTATCCCAGCTTTAACAGCTCTATTTCAACAGTTACCACTCACAAACCAGCTATCATTCATGTTGCCATACTCTAGATGAGGGATGATTGGGTTACATGATCAGTTGTAATTATTTCTTAGTCCAAAGTTTTGGTACTTGCTGAATTTCTGTAAGAAAAAAATGCATATAATTTAGATAATGTAAATGGAAAAACCCAACCATAATTGCAAGCCTGTAATTCCAGATGAGTCTTCGGCATTACAAATCACAGTTGAACAAAGTATCCAGACACCTAATTGGAAATTCAGTTCCTCCTAATAATATATTAATCCCATTCAGGCTGTCCTCAGCACAGAACAAGATCGGGTATCATTACTGATTACTTATGCAAGATAGCCTGCTAACAGAAGAGGGATTGAAATATTCTCTTGATCCTGCACAGTGAAGTAATTTGTTGGCACAAAAGTTGAATTCAAATATTAAGTTCATTGGATTTTCAGTTGAGGTGGTTATTTTGAAAGATAAAAATACTGATAATGGAAAAACCATGGAAAAAAAGCAGAATCATTGCCCTTTGTGTTCCAGTGGATCCTTCATCATTCAGAAACTGGATATTCTTTGATTACCAAATGGCAGTGCATTGCCAAGAAAGAAAAGCATTTCTCTTTTTCTTCCTCCTTGATAGCGCCAGATACAGTTTTCCTTCTAGGTCATTTCACGGTGAAACCCAAAAGGCTTTTGATTTGAGTGCAGCTTAACCACTAGGACATATTAGAGGACCAGTTCGAAGACAAAATTCTGCCAAAACTGTGATTAGCTATTTAAACAGTTTCCAGGCTACTGTTTGTTTTTATGAGTTGATACTACTGTGGCATTTATTGTAACACAAGCAGAATTTCCGCAGTCACTGCGTATGCCCTAAAGACATGATCCCCCTATTTAGAATTATTTATGAAGTGTCTCTAGAAAATGAGTATGCTTTTCATATGGATAAAGAAATTGTCCTTATTAATAGCAGAACTGAGTACAAAAAGGAATAAAACACAGATTGACAAATGGGGTTATTTTCCTTTTCTAAAAACATATAAATATACATATTATTAGGTAATTATGAAATTTTTTGACAGTAAGGATACAGGTTCTGAGCATCTCATGGAGTGTCTCTCCAAGAGAGACATGGAGTGAGTCCAGTGGAGGGCTCCAAAGAAGATTAGGGGGCTGAAGCACCTCACTTACGGGAAAGCTGAGGGAGCTGGAACTGTTTAGCCTGGAGAAGAGAAGATAGAGAGGGGATAGTATCTAAATGGAGGTGTGAGGAGGATGGAGCCAGGCTCTTCTTGGTGGTGCCAAGCAGTAGGACAAGAGGCAACGGGCAGAAACTGATGCACAGGAAATTCCACCTGAACGTGAGGGAGAACTTCTTTACTGTGCAAGTGACCGTGCATTGGAACAGATTGCCCAGAGAAGTTGTGGAGTACCCTTTCCTGGAGATACTCAAAAGCCATCAGGACACAGTCCTGGGTAATGTGCTCTAGGGGACCCTGCTTGAGCAGGGGGCTTGGGCCAGGTGACCTCCAGTGGTCTCTTCCAACCTCAGCCATTCTGTGATGCTCCCAAATCACAGAATGACACTGTCTGTGTAAAGTGCCAGCGACAAAACGGTTTTGACTCTTTCATTAAGTTTAGATTTTTATCTAAATCATCGCTTAAAAGCCCTGGGGTTCTGCAGCCTATGACTACTGGTTATCCAACCTTCCCGTTTCCTTTTGCCTGTCCCTACAGGGCTCTCTCACAATGTCCTTTCTGTTCAAAGCAGGGTGCTCCGGCTGAACCCCCAAAGCTGCGGCTCTTCCCTCCGGCGAGCTGCAGCGGCGGGGCCGCGCTAACGCTGTTGTTTGTTTGCCAGGCGA
>NW_008237681.1:5770893-5820267 GCF_000691975.1 Corvus brachyrhynchos
TGGTGGTTCTGTGTTTGTCTCTGAATGGGTCTGTGTCTGTCTGTGTGTGTGTCTGTGTCTGTGTCTGTGTCTGTCTGTCTGAATCTGTCTGTGTGTGTGTGTGTCTGTGTGTCTGTGTCTGTGTCTGTGTGTGTGTCTGTGTGTGTGTGTGTCTGTGTGTGTGTCTGTGTCTGTGTCTGTGTCTGTCTGTCTGTATCTGTCTGTGTGTGTGTGTGTCTGTCTCTGTATCTGTGTCTGTGTCTGTGTGTGTCTGTGTGTGTGTCTGTGTCTGTGTCTGTCTGTCTGTATCTGTCTGTGTGTGTGTGTCTGTGTCTGTATCTGTGTCTGTGTCTGTGTGTGTCTGTGTGTGTGTCTGTGTCTGTGTCTGTCTGTCTGTATCTGTCTGTGTGTCCGTGTCTGTCTGTCTGTCTGTCTGTCTCTGAATGTGTCTCTGTGTCTGTCTCTGAATGTGTCTGTGTCTGTCTCTGTGTGTGTGTCTGCATCTGCGTCTCTGTGTCTGTGTCTCTGTGTGTGTCCCTGTGTGTCTGTATCTGTCTGTGTGTCCGTGTCTGTGTGTCTGTCTGGGTGTGTCTGTCTCTGAATGTGTCTCTGTGTTTGTCTCTGTGTCTGTCTGTGTGTGTGTCTGTGTCTGCGTCTGTCTGTGTGTTTGTCTGTGTCTGTGTGTGTGTCTCTGTGTGTCCGTCTGTGTCTGTCTGTGTGTCTATGTGTGTGTCTCTGTGTGTGTCTGTGTCTCTGTGTGTGTCTCTGTGTCCGTCTGTGTCTGTGTGTCTGTGTGTGTCCCTGTATGTCTGTGTATGTGTGTCTGCCCGTGTCCGTGTGTGTGTCTGTATCTGTGTGTGTGTGTCTCTGTGTCTGTCTGTGTCTGTGTGTGTGTCTGTGTGTCCGTGTGTGTCTGTGTGTGTGTATGTGTGTCTGCCCATGTGTGTGTCTGTGTGGTGTGTGTGTCTGTATCTGTGTGTGTGTCTGTGCATGTGTGTGTCTCTGTGTCTGTGTCCCCTCACTGGCATCCGCTGTGCGTCAGCGTCCATCTGCGTTACAAATCTCTGTGTGCTTGCACTTTGTAGCCCATTTCACACTCTGTCATGGGGGGGCAATTCCACCATCACTGTCCCTTTTAGCTGCATTACTTCCCTCTTGTTATATTTGGGGCAGGTATTTTGGACCGAATGTCTACTGTAGTGCACTTGACTTACCTGCCTTGGATGAAATAAAAAGCATATGGATTTGTGTGATGAGGTGGCTTGAATGAATTTTAAAAGTGCTGGAAGCCTTTGTTCCAATTTCACTGTAGGAGAAAAAGGGAAACTAATTTATCTGAAAAGTTTCATAAAACTCATCTCATTCTTTTTGCAAATTTTAATACCCTACATCCTGACTATGGCCAATACAGACAGATGAGCAGATCTGAATGGTTTTGAATTATATATGGTGCCATACTTCTGTTCTTCTTGGTATCTTTGTCCTTGTTCTCCTTATAATTATGAAAGCTATTCTTTTCCTCTGTAGGGACCAAACAGAATGAGCCATCAGTTTTGTGTGTCTTTTTTGCATCTTCCTCTGATTTTTCATATATTTTAGCAGGGACCTCCAAAGTTCCTGATTATATCCCCCATAATTTAACTCAAACTTAGTAAGATCTGAAGCTCACTTTCCTTTTATTGTAAGTCTTCTCTTCCTCGGCATCACCTTTTACTTTATTATATGGCCTTATTATTGATCACATTAAATTTAAATTATCATTCTTTTCAAGACGTCATAGGTCTCCACAATACCAACAGGTTGGTCCCTTTTTCCATTGCCACATCTGTGTGTTTTCCAAATGACTTTCAGGCAGAGTATTTGTAACCCTGGGGTCAGTCCCAGTATCATTAGCAACACTCAAGTTGTGAGCCACTTAGAAGCCAGCACATGGAGATAACGTTGCTCCTTTTTGCCTCAGAAATTGATGTATTTTTAGAGTGTGAAATCCTGTGCATCATTACTGTGAACTATTTATGCATTTTAATGTGCATAAATATATTTTTGAGACATCCTACGCAGTAATGTGTTCTGACTGCTGCGTCAGGGATCCTTACGTATTTGTTCTGTGTGCTTCATAGGCATGTATTTGATTTCCATGTTTATGGGGTTTATTCAGCCTGTTTTATATAGGTTTTAGGACCTTCTGGTATATGCTTAGATGGTCAAAGATTAAATTTCTCCATTTTTTTTTAAGGAGCCATATTGTATTTATCTGATATTGACAGAATGAGTAGATGAAAATGAGAGTTTTGATTCAGTGGTGTTCTCAGGTTGGTGATTAAGCTGCTAAAGAAGAAGGACATGGAGTTGTCTGGTTATTAACTGTACTTTATTGCAAACTTCATGAATTTTGATTCTACGTGAGGGGTAAGACTTCATTTTTCTTTTTCTTCTTTTTTTTTTTTTCCTGAGGAATAACCCAAAATTAGAAACTCGTATCCCATTACCTTCTTGTGAAGCTATTGAGTGAGCAGAATGTACCACACTGCACATTAAGAAATATGTAGAATCAGTAAGACACACAACGGAGAAGGTACAAATGGCATTTGTGTCATTGTCCTAAGATCCCAAAATCTGCGCGTTGGTGCTACAGTGTTGTTTCCAAAGTCATGTGAGGGTTGTTAAGGCCTTGGTGCATAAATAATACATCTGAAGGACTTCAGAAGAAACATGGTGACTCCATTAAATGTTGTTGAAGACGCTTCGTTTAAGAGTTGGACTCGATGATCCTTGTGGGTCCCTTCCAAGTCAGAATATTCTGTGATTCATTAAATTTCTGTTTTGGGAAAATCATACATGCCTTTTTTTTTTTTTTTCTCCCCCCCACATTAAGGAAAACACATACGTTTGGTGTGACATGTCTTTTGGCTTTCTTATTTGGAGTTGTAAAAACAATGACGCCTCTGGAAAATAGAAAAGCCTATCACAATCCAAGAATTCTGCTTTATGACTTGCAACATACTGTAATTATTCATAAGTGCTGTTCTTTCTGTCTTCTCAATCATATCCCCAAATAATCCATGTCACAGCAGTGTTCACAGGATTAGATTCAGAATAAAAAGATAGTGTTTCCTAATGATAGTTTTCCCAGATTTGCTTATTCTTGCAGAAGGACCGGGTGCATCCTAGCCGTTCTTCTTACTTGGGTATAAAACATACAGATATAGTATTTTTATCACTTCTGGTTTACTGTATCTCTGTCGTAGTTAAACTAGATCTTGTACGGCTCTTACTTTTTATTTTTATTATATATTTTATAGGCCATAAGAACCAGATTGTTTAAAGCTCTTGGTGTTATTTGGGCAAATTCCCTTTTAGGACAGTTGTGTTGTTCTATCTACAAAATCTTGTTTGGCTATGAAAGTAGTTGCATATTCTGTTCCTCTGAACTGTGATCCATCTTTTGAAGTGTAGCTATTTGCAGTGGCCATGAGGACATTTCTCTGTCTTTTCAATTTTTTACTATATTTTTATAGATAGAGCTGAAAGAGTATGCAAAAAAAATCTTCACACATCATTTTTTTCCATTTTTTTAGCAATGTGTATTTTTCATGTGTGTGGGTTCCTCAGTTTATATATAAAGTGTTCTTCTCTCAACATTTTCTGTGAATTTTTTGTCACATAATCTGCTTATTTCAGGTGAAGTGTGTTAAGTGCAGGCCATGCAGTGAAGAGTATGTGAAAAATACACTTTGCTCATTGTTTAACTTTTTTTGTTGGTTTTTTTTCAATCTTGACCCTATCGGGAATATATCTTCTTATTACTAGGATGGTAAAGAGAGACTATTTAATCTAATGTACACTTAATAAATACTTTCCTGTTACACTTTACTCTGTCCACCAAATAGATTTTTTTTACATTTAGCATTTATATTGGCTGTTCCTGCTTAGCTGTGTGAATTGCTTTTATAAATGCTTTATTTGCTAAAACACGTGATTCCATCTGCTCCAAGACTATTTTTAAGTTTACCTACTGCAAAACCACACTTCCATTGTAAATTGCCACTATGAAATGCATAAAAAGTCTTTTTCTTATATAAAGGCAACTGTAAGAATAATGGTGTTGCCAAGTGACATGATTTTATCCTAAAATTAGAAATCTTCTAAAAATTTCCATGTGAATGAATTATTTTTGCTGTTTGCCATGCAGTGTTTTCTCTTTTTTCATCTCCAGGATTATTTACAGTATACCTGATTAATGCATATCCCATTTTTCTATAAAATGTGAAAGCAAAAGTTAAGTGAGATCTACAACAGCCTCTATCTTAAGGAAACTCTTAAGGAAACTCCTCAGACTAAGTGGTAGGTAGTAAGTGCCTGGAGGAGGACTGTGAAGAAAAAGAAAAATCCAGTTGGATGCAGTTGGTGGGAAGTAAAGACTATATAAAGTAAAAAGTTAGAATAAGAAGTTGCAGAAGAGACAGTGTGGAGGGATCTGAAGAAGAGGTGGAGGCAGACAGGAAGGTCCACAGAAGCATGAGAAGCAGGACATAAAATGTAGGAGGGTCATGGGAGAGGTGGGCAGAATAAAGCGACAGAGAATGAATGACAAGATAGGAAGCAGTTCATATGAGTTTTCTTCTAGAAAATGTTTAGAATATTAAACCCAGATCCTTTCATGAGTTTGTCGTTTAAGGTCTGTTTATTCAATGTCACGTTTTGTTCTTTGCTAGTTCGATCTCTTTGCAGTTAGCAGTCTCCTTGCAAAAAGTGTATTTCAAATAAATCTGTAATTATTCCCTTAAGAAAATGTGAATGATTTAGTTGCAGAGGATCATACTTGATGCTATAGATGGTAGCATGAAAGCACGCCAAAAACAAAGGAAAGGAAAAAGGAGAACATAAACCCTCTCATCAGAATAGCCATCAAACAATAGACAGGAAGAGTTCTTGAGCATTAGCTTTATGTGCTATTTAACTTTTTTCCAGGATGGAAAACTCTACAGTTTCATGGAGTCATTCTATCTTGACTTCATCATACACATGATAAAAAGATTTTTTAAACTAGCATCTCTCCTAAGGCTACATTTTCTTAATGAAAGTTGATGAAAACTGACATACTGGGGGATATTTCCTAATGAAAACAAAACTTTAATTTAAATATTTGAAAACACTTTGTAAGCCTGAACTAGAAGAAATGGTCCTTATCAGAGGCTGCCTGACTGCCATGGTGAACTAGCCCAGGCTTTTTCCCAGATGTCTTCACTATGATAGTGGACAATGCTAGATTCTCTTCAAAAGCTCCATGAAATGAGAGTAAGTAACTGGTAGACTTCATCGAAGTGTCTGTTAGGCGGAGATGGCCTTAAAATTTGAAGCATGAGAACTTAAATTTATTTCCAAACTTAACTTACTTTTTTTCCTGTTTAAAGTCTAAATATTGTGATCTAGATCTTCAGTGTCCAACCCACTTTTGGAATCTGAAGTTCTTGTTCTGAGCATTCTTTGCCATGTTTTATAGCTGGAAAAGACTATTTCCATTGTAGTGTTGATGACATCAGATTTTTCTTTTTATTATGAGATGGTACTTCTCTCATTTTGCCACACAGGGCATGAAGGTCCTCAGTCTGTGGATATACTAGGGTGCATATAGTGAGGTGGTATTTATATATATGTATGTATTTGTGTGTGTATATATATACACATAATTTAGCATATATAGATATAGGTATGTACTAGTGTATGTTTGTGTATATATTTATATATACACAAAGATTTTGTGTTCTTCTCTCATACAGAAATTAAGTTCCATGTGAGAACAGTCCTTCAATCTCTCAGTGCATGCTGACACACTTCAACATTTCATTCTGTGTTGAGCTGTCTGTGACTCCTAGTCGATGTCAGTTAAGACAAGGAAGTATTTGTGGGGAAAAGAAAATGCCCATTGATTAACTCTTTTGGGTTTTTATACTTGCTTTACAGGCCAAAGTTCAAAAATCATCAGTTCATCTCCAAGCATAGAGAGCTTGTCGGGAGGACGTGAATTTACAGGATCTCCACCTTTGTCTGCATCAAAAAAGGATTCCTTTTTCAGCACCATCTCCCGCTCACGTTCCCAAAGCAAAACTATGAGCAGAAAAGAGTCGGTGGGTTCTTTTAAGTTTTTTAATCTATTTTGATGTCACACTGCATTACTTGGTAGAGACACTCATTTCTTCTATACATAGAGCACTTTCACTTGGAAATGTTTCCTTTAGCACACATTAATGGCCACAGCATAAATAAGCTATTTCAACTGTTTGTGCTGAGTGATGTCACCATTATGGCTTCCATCCCATTATCCTACCTGAAATGAAACCGCGAAAGTGCCTGTTGCCTCTGGGAAAGACGAGAGAAGTCCTGTAAGATTTCTTGCTTTGTTAGACTTTTGTTGTAGTCCTGAAGTTAATAAGCAGTTCAGTGGGAAGCTTGAATGCTCAGCAGATCCAAACATGTCCATCTGTTGTCCCTGAAATTCCTTAATACATCAGAGGTTTCCCAGTGCCTGTAGCATCTGTAGTCTACAGTCACAGTTCTATTTCTTGCGCAGCTCTGACCTTCCATTTGGTCACAAGAAGCTAGTATTTAAACAGGTTGTTCTCATCCAAGAAAATCAGCTCTTCTCATGGGTATGTTCCAAAGAAATTCTCATCCCATACAAGATATTTTAGGAACACTGCTGTGATAAACTAGGTATTCCATGGAACATGAGGATCCTTGTTTAGTCTCTAAACACATTTCGCTTTGTCTCTCTGCTGACTAGAGAACAGTTACATAGCAGATGTAGTAAGTTGTACTTTTTGTAAGGTGATGGCACAGTGGTTTTCTCCATTCTTTTTTCACAGATGTAGGCTCAAATAACTCCCTATTGATTTCAATAAGTAGGAATTGTAATAGCCAAAACTTCTGTTACAGCATTCTTCAGGTGTTCAGAGCTAATACTGCACAGAAATTTCTTCTGAACTTCTCAGCACTTTTTATTTTCAACAGCAGAATCTTTATTAATAGTCACATCATGTTTTCAATTTGATATTCAAAACGTTCTAATGAAATGCACAACTTTGTGCAACTTTGTTCAGTTTTTGTTCACTGAATGAGGGTGTTTAATTCTTGTTCCAAATGCTTTACTGTTGTCTAAAGAAAAGCTGTGTTTTGTGGTTAGTCAACAAGAAGCTATAATTTTGGTTTGTGACCATTTAAAACATGTTGAATTTAATTTAAAGCTAAAACAACAATTTAATTTCTTTCTGCTTGTCCTCATGAGTTGAAGAAAAATAAATACAGCAGTATTGAACTTTTCTTTTTATGTGGCTTAACAAGATCTAAATACAGCTTTCATTTGCAGCTTTTATCCAGGCCAGAACTTGGGGGTTTTGCACCCGTAAAATTTAAGAATAATTCCTCCTTAGTCCTCTAATAGGAGGCAGGAGAATGTACCACTATATATTCATACTCAATTAAAATCCATTCATTATTAACATGTTTTCCGGGTAAACAATGTCCCAGATTTGGGGTATTTTATAAATGTTTTCATCAAGAATTTTTGATAAAGAGTTATTCATTATAACAGATTTGTTGTCTTTATGATCATTTTCAGTGGATTCATAATCATGATAAACAAAGCAGGGCATAGATTTTCAAAATAATTCTTTGAACTGTGATATGTAATTTATATTTTAGCATTTTATGATTGAAGAGCTAGAAAAGGTTTTAGGCTACCATTTCCTTGTGTTCAGTTTTTGACTGACGCTTAATATGGCAAAACGGAATTTGTAGCAGATCCAAGAGTAAAAGGTTTGTTTAAATCTGTTTTGTGCTGCACAAGAAAATGTTTGGATTTTGTTTTCCTGTAAAGTTCATGGTACTTCATTTTCCATGTAGAGTAGAAGATCCTAAAGAGTTCTTCCTGAGGTCCCAAAGTAGTTGCATCAGTATTCTCCAGTTGTACAATTGCTTCTTTTCCATGTTTTCTGGAAGCAGAAGTCTTGAAAACATAATGGATCCACATCTTTGTTTTATTTATCAAACTGAGCTGGTTTACATTTTTAATCTAATAATTATACAGATTACAGTGTTAAGTATTAGGGAAATTACCTTTGTTGGAACGTTGCCATGCATCAATCTCTTTACAAAAAGGTGGTTTTGAAATCAGATATTCTTGGTGTGGCAGATGAAAGATAATCCATTTTCTCTTCATCCTTGTATTTCTAATACCAACCCTTTCCAAGCAAAGTGGAAGTGGAATGCATGTGTAAAAATACATCCTTTAACATGCAGTTAAAATAAGTTATTTTCACAGAGCAGAGTGTGTTACTGTAATAGTGTCATGAGATGAACAGGAATGTCATTGTCAGACTGCACTGGAGTTCTGTGTCCAGCACTGGGCTCCCCAGTACAAGAGAGACATGGGCATACTGGAAAAAGTTCAGCAAAGGGCCACAAAGGTGATGAAGGGACTGGAGCATCTCTCCTGTGAGGAAAGGCTGAGAGAGCTGGGACTGTTCAGCCTGGAAAAGAGACGGCTCAGAGGGGATCTCTCCAATGTGTTTCAGTATCTGGAGGGAGGGAGTAAAGAGAACAGAGCCAGGCTCTTTTCAGTGGTGCCCAGTGACAGGACTAGAGGCAATGGGCACCAGCTGCAACACAGGAGGATGTCTGATCGTCAAGGAAACATTTTCTTTTGCTCTTGAGAGTGGCTGAGCATTGGCATAGGTTACGCAGGCAGATTGTGGATTCTCCACCCTTGGAGATCTCAGAAGCCATCTGGACACTAATCCTGGGCAGCCAGCCATGCTTGGTGGCCCTTCTTGAGTGTGGGGTTAGGCAAGATGAGCTTCTGAGGTCCCTTTCAACCTCAGCCATTCTGGGATTCTGGAGAGGATAGACTCCCACGGAGGAATGTGACATGTCTAAATTCTTTCTTTCCTGAAGAGAGTCCAACAAGTTGGGCTTTATCTGTGAGAGTTACAAACAAAATTGATACTTAACTTGTTTCATTGCCTCCAGGAATACACTGTGTCCATTTATCATACTAAGGACTTCTTAAGGTTATATTTATTTGCATTTGGGTTATATTTATTCTTCTACATATTTTTTTTCCCCTCAGATGCAAAGATCAATGTAGCGACTTTTTTATTTCTGTTACCAGAAACAGATGTTCCCTGTTTTATTTAGTTAAAGAAATGAATCTACAGCCTCAGGGCTGAATGCACAATATCAGATCATGTTCTGGCAGCCTGTAGCATGCTGATGTTTTTCATGTTGCTCTTGACTGGCACAAAGCTGTATGTTAATGTGAGGTCCACCAAATGGGTTTGGAAGCCTGTTTTGTGCCCAGCATTGAGATGGTTCCCTGCTCCTTTGTATCCTTTGTGGATTTCTGACAGGAATAACTTAAGCAGCAGTTTCTGGAGCTGTTTTCCTGTAAACAAACACAGGAAATTTTAATCTGTAATGCACTCTAGTGTCCACTATCTTCTGAATGGTTCAGTCTTGCTGGAATAAAGTCCTGCAAAAGTTCCTCTCCTAGCCTACTGCCCTCTACTTTTCGGCAGAGTTGTGAAATAGGGTGCATTTGTGGTCCATTTATTTCTCATTATGTTTCGTTTATGTCTCCAGCAACCATTAAAGAAAGTCTACCCCTCTTTTTAGCAAATAGCAAAGCTACTTAGATGTTGATTCTGGCAAATATGGTTGCCTGGTCCCAGTTTCTGGCAGAATCTTCTGTAAATTGCTTTCAGACATGGAGATGTGCCTGAGAGGAAACTTCTGAGTCAAACAATATAAACATTTTTTAAACTTTCATTAAAAAGAAAAAAAGTAGGAAAATGTGGATTTGACTGAAAAGAAAGTTTTAATTTGGGGAAACTGTGTATTTTAACAAGTAAATTTCTACATAAAAGGTTTCAACTTAAGAAAAATCAAATTACCCATTTGGAAAATATATTTGTTAAAAAATTCCCAAGAAGGAAACATTTCTAAGGAAAATCTGGAGCAGTTAATTTTCTTTACTAAAATAATTTACAAACATGGTCAATCAGAATCCTCATTTCTTAGCAAAAATATCCTGAACAGAAGTGTCATGCATCATGCTGGTTTTGATTACACAGACTTTTTAATTAAATCAAATTTGACAACATATGCTATTGTCCCCACAAGCACGTATAAACAACTGTTACTGTCTGTGATTTACATAGCTAGCCTGACTGATTTGAAGTTAGTTATGAGTACCCCTACAGGTTAGAAAATTAATGTATGCCATTATTTTCAATTAAATAGGCATCTGCTTTACTGGTTTAAGAGCCTGAGTTTAAGCATACAAAGTTGACAGTTCTGCTCAAGTAGAAGTGGTATATGAAAACCAAAGAGATAATAAAAGAAATACTAGGCAACCACACAAAGAAAACCATGTATGCAGAAATTCCTTTGAAGAAGAACATGCCTTTTGTGCATGGTACACATCTTGGAGATGGTTTTTGTTACCATATATCTTTTCCCTGACTGTCACTTTTACAATTTCTTTACAATGTTTTAAGCAAAATACTTGTCAGTTCATACTTAGCAATGCCAAGCATTTATTTGGAAGTACAAATGCTATGATGAAATGTGTTTTTTTCATTAAGCATCATAAAATGTGCCCAGAATAAGTTAGTTTGTCTGTATACATCATCCAATGCCTTGATCAGTATATTGGATTTGTTAGGCCTAAAGTTACAGACATGTTGATTATTCTCAATGCCATTAAGTTTAAAATACTTTAATGCCTTCATGTTTAACTGTAGTTAATACTGGAGGACATATGTCTCCCTTATTCTGATGTGACAGGCCAATTCAGACACAAAAAAAATGCAATTTATTTAATACTTTGGTGCTTGTCCAATTTTAGGGTTAGATGAAAAGAATATTAAATTTCAGATGCTGATGGGTCACATGAACAGAGTTTGTAGAAAAACCTCTGAGGTATTTTGGAAGTATGGTTTTTTTCTTGGTTGCCTTCCTCTGGCTCAAACAACATCCTGTAACTCAAATGAAAGAGCTGAAAAGAGTAGAAGAAAAAATAAGTTGCCTTTTTTAGTTTATTAGAAATACTTGCAAGTTTCTTATAATTTAATGAAGCAACAGCTGTATGCATGAGTGGCAGCTTTGAATCCTAGAGCTCCTTATCTTTTTTGGAGTGATTCATTTCAGGGAAAAGAAACTGTACTGTGATAAAAACTGGAAGTTAATTGCTTAGAAAAAAAAAGATGAATAAAAACCCAAGTGGCTCTGCAGTGCTTTTTCTGTCATATTACGAGCATTAAACATGTATACAGAACAGACCTGTGGGGCCATTTGGAATATTTTAAAAATGTCAATGTAAACTTGTCTTTCTCTGGTACAAAAGATTCAGATTCTGCACTGAAGCAGAATGATACCGCTTGGAAAAGGCAATAAGGACTTCAAACATTATTGGGTAGCCCTAAACTGTCAGAGTTTAAAAATTACGAAAATCAAGAATGAATGAGACCATCAGCAGTGTTTACAAAAGGATCAAAGTGACTTAGGATACTAGAAGTGTGACACTTCACAGCAACCATGCTACCAGCAGAGGTACAGGATTTGCTCTGTCCATCCTCTTTCCATACATTAATCATGAAGTTAATGTTTCAGCATCCCAGTGGCAAAGAAAAACATACCAGAGGGTCTGTGTTGGTAACTTGAGCTGCCCCATTTTCCTTTCCAGTGGGAATTTCATCTCTTCATCCTGCTCTTTTAAGATAACACCATGAAATTACTGTCCATTTCTGTGCAGAGCTGAGAGACCTGCACTGAACTCTCAACAAAAACATGGATGTGGATGAGACACATGCCTCTAAACCAGGCTGTTGTTTTATTTGGGAGTTTTTGAGCTGAAAGGGTTTCTGTGTTTGGAAGACTTTTTTTTCCCACTGGAATAGGTTGTGGCTATGCATTTAATAGCTTGATTCTTATTTTTGTCTGCATTTTGTTAAGTCAAACAATTCCCTATAAAAACAACAAGACTTGTACTTCTGTTATTTTAACAATGTAGTATAAGTGGTGTATATTTAGAGCCCCAACATAATCACTATACTTAAATTTTACCTTCCTTAAACTCTGAAAAATTAGAGATTCTAAAACCCTTAAATAAATAATCCTGCTCTGGTCTACATCCTCAATCATGTTAGGAATCACAGCAAAGGTCAAATACATCCAGCCTGACCAGAGGAAGATTTAGTGAAACTATTTTGCAACTGATGCTTAAAAAGAATTTAAATGAGTATGAGTTTAACAAAGAGTGTAGGACTTTGAGAGTCCTTCATAAAGGGCTGTGTATGTTGAACTGTGTGTGTATTAAAAAGCTTATTCAGGCAGCAAAATCAAGAAGTATACTTATATAAGTCCATCACACCTAATCAACTCTTTCAGTAAGGTTCAAGCAAATACGTTAGTATTATAATATTGAAGCATGGAGCACAAACTTTAATTAATTGCAGAATTTCTATGTATTAATCATTCCATATCCCTAACCATCCCCATATGCATTCAGCAACACTTACCACATTGTTTCAGAGCGCTCGAAAATCATAAAATGGCGAGGCTATTTCCCTGTTCACATTTCTCTTACATTTGCCACAGTGGGCTTATGCAGCCTTAAAGGCCAGCAATGTGTGTAACAGATGGGCAGAAAGTCCCTCAGATGTGATACTGAATGTAATGGAGGAAATGGGATTATCATTTGCCTATGTGTTTATTTATAACTATTTCCAAAATGCTTACAGCCATACCATCTAAATTGATGTATCAGTTTTTTATTTATGAAGAAATTTTCTGATATTCTTAAATCAACAATCTCAACAGCAGCACTGAGAGAAGCCTTTTATCAGCATTTGTGTTCAAAGGATAATTCCTAGTACCCTACAGCTCTTTCTGTTCTTATCTATTCCCTTACCAAGTGGAATACTACCTATTTTCTCAGCTGTTCAGTGCCTACCAATCCACAACGAGTTATGCACAGCTTTTTGCATTCCATGGACCTTGCAGATTTTTATGGGTTTCATTTTTAAACTGTCTCTTGGCAGTCCCAGAATGCAGTGCTCGCAGGTGGACTTGTGCAGGCAGCAGGTAGATAAGTCTCCCATGTCTTGTGTCTGCTGGCAGAATTTTCTTTCCATCCCTGCCTTCCTTGTCTCCAGGCAGGAGCTTTCTCCATTAGTCGTATTTATCCTTCCCCATCTTCCTACTAGGGAAAAATTGTCTGATCATAGAAGTGGAATATTTTTAAGAGGAAAATGTACCCAGGTTAGATGAAAACAAGTCCTTCTCATGCTCCAGTAGTACAGTTGCTGGTTTCTAGCTCTGAACAGTGAGGCTGGTGCACCTGGAAGCTGTTCCAGTAATAGGTTTGACAGTGGGAGGTGTTTTGGAGAATTTCCAAGCCCATGGTCCTTTGCCACTAACATCTCCAGGCAAGGTGGGATGTGGCAAACCAAGCTGATTCCAACAGCGTGACACTGGCAAATTGGCTTTGAACTGTTCAAGATGGAAGTTCAACAGCAGGACCTGGTGATTAGAAGCTGTTAGCCAGAATTTCAGCGCTTTTCAGGACTTTAATTGAAATTGAACGTATCTGTCAGTGTAGGGAGATCCTCTGAGGCACCATCTTTCATTTTCTTCCAAATATTTAAGCTTTATTTTAAGAGACAATAAATCAAATAAACTGATAATCATACATCAATGCAATAAAACAGCTATTTTGCCTCAAAGTCACCAATCTTAGTAGAGTTTATAAATAAATATGGATTGTAAATGGATAGTGTTTATTTGTAAAGAATAATAAATAAACATGTAAACTCCTAAAACTAGGGGGCAAGGAAGAGGAGAGTTATTCTAGTTTGGAAGAAGAGGATAAATAATTGACTACAAATTCTTGTTTCTTATATTTCGGGAAAGCTACAGATGCATAATGCAGTAAAATACACATGTGCATGTATGTCACCCATATTCAAATTCAAAAACAGTATGAAAACCATACTTCTTCTTGCATTTAGAAAGTGTGGGTCTCCTCAACAAATGCTAACTCCAGAATGCTAGAAATTTGGATGTTGGAAAAGGGTTTCTGGGTCATTGGTTATTCAGAATCCAAGTTGCAGCCCCTGTCAATTTTGTTGGGGCTTGTTCTCTATTTTGAGGGTGAATGTTAAGTACGGAAAGGCTGAAATTCTTATTCCTTTAATCCTTTATTAATAATCTCTTGGTTCTGTTTATGTGTGCATAGCTTGGAGAAGTATAGTGAGATGCCATGCCTTACTGTGTTGTTACAGAGAACACACAGAGGAAGTAAGGACTGTACTAATGCCCAAAAATACGTGCCTTTGCAGGTGAATGCCTTCTAGCATTTTAATTCATTGCCAAATTTGTCTTGGTCTCATTCTATTTGAACATTTTTATCTCTATTATAAAATTCCTTTCTTGTCTTTGATACTTGTTTTCAATCAGAGCACTCTGAACCAAGTATGTTGTTGTTGTTGTTGTTGTGTTGGTACATAAACTGATTTAGCTTGGCTCCTAGGAGTCATAGTGGATATTTTGTTGACCTTTCCTTCATTTTTCATTTTATTTTCTTATTTTTTCCTAGTCCCATTCCCCCACCCCTTTCAGAGGGTTGTCACAGATATATGTTCACAAAAGATTTGGCAGTGGCAATTCTGTTTCGGGTTTTAAAACAGGTAATTACTCTTCTGCATTTACTTCTTTGAGAAGAAGAAGATACATTGTACCCTGAAATGTTTTAACTTTGACAGCACTACGTTTGAAACCTAGACTTCTCGGATTACCGTTTGCCTAATTCATTTGTGCTTACTCTGATGTCTTCTGATGTATTTTGAGATGTACAGTACTACCGGAAAGCAAAATTGGAAAGCAACAGGTCAAAGTAATGATAAGACAGAGAAGAAAAGAGATTTTTTTAAAAAAAAAGGTTTCTCTAGTCTGACAGAGAACCTGTTTGTGCTTTAAGGGTTCTGATCCAGAAAAGCAGTGAAATAAGTATGTAACTATCAGTAAGTGTAAAGTCTGAGCAACTATGCCTACTAGCACTACACTGCACTAGTGAAATTAAGAGAAAATTTAAAGAGTAGAAAAGAAAAAAGGGAAGGAAGACATTCCTACTTAAGCTATCTCATACCACACTGGAATAGCAGTCCGAGTTAAAATGGTGTGGGAAAAAAAAAAGCATGAGCAGGAGTCAAAGTGGTATCAAATAAAAACATGGTTCATGTTTGCTGTGCATACAATCTAAAGGAACAAAATGCAAGTTTGTAGAACTTAGCTGAAAGTACTGTGCTTAAAATGTTTAACATTTATGAAAGTATATTCAAAATAATACAAACTAGGCAGCTGTGAAGATGTGAAGAACACAAAACATGAGTTATTTGGAAATACATTAAGCATGGGGATATTTTAATTAGCACATAGGCATATAAATACTGTCAGATAATGGTTCAGCACAGGAAATCAATACATAACCTCTACTTCTGCAGGAATTAGTATATGAAGGCAGTATCTGAACTTCTTTATGTCCTCCCTGGGTAATATATTAATATCCGCAAAATTTCATTTTGTGCAAAAATTTCACGAGTACCAAAATTTCAGTGTAAAAGTGACAACATACATTTCACCTCTGACTCTGATGTGCTTGGTACACTTTCATCTAATCATTTCATAGCCCCTTCCACAAAGAAGACACTTTCTCTTAACATCTGCAAAATAAATGCTTTATGAAAACTCTCTCAAAAATTCCACCTTTTCATCAACAACAGTTTGGCTCCATGCTGAAGCCATGTCTAGAAGACTGACTAATATAGCCATATTGTTTCCATGTCCTCCCCATATGTGTGTCTCCAGCCATCTGTTGTCTCTTGGCTTGCACTGTGAAGTCCTTCAGAGAAGCGGGATTTTTCTTTGTGTTTGTACAGCACCCAGCAGAGCAAGGCCTTGGTCCTGATGAGTGATGCAGTTAAATAATAGGACCGTGAGTGATGCAGTTAAATAATAGACAAGTTAAATTTGTAAATAAAATAAATTAAAAGTTTGGGTTAAGTTCAACTGTATGTAATTCAGTGCTCAGAAACAGGGGTTTCTGGTTTAAATGTCAGCATATGCTGTAGACTATTCTGTGGCTGGCATAGAATATAAAAAAATTATGGGGGTGTCAACCAACATTCAGCTGTTAGAGATTCAAGATTATAAGGTTAAATCTTGTATTTAATTCTTAGATTAGAAAATGAAATAAATTCTCACAAAATGGAAAGAGTAACCACTGCTTTTTACTCCAGGGGAATTTGCTTAAAATTAAATGAGAAAGTAATTTATGCCTTGCATCTGAGTCTTGTTTGACTTGTAAACTGCTACTGACATCCAAAAAGTATACTATCTGTATAATTTATGAATAAGAACTTATGTATTGGAAAGACCCTTAGCAAGTCCCTGACTTCAGGATTTCCATGTATCAATCTAGTTTTTCCCATTATTTCCTCTAAATGTTTTGATACCTCAAATCAAAATTATTTTCTAATTTGCCCTGCCAATTTGCCAAGAGCTATGGGATGTTTCCTGAGTGCTCTTACTATGAATGCTGAAAAAACTGAAAATGTGGCTGGGCAAATTAATATAAGAAAAGTAGCTATTAACTACAGGAAAAAACAAACAAGCAAACTAAGAAACCCCACACCACCTCTAGCTCAAGACATTGCTGATGTGCAAATCTGTGTAGTCTGGAAGAGTATTCTGGGCAGTACCGTCACATGTTTATGTCATGACATCCTTTTTTGTCCACATTTCACTGAACCGATCATTGACTGTCATCAGAACAGACCCCAGGAAGACTGGGCTCTTCTGCCAACTCAATTCTGCCACTAATTGGTTTTTTTATGTTTTAAATTTCAGTATTAGTGCTTAAATGCCTTAAATACCTTTAAATACTCTTCTCTTTGAAGGTAGTTTCTTTTCCACAGCACTTAGCATTTGGTAGTGCTGCCAAGTTAATTCTTATCCAGGATTCAGATATAAGATTAATGGAATTTTGCCATTCTGAGAATACATGAATGAAATGCTTGGACATACATTGTTGTAAGCTTTGACAACAGAGTTTGCTTTTTCTTGACTTTCCTACATGATAAAACAGACAGAAGCACAATTTTTCTTTCATTTCCTGAATAGTGAGACTGAAAACTAAATGGTATTGTGAAAGAAAGGCATTACAGTCCTGATTTTCTGGGTTTGTATTCCCTGTTTTCCATACTTCTGTGTTAAGCTACATGTCATGTATTTGGGAGAAAATTTGTTTAAACTAATAAAAACAATTTTGAGAAAGAGTGGCTTCTTCCAAAACTACGTCATCAGACCTTGTAAAGGATGCCAAATTCCAGTGTCCTTACCCAGGTCTGCAACCCATATTGCAGCTTGTAAAGCCATGAGCTGTAAAAGGATAGGATTACAATGTCAAAACTGTAAAACTTTCTGTTCTTGACTACACTGACCACTTTCAGTTATTCACAGCTGTTTTTCTGATGCAGTAAAATTTGGTGAAAAATGGGGCATGGGAGAGGCATTGCTGATCTCATTATGAGCTCAGGAGAGAAGGAAGGATATAAAAAATTTATTTCCATACCTGTCTTTGTAAAGGTGAGAAGATAGATGAAAGGAAGGGTAATAAAAGCAGAAGAACAAGCTTTGGACAAATGGAGAGTACCAGAACTGTATAGACTGGGGGAGAAAATAGCAAAGAAATGTCAAAAAAATTAATCATAAAAGAATTAGTTTTCATGGCAAAAGAAAAAAAGGAAATGTAACAATGTAAGCAAAGTTCTCTGTGTGGATAAGAAGAAAGACAAATATGAGAAACAAAAATGTAAGTCAAGTTTTTGCAGATTCAGTCTTGCCCAAGCCAGGAAAATAGTTAGAGATGTGTATATGAAGGCATTCAAATAGAATCTTGCTTTGACCGGGCACATAAATCCCAGCCTGCTTTATATTGTTAGTGAAATGTAAATCAATGTAGCATCACAAATAAACGACTTCCTTTTCATTCTCCTGTTCAGTTCTAGATGTTAATGGTTATCTGTAAGTCTCTACATCATCCACAGTGTTGAAGGTGTGTAATAGTTTTTTTTAAACCCTGGGACTGAATTTTCAGAAAGTATTAAGTTGTTTTTCTGCAAGATTGCATATGTAATTTTGCAGATCTTGGTCTCCCTTATCTGATGCAGTGATTCCTTAGTTTGATTTGCTGCTTGATTTGCTTCTCTTCCTCATAATGCAGGTCCCAATATTAGAAAATATTGAGCTTTATAGAACATGTTGATTGGTAAATTGACACTGATTTTGTATTTTGGTTGAATGAGTTGGAATTGTTGTTCGTGTGTTTCTGGTGCTGTGCATGTCAGATCAGCTGAAAGGGCAGTTTCAGCTGAAAGGTTGGTCCAGGCCATACTGGATTTCTCCTGACTTACATTTGGCATGTTTGAAGAATTTATAAGTCTCTGTTCATGCATAAGAGACCAAATCAACACTGCTATGGGTACATAAAATAAGAACGATATCCAGGCTGCTCATTTTGTTAGCACAATGAAAAGTTTGCACTTAGAGAAAAGTGCAGTGTATACTGCACTGAGAGCATCTGCACTATGCTGGCTATCAATCAGTTGTTTCATCTAATACTGCTAAAAAATTTGATGCTAAAATACTGAAAAAAATATACTTTTTCCTGAGGGGCTTTGTGATTTGGCTGCTTACATGTACAGAGCAATCTTAGAAAGGTACTGTGAAAAGATTAGTCTTAGAAATGTACAAAAGAGACTTCTGCTTAAGTTGCTACTTGGAATAAGACAATCACTAGCATCGGCTCAGGTCAGTGACTTTGAATAGAAACTACCTCTTCTGTAAGTAACCTCTTCCAGTCCTGCACTGCTCTTCTAATGAAGAATATTTTCCTAATGACCAATTTGAATCTTCCAAGGTTCAAATGTTTTGACCCAGTTTTGGGCCATAGTGCCTTTCATAACATCTGTGAAGAGTTTGATTACATAATCTTTGTCACTTCGTGTAGTTGCAGGCTCCCAGTAGATTCCCCTTGAGCTCCTCTCACCAAAATAAACAAGCACTGCTCCTTCAGCCTCTCCTCCAGACCTGGAGCCTTCATAGCAGCCCTACCCTGGTCCCTCTCCAGTTTCTCATTTTCCTTAAACTGTAGGCCCAAAGCGTTGTTAAATGCGAGGACTCACAAGCACTGAGTAGAGAGGGGTGTAATGACTTTCCTGGATCTGCTGACCACATTGCTCATAATGTAGCCCAGCGCAACTGTTTACATTAGTCATGAGAAGAGAACTTTATAATAAACAGCTCAACAGCCACTATAGCTTCTATATCCTTTTCAGCAGATCTGAAACAAAAGTTTCCGTCCCTGTCTGCACTGGTGCGTTGGGATTTTTCTTCTCAGGTGCAGAATTTTGCACTTATGGAAATTTCTAAAACAGAAACCTCGAAAAGGCTTCTCTTGCCTAGGCTTCATGTGTCACATGGTGTTTGTGAGTTGAAGTTCCACCAGTCAGCACAGCAGCCACACCTCCCAATTTTGAATCATCTGAAAATCTACTCAGTGTACATTCTGTCTCCTTATCCAGCCTGTTGATGAAGATACTGAGCAGTGTCTTCATAGCAGTCTGTTTGTTACTGTGCTCATTTCCAAACATCGAGCTATTGACTCTGTTCTTTAAGCTTGGGATTCTGAACGATCCAGCCTGCCTACAGTCCTTTCATTCAGCCCATGCTTCATCATATTATAAGTGACAGTGCTTTTGAAAATACGTGTCAAAAGCATAACTAAAGCAAAAATCCATTGCATTCACTTCCTTCCCTTCATCTGCATGGCCAGTTATTTCATCATAGTGGGCAACCAGGTTGGTCAAGCATGATTTGCTCTTGGTAAATCCTTGTTGACTTTTCTTGATTATTGTCTTGTCCTTTACATGTTGGAAATTGATTCCAAGAGGACATGCTCCACGATTTTTCCAAGGACTAAGGTGAGGCCAACCATTGTATAGTTCCTTAGATACTCCTCCTCACTCTTCTTTAGTATGTGTGTAAAATTAACCTTTCTGCAGTCATCAAGGATGTTCTGTAACAGCAGTGATTTTTCACAGGTGGTAGCCAGTGGTGTTGCAATCACCCTGTCGGTTTTTTCAGCAGCCATAAGTATGTCCCATGTGGTCCCGTGTATTTGAATGCACACTGCTTCTTCAGGTGTTCACTAACTTATGTTCCTCCCCCCTCCATAGCCCTTTCTCTCCTTCTCAAACAGTATATGCAGGGGTCTGGGAACAGAGTTGGCCTAAAAAGTGAGATGCAAGTATGGATTCAAGTGCTGCAGCCTTTTCTGTGTCATCTGTCATTGTCTTATCTCCCTTAGTAAGCAACAGACCTACATTTTCCTTGAATCTCCTTTTGCTGCTCTGCGTACTTGTAAAATTCTTTCTTGTAACCCCTTAATGTCCCCCATTAATTTTTGCTCCAGATGGGTTTTGTCCTTCCTAGTCTTGTTCATGTGCCCAAACAATGATTGTATGCCTGTCCTTTGTTTCCTGTCATTGTTTCCACACAGGTGCTCTCCATTTCCACCATTTCCACCTCCATATGTGCTTTTCCCATTTTAGTTCATTAAGAAGCTCCTTACTCAGCCAAGTGGATCTTCTGCCTACCTTGTCTGTATGTACTGATTCCTCCTGTATTTCTGGGTTAGGTCCCTGTTCTGTGGCAAAGTCCTCCCCCCCTAGGTTAGCAAGTCTGTTCACAAAGATTTCTTCCCCGTCTTTGCCAAGCAGACGTGTTCTGTAAGTTGTCTCTCCTCATCAAAATGGGTGCCACAAGTAAAATAGTTGAAGCCCAGCTGATACCACCAAGTATCTAACCATATGTGGTCTCCTCGTGCACCTGCTGCTCTCCAGGCTTTTCCCTTTTGCCATAGGATTGAAGAGAAACACTACCAGGGTTCCTGTCCCCTTCACCCTTGCTCAAGAGCCCTAAAATCGCTTTTCAACTAAAATGGTTTCACATGACCCTGTCTCTGGTGTACGCATGAATAAGCAGGAAAAAAGTCAGAACATTAGGTGACCCCAAACAGTCTTTTGCAACACCATAAACTAAGGCTCCATACAAGCAAGAAACCTCCCTAGTTGACAAGTCAGGCTGGAAGAGTCACCAGCCACAGTGGTGGTGGTGATTTTCCCTTAGCGGTGCTTTGATACAATGTCCAACCTAAATTCTTCCTCTGAGGGAAGTTGTTCTTCCCCTCTGCTGCCTGGGCCCTGCACCAATGGGCAATCCTTCTGCTGCCAGAAGTCACAAGATTACTGTTCCCTCCCTCTGAGAAGTGCATGTCTTCTTCCCACTGTCTTTTTGCCTCAGTTGCGCTTTTCCTGTCTATTGCATGAAGTTTTTTGCCTGGAAAGATCTTGTCTATCACTTGTCAGTCACCCCAATGCAATAAAACACACCTGCCTCTTCTTACAACTCCTCACCTGCTGCTGGGGAACTAAAACAGAGCAAACCCCCCCGCAGGAAGGTCACTCTCAAGAGTCTGCGCAGAGGTTGTCACAGCACTGCTGGTGACAGCAGAGGCAGGGGTTATGCCCTGTATCAAGTCATCACCGTTTGGGTGTTGTCTAATTGTGCAAAAAGCCCTGGGTCTCTTGTGTGCCAAGTGCCAAGTTAACCGTCTTGCCTCTTTGCACATCCCACTGCCAGCACTCCTTGGTGCCCTTCCCACGGGTGCCAGGTAAGTCAGGGACTCACTGGGAGTTCATTCAGCCTTGTGCAAGATTTCCCACTTGGAAAGGAGACCTCTTGCACTGTCTGTGATTCCCTGACCACAGCTCCCTCTTTTGTGCCTGCTGGGTCTGCTGAACACTGCTGCTCCCCACGCTGGATTCCAGTGAGTGGAAAGAATGGGGGATGTATTTTAATCATCACTGCTCTCACTTGCCAAAAGAAGAGGTACTGTTGTATAATTGAAAAGGTCGGTTTCAGACTCTGTTTGAGTGGACTCAGCTGTCCAAAAGCATTTTAAGATCAATTTGCTGTGGTTCTCACCTATGAGTAAGAAAAAAAATAGTCTGGGAGAGCTGGAAATATTTGTTACAAGAAGTTAAATTTTCGTATTCACATGTAGGAGATAAACTGAGGTTCAATTACTGGCTAATGATTTTAGAATTTGATTGTGTTATTTTATAGTAGAATACTCAAATATTGTCACATTTCCCTATCTTACAGCTGCGCTTGCAGTGCCAGTGGCAGTTTAAAATTTATGGTAGATTATTTCTTGCAGTCAATAGTTGTTTGTACTAGAAAAAGGTCCTCTGCAGGAACATCACTTGAATAGAAATGTCAATGCAGATATGCTTGTATAGGCTGTGACAGAACTCCAGACTTTGAATGAAGTCACCTACCAACTCTAAATTGGCAAATAAAATCAATCCCTTTGAGGTCTGAGTGGTCAAAGTATAAGGAGAAAAACGTGAGAGTATGTAACATAAAAAAATAGCAAGGAAAAATGTTTCATATCTATTAAGGGAAAAGCATGTAGGCAAAAAGTGATACTGCAATATCTTGCAAGTGCTACAGTTACGTTGCTTTTTATTCATCAATCGCTTTGGGATATATGATAAATTAGTGTGAAGTTTCCTTTACTTGTCTCTGACTTGGTTTCTGATGGAGATTAAGATCACATGTACCTTTAAATCAAGACTGACTCATTCTGTTTATTCTTGCTGATCAGTTTTGGCTTTTTTTCATTTGAGAAGTAATTCACACTCTAATGCTCAGTGATGTCCGTCAAACAAGACTGTGATAGAACTTCAAAGCTCCTAAGAAAAGGCTAAAAAGTTACTTTGGCTTTCTCTGAGTATCTTCAATTCAATTGCATACTTAAACAAAAACTTGTTAATACTGTTTGTGACTTAGTTTTGAAGGAATTTTTCCAAAGGAGTGGTGACCTTTCTCTGCAGTATGTTCTTCAAAGTCAAGACTGGATGGATTTGTAAACCAGCAAACAAAGGCATTCAAAGAGGAATTCTTAGCTGAGGTAGTTCCCATTGCTTAGGCAGGGCATGTACCTGGATACTAATGCTTCTCCTGGGCCTTAAAATCAATTTTATTTTAATTCCTATTTTAAACTACACTTGATACATATTTTTGTCGGGGTCCCTTCCCCCCTGCCATGTAGTCCTGGGAGAGGGGCCCTGGGGGGGAGACACAGGGTTTCCCAGCCCCTGGTCAGCCTTGTTCCCCATTGGTTGTTTTGTGTTCCCCTGCACAGGCAAGGACCCTCGGGTCCCGTGATTGAGCATTTCCTTGGCAGAGCTCTGGCCATGCGGCTGGGGAAATAAACATCTCTGAAACATCTATCAAGAATTAGTCCATATGTATCTCTTTTCCATGGCCCTCCTTGTTTGATACGCGTGTTACAGTATCCACACTGTAACATATTTTTAAAACATACCTTGTTAATTTAGAGTAATTGCTTTGTAGTATGTGTGTTAAAAATAGTTTTCACCTAAATATTATGTAAGATGGTGTCTGAAAATGAAGTTGGCTGTGCATAGAAGTGTAGGGATTAAATACAGATAGAGGATGATGTGTTACAAAAATAAGTGTGCCAAAATATATGGCAGTAATGCATCTTGAGATGTAGTACTAGGTCTCATGAAATATATGTCTTGAAATTAAAAAAAAAAGAAAAAAGGTTTCAAATGAATAACTGAGGAAATTACTCTGGCAGAAATTAGAATTTTTCTCATTTGTTGAGTTTGTTCAGTCATTACTGTGGTACTGTGTTTGCACAAGCAAAACCAGGTAGCTAGTCTATAAAAGAATTCTGAGTCATTAACCTTTCTGAGGTCAATATAGAAAGATTTTTATTTAACTCTTTTAAAGGAAAAAGCGTAGTACTAATAAACACTGAAATATTAAAACCAAACCCTATTTCCATGAAATGACAAAATTTTCCAAGAACAAAGGAATAGAAAAAGTTAAAAGAGGTCTAAGCATGTTAAGGTTTAACTTACTACTTTTACTCTGCATGATAGAAATTTTGGGGGTTTTAATGCTAATAATCTCTTAATTGTAGGAGGAGGAATTAGAGGCCCAGATTTCATTCCTACAAGGACAGCTAAATGATTTGGAAGCCATGTGCAAATACTGTGCAAAGATGATGAACACGCATCTTGGTAAGTGCAGTACCTTGTATTAACCTGTAAGTCTTTGCAAAGGCTCTTTCAATGCTTGTATTAGAACTAAAACAATATTTATGTAGTACAGTGCATATTATATTATAAGCCATGATGAAGATTGAATTGATGTCCTCAGTTGTTCTATTGGATGCTGCCAGCCACTGTATCTTTATTCTGTCGTACTTTTAAACTTGGGAGTAGGATAGCCGCTGATGATACTAAAAAGAAGCATTTTAGCACAGATGCCTTTAATTTCTTGTATTGTAAGAGACTTGCTGGAGCTCAAACCATGTGAACTTACAGTTTTGGAGTCCATTTGCAGTTCAACAGTCCCACAGTAATACTTGATGTGTGCAGCAATAGCTGTATAAGATTCATATACTTCCATTAAATGTAACATCTTCATAATCTATGATCACCTTCGATATGTTAAAATGTGTTACCATAGGCTGGCTAGTTTTTAGTATTTGTCTCAGACCAGAAGGAATATAGTAAGATAAAAGTCAGTATATAGGGAACAGAATCAGCAAATACTCCAGTCTAAAATTCTGCTTACATATTGCCAAGACAAATCAGAGAAGGTAAACAAAAAGCTTCACTCAGATCAAGTGTAAATATGTTTACCCAGGTTTTGATAAAAGTGGTATTTTTAAACTGTGTTGAACTGAACTCTAAACATTAGTATATTTAGTTATGTGAAAAAGCCCCATTGATGGGAAATCAGGGCAAAACTGCAATAATTTTAAGATTTATTTATGGTCTGCAATATCTGAGCAAAACAAATTAAAGCTGAATATTTCAGTGGGTAGAACTAAGCATGTGATATCTAAGTTTGCCAGGTCAGAAGGTTCAGATGCAAAAGCCATATTGTATTTTTATTTTCTTTTATGTGGGTGTTTTACTAGCCACTGTTACAAGCCTAGGAAAAGCTATAAATATTGTATTGCTTGAAAGTTGGGAATCACAGCCTTGAAAAGCCAAGTCTAAACCTCTAACCCCAAAAGCTTTAGTCTGATGTATTGTGTTGCTTTTTTGAAGGCACATGACTGATGATGAGATTAGAAACAAGCAAGGGGATAAATTATTAGCTACTGAAATGATGGGGAAAAGATTGCTGTGTCAAGAAGAAAAGCTGAAGTTTCTTTCCTCTGGGAAAGAAGATGAGGACTGTTTAGTAAGGGTATCAGTTCCAAGCATAAATATTTCACCAACTATAGCTGCACCAGAGATCAGAATAAACCCAAAGCTCCTTGAAGCAGTCTGCCTTTCAGCACTGGATTCATGAACTGAAAGCATAAGATCTGTGATCATATCCAGGTGTTAAATTCTTTTTCCCTAATATATTGGAAACAAAAACATGGAGGGCCAGTAGTCTCCCAGGAGCATTGTGGAGTGGTTTGTTACCCTCACAGGACAGGGAAAGCCATCCATTAGACAGCTTTGGCTGCGGGCTGTGCTGGGTGCATTGGGGCACCCCTGCAAAGCTCTCAGAGCCTGCCAGCCTAGTCTCTTCCATGTCTACTCCCTGTACTTCTTCGCAATATTCCTGCGTGTCTTGTCACCATCATGGACTATTAACTTTGTAAATTCGTCTTACACTAATGTGTTTATATCCTATAGAGATTAACAGTTAGGAATGATAAACAGAGCACAAGAGAGACAGAGACACCACCAACCTTCACAGCCTCTGCACTTGTAGCAAACTGATGAGTTTAGGTATCCCCAAATCAGGCGGCAGATGATCCACGTGAAGGCAGGAAAAAAACCCACCAGGATTCTTGCTGATGTGCAAAATCCCATCTGACCTGAAATCTGTCCATCCATGCAGCACATGTCAGCAGGCTGTGCAAGAAAATGGATTCTCTGCAGCACCACAGAGCACCCCCAGAGGGTTATCTCCAGTGTCCATACACTACTCAGGGCTTCAGAGAAGGGCAGCAAAATAAAACTCAAGGGCATATCTGGTCATTTCTGAAGGGAAAAGTTAGCAGGGGCTGCTACAGCACCTGATCTGATTCTCCCCCAGGTATCTGTTTACCCATAAAAATTGCTTTGTTTCAGAAACTGCAGAGCAGATGAGTTATATCACTCCTCTTGTAAACTGCCAGAACACTTAACTTCAAGGATATTACTTCTTCCTCTGCGGCTGAATTTTTCTGACTTCATCACCTAGCTTTTGGTTCATGTAGCATTTTTAATAGCAAAGTTGAAAATCCTCATTTAACTTACCTACATGCAGTGATAATCTCTCAACACTGTCTTTGCTAAGTAGAACACTATGTTTCATTTTATGTGCATTACTTTTTAGACCTGATCACTTTTGTGGTCTTCCTTTGAATTCTTCAGGATTTTCATAGGTCTTTTCCAGTGGGTTAATCATATCAGGATGTGCTGTTCCAGCACTGGGCCCAGCAAAGTGGTTACTTAGCACAGGGAAGGTCATCTTTCTACTGTCATGTGGCATTGCTCTTTTTAAATATTTTTAATGCAGCATCACATTAGCGCTCTTTGATACAGTGATAGTTTGAGGTGATAATATGTTATGACCTTTAAAATTTGGTGAATCACAGCTTTCTAAACAGAGGCATTTATCCTGTGGGTAAAATCAGGAAATGTTTATTTCCGCATGTGTTCCTTGCATTTGATGATATTAAAATTCACTTCTTACTGTTTGGCTTTTTAGATGAATAATTCAGGTAACTCTGTGATGTTCTCTGTTTTCTTCTACCCTTCTAACCACAGACATAACTATCATACATTTAATAGTTGTCTAAATTGTTGATAAAAACATGCAGGAATATAAGAGTTGAGGCACCTTACAGAACTAATTCTTTCAGCAAACAGCCAACATTTTTATGAATTATGAATATGTCAGTCAAGCAGTCAGGCCTGCCTTTTAAATTTGATAAAATTTAAGCTGCTTATTCTTAAAAACCTCCCTTTTTTTTAGATTGATGTTGTAAACCTTTCTTTTCAGACATTATTACTCAACGAATATTCTTTTTCCTGTATGATGCATTGCATTTGCAGGTCACTTTATAACAAAACAATATTAATTTAGGCTTATAAAAATGCATATCCAGTGATCATTTGCCACAAAATTATCACAATGTCAAACAATTACAGAATATTCTGCTTGTGATTTATAGTGAGACAGTTGAGGATTTTTTGGCTGTCTTTTCCCAAGGTTCTTTCCCTTACAAGGAGGATCCAGATGACAGTCAGGTGCAGTTACTTCATGACAGAGATGATGTGTTGTAGCTGACAAATTATCAAAATAACCATGAAATTATCTATCTGTTTTGAATATGAGGGATAGAATGGCAGTTTTTATTTTGTTCATATATTCAGAGATGCTTTCATTAAATGTTTATCTCCTTCTGTAAATAAACCCCACAGTCTACAACATGGCAACGACATAATTAACTGCTTGTAATATCAGGGCATGTTACCATGGGAATGAATGATGATTCTGAAATATTGCTACTTAGTGCTATGGGTAGAAATTAGAAATAGGGTTTCATTATTGAAATGGAGGAAAGTCATTCTCTGATCTTTGTCTCCGTCTTAGGGCTGTGTATTAGAAAGAGCTTTATTTTCTTCCCTCTCTCCCTTAACCACTGGAGTACTGCTAAGGGGAAATTCCTTTTAATGCCTTCAAGGACAAATGTTGAAATTTAGATATGTAAAATGGAAATACAGGGAAGCAGGTTTTACTGCTGTTCCCACCTGTTTTCACAAGCTTGTCATAGCTTTCAAAAAAAGAAAAAAATTCTGTGTTCAGTTTTTCCATTACTGCAATGAAGATACATCCAAACTTGTAAACCTGTCATGTGGCTTTGTTCACAAAATAAATGCAGAATATTACTCAGCTAATAGTGAAAAAGTATAGTTGCCATAGCTATTACTGCTCCAGCATCATCACAAATACATTTTCCTGATGTTACTTTCTCACAAACACTGGCCTTTTTCAGGAAATAATATGTGTCACTGGTGATTCAGAAATATGGTCATGTTCTTTAGCATTTTTCTTTTGGGAGATACTCTACTGTTAGTGCATGTAAATTCCTCAAGGCTCAATGATTCAGAAAGCCATAATACACCATTTAAGTATTACAATATTATTATCTGTCATAATGTTACTTCTTTTTTGAAGAATTTTGATTGTTTTCTCCTTTCTTTCACGATATGAAAATAAAAGCATCAAGCTAGCAAGTGCATTCAGAGAAAGATTTCTCCTGGTAAATGTGACATCTGTCTGATGTCTTATAATAGATCATGAAAAATTTGTCTTGCACACAAACAGCACTCAGAGTCTTATAGTATGTCCTGGAAGATTCCTCTCTTGTCCTTCACTTTGGACATGGGACTGAGTTTGAGGTGTTGGTTCAACACGATGTCAGTCTGGAGGGTCTCAAAGAGCAAAGCTTTGTTACGTCCCAGGCTCAAGCCAACCAAGCAGTGTTAAATGGCAGTTCAGGTGACACCAGCTAATGACACTGTCGTCTGACACTATCTGCTATTCCAGTATCTTTAGAGTTTGAACCATGTCTGCACTAGGCCACAATTAAAGTGCAGATTCTTAACAGAAAGTAGATTAAAGCCCTGGAGAAGTATCAGCCCTCCATAGGCAAGTACCAATATGAGAGATTGTGGAGGTTCTTTATTAACTTGCCTGTTTTGTTCCAAAGCGAAAAGTGCTCAATTTCAAAGTGTTGTCTCTTTATATGGGACAGGAACCAATCCATCACTGTTATCTGAGACAGAAGAACCTACCATTTTTTTCCAACAGAGACATAGTTCCAGACCTCCAAGTGTGGGAAAGTTTACCAAATAATTACACATGTAGCACAGGAAGTCCTTTTCATGAGGGGCAATTTAAAGGAACATTGGTTCAGTATTAACTTGCATATGGAGATCTTTATATAGAAACTATTTTTTTTTTGATGGGCCATTTATCAGATTATAAAAGTAGAGAAACTAAGGTCATTCCACACTTGCTTTTGCTTAAGGGCAGCACTATAAGCAGAAGGTTGCTTCCCCTGCTAGCTGAGATTCAGAAGCAATTTAGCTGCTTTCTTGCTGCATAGAGCCTCAGCTAATAAGCCCTGAGGATTCATACCAGCTCTGCAAAGGGTTAGCTCACAGGGTTCGGCACAAAACCCTAGAAATATGTGCAAAGGTACCCAATTATACAGAGGAAACATAAGTTTGCCTGGTTTTATTAACTCCACCTTCATACTGTTACTGCTTAACTTGAACCAGCTGCCAGAGGGAGATTCAGGTGAGTCTCAGAAATATGTTGTTCAATATCCAGGTTTTTAAATCACTTCTTGTCTTGGAGGTAACATCACAAAGACCTCTTAGCTCTGACCCACATCTAGTAAGTTCATGCTTAAGCATCATGGCTTCACTAAGCCAAAGCCAATAAATCCTTCTCTGAGCTACCCATACAGGGCTGTTGGCTTTTCCTTATGGTGCATTTTCCAATTTCACTCCTGCTATCTGTAATACGTCGCTATGTCCTTCACCAGTATTCCAGTACATCTCTGCCCCTCCATCGAGGATTGTGGAAGGGATGTGGGGAAGTGAAGTTTTCATCTCCCATTCTTCTGAACACCACCAGCTTCCTGCCATTGGAATGGCATATCAGCTCTCAGCTTTCATAGGTAGCCTGTAAAAACTGTATGTATTTACAAAATGCCCAGAAGTTATGGCATCATGGTAACAAAAAAAGTGAGAGCCAATCTTTTGAGAGTTCTTTGGATGGGACCACAGGACATGTCCGTGCCACAAACATCAAGCAGTGTTGGCACTTTGTAAGATCCACTAGCACTTCCTGACATCTCCCAGACAAATATTATTTGGAAGACTTATTAAAAATGTTTCAAAGCCACCTTCTCACTGTGATTATTGCAAGCACCATGAGCAAGGAAGAAAAAATATAAAAACAAAGAAATAAAAACTTGAAGGATATAGTTGCTAGTATAATTTTAGTTGTGTGAAATTAAAGGTTTAATTAGACTGATTTCATTCCTCTTTTAACAGTCAGTGCAGTTGTTATAAGGATGCATTGTATTATAAGGATAATTTACAGTGGGGAAAGGAGAGGAGAAAGTTGATTTAATGCTTGATATTTAGGGACTGACATACTGACCTATATAGGTCTGGACACAGTGCTTGTTAAATGTATGCAAGGTAGTACTGAATTCTTGTTTTATGTGTCATGTGATGAGATGAAAGGTTATGACATTTTTGTAAGGGTAAAAGGAAATGGAAATTATTTTTCTGCCCTGTGCTGAAATGAAATACTTCAGCATTTGTTGAGGAAGTAAATGCATTAAATGAGTTCGCTTATGCTTGGGACATAAATAAAATAATCCGTGGTTTATAAATCCAGTGCGATTAGAAATGCTGTCAGTAAAAAAGGCCACATCAAACACAGGCCCATGAGTCTAAGGGAATTGCTGTATTTGGTTAGGAATAATGATGTAAGATAACCTGTAAAAACAGCCTATAAAGAAAGGACATTAGCAAATTTATTAAATTAAATGTAGGAATGTTTACTGGGAAACAAATATTTGTTGTATAGCATAAGTCTATACAACAAATACTTGTTGTGTACTAAGTATACAGACTTACTTTCAGACTGTCACTTCTGGTCATTTTACAGAGAAATATATATATATATATATATATATATATGAAGAATAAAAGTGTAATTCTTCATGCCCCATGAATTTTAACCACCTTTTTGTCTCTTAAGGGTAGCTCTTAAGGTCAAAAACAACTGGTTCAACTCAGAGCCTGCTTTGTTTCTAAAACAGCCGTGCCTGTCCTGAAAGTCCAGCTGTGGTAGGCACCCACAGATGCTTTCATCCCAGTAGTCTGAGTGAAAAGGAGATTAAAATAATGAAGCTTACACAGCTCCGCATTACCTGATGAACAGCTTTCCTTGCAACTTTCAGTGAATTCCCATTGCTTCCTTCCTGCTGCTCCGTGAGCGTCTCCCTCATACTAAAGTACACTGACAATCCATCTTTTCCTTTCCAGCATCTCTTAGGCAGTGGTTTCTCTTCCAGTTCCAGCTTTAAGGGAATAAAACCTTAGCAGAAGCTAAATTGTTGTATGACTAAATTGTTCGTTTCCCCATTCTTTCCATAAATATACAGATGTAAGGTATATGTTAAGCATAATCTGCTTACCATGTGTAAATTAGAGTTCACAGCTAAAAGTTGATCGTGTCTTTGGGCAAGGGATGGACAAAATGGCTTCCTGACCCTACCAATCTCCTTCTTTGTACATCTGCAATTCTGTGCCTTGCTATGAGCTGATGATTGGTAACTTTTTACTACATATTTCTCTGATGTCATGAACATTACCACACTTTAAATATTGATAGTGTTGTTGCTCCATACAACACATGAATCAGAAGTATACATACATCACTCATATTCAACACTGTATAAATACGTCATTTATATTCAAAGAAATGTTTTAAAGAATACTGTGTTTCACAGATAATTTCATACTTTGGGTTTTTAGGATCTTTGAGTTCTTTAAGACTCAAATGTTGCTACGTGATGCTTTTAATATAATGTGTAATTGTTCCTATAAATGTTGATGTTCACAGTGAGATAGGTAAATGAAAGTTAGGCTACTTAGCAGTGTTGCCTTCATCAACGCGTAAATCATAAACACTATTGTTTTAGAAGGGAATTTAACTCCTGTCATTCACATTTTTAATGTTGGACAGAATGCAGTAGTTGGAAACATCCTGAGCTGCATTATTAAACAGCAATATCACTATGTCATACAGCATAGTTTTTCTAGAAAGGCCACAAAGCAGTGTTGAGGTCTAGAGTTCATTTTCCTGCTCAGTCAGACCTAGTACAGGTAGGAAAGCAGTATTTGTTGTGAAAAGAGAGAAAGACTGATTATCAGAAGCTAAAGTCCCAGTCTGTCCTTCCAGCCCCCTAATGTTCTTGAAAGGGCAGTCTTGCTATCACTAGTATATTGTGCAGGGAATGTTGGAAACATTTTCTGTAAACCCTGATTTCATGAAGACAACCATACAAAAGTACTGGAGTATGAGTACAGAGAGTTGGCTGTGCCTTGACATGTATGGGAGCACTGGGAATTTTTGGCTTTCCTCTTTTGGAAAAATGAGGAGGTGTAGTAATACTTTTAGTTCTCTCCTTCCTCCTGCCTGTGGTGCAAGTGAGAAGGTACTTTTGCATTCTGAGTTTGAGCTCCCTTCTCAGTAGTGAAAAGCAAGGGTGAAAAAGTCAATTTAACGTGACTCTGGCACTGTTGCTTGTTCACACGTCATTGATCAGGAACTAGTAGTAGAAAAGCAGCATTCCTAATAAAGCTTGCAGCTATTTTGAGCTGGCTCCTCTCATCAGGAGTCATCTTCCTGGAAAGGCCCCACAGAGACCAGCTTAAAATAGAAATCATTAGGAGAGAGATGCGCTGCACAAAGGCAGCAGTGCGGGAGAAAACAAAGAACCTCAGAGAATGAGGGCGTTAAAGTTATTCCTGTGTTCAGTTTTCACTGCATCCATCTGATTTTCTGTCAAGTCTTGGTTTGTGCCTTCATCTGGCAGGGTTTTTGTCTCCCACCTCCTCAGTGGAAGGGAAGAGGTGTAGATCTGTCTTCTGGATGAACGGGCATGAAGAGATGCCTGAGGGGACCTTGTCTACAGCAGACAAGTTTTCCCATTCATTTAGTGCAGCTCTGGGTGGGTTTCTTGCAAAATCTGTATTGAATGCGAGCAAAATTTTCAGCGAAAGTTACTTTATTTAATAAGCCTCTAAAATAATTATGCCAAGCCTAACAGCTTTTCCGCATTCAGAGAGAAAAACTTTGAATAGCCCCTTTCCGTGGCCTGGGAACTCAGCAGTGACTGCTCACACCATGATGCAGTATAGAGTATTTCAATCTTCAGAGAGCATAAGCTTTCTCTAATTTTCCTGCTAGAAGCTGCTGTGGATGTTTTCCCTCTTTCGTCGCTCTAGAGAGGGTGATAGCATGACTTCAGTTTAAAATTTAGCAATTAATTTAGGGGAAGGAAACAGAAATCTTGATTTTTTAAGAAATTACTTCTACAGTGACTTTGCTTGTAAAGTGATTCACAATTTGCTGTAACTGTAAGAACAAGAAATAAAAAAGATATTTCATCATAATTTTTAGTTGTTTCAACTGTTGCTAACAAAATCACTACCTGCTACAGTATTTCTCCGTATTTTGTAGAAAAGAAGAACATGAATGCAATCATTTGCATGTTCCTGCTCTGTAGTTGTAGTTGGATTTAAAGTATATCAAGGCAGCTGTTCACGGTCTCACTCAGAAACTAATTATTGATTTACTGATCTAGTACCTATCAAATTTAAACGAGTCTGCTCATTTCAGAATAAGTTCCCAAAATTAATTCTAGTCCATTACATAAAAGGCATCCTTTTAGTTCTGAATCTGGTTTGAGGGCATCCATCAAAATGGATGATGTTGCTGACTTCTGAAGAGAACAACTGGTTCTACAGCTCCAGTACTTCTGAGGCTTAGTCAGGATCAGTCAGGGTATGACAGTTCATTTTGTGATAGTCAGACATTTGTTAGCACTATTTTGAAACAAATCCAGAGTCTTGTAATGGCTGTCTGGTATCTTATACATCTCACAGCAGTGCTCTGATCACCAGGTGAGAAGATGCAAAATTCACTTATTATTTTCCTCTATTAAGAACTTCACTGAATAAAGAAATATTGTCTTTTTCTGCAGAAAACATTTGGCATCAGCTAAATGAAATCTTGAAAGAAAGGGAAAAAAAAAAACAAACAAAGCAGTCAGGAATATTTGACCTTAACCTTAGTTTTCTATGTACCATAGGATTTTGATAACTTTTGAATAACAACAGCTATCCCAATAGATGGATATTTATGGCGTAGAATCAAACTGGACTCATTTTTGAATGATATAGAAATCACATAATCGGTTTGTTTGATTCATTGTATCAGTGGGGTTTTTTTAAAGGTAGGAAGGTGTTTTCACTTCCAAATTGACATCTGCAGGGGTTTTTAAAGATAGTTATTTTTTTATTAAAAGAAAAAAAATCTGTGAGGTACTGATATAGAGCAGCAGATGAGGAAAAAAAACCAGTATGTGGCCAATTCATTCATATACATGAATCACTTCTCTCAAAGTACAGTAACATCTCCTGTGAAGGAAGAATAATTAAATTATACATCTCAGCTTAAAGTAAAAGTCCTTCAGCTGAGCAATATCATATCACATATGCTTCCTAGTATTACAGCTGGTGATGGGGGTCAGCGGCTCTGACCCAGGAAGAGATGACCGCTCCGGAGAGATGGTCCCGAAAGGAATCGCCTTCCCGAGGCCCAGTGTCTTCCCTCAGCTGCTGGCAGGAGGGCCCTTGCAGAGGCTGTCAGCTCTTTAGTGATTGTCAGCTCGTGATTCCAGCTCAGCTCTGCAGGGCAGCCTCCAGGCCAGACCAGAGAGAGACGAGAGGTTCGTGTGGCTAGTTCCGCACAGAGGTAGCTTTATTGTTGGTCCCCTCCGGCGAAGGGGAGAGCCAGGGACGAGAACCCTCTCTGAGCCCCACAGGGGCCCGTTGAGCTTGCTTTTATAGGGATACAGGGGATCAGCAAGGGACCAATGGATTACAAAGGATCTGGGACAGACCAGTGGGTTACAGAATGATCTGCACAGTGTCTCCCAAAGGATTGTGGGTCTGCCTTTCCTCACCGTGACCACAGAAGTGGTTGCCTTTCCAGGGAGTCCTGCTGGGAGATTGGTCAATCTCCTTATCTCAGCAGACGTCCCTCCAGGGCAGGGGCTGGGCATACCCCACATCCTAGCACTCTTGAAATAGTATCTTTTAAAGTATTTCTAGTTGCAAGGGTATCTTTTGAGATACAGAAACGTAAAATAAGAAGCTTTTCTCTGCACATGAGAGCTTAGTTTCCCTCTTCATCTCAGCAACTGACTGCCCTATGAGGTCCCCCCAGCAGTGGGAAAAGGCTTGGATGAGAGTCCCGCCCCAGGAGGATGCTGCACCCTGGCATAGCTGTTCACAGGAGAGGAGCTCCAGGGCACATACCAAGTTTCTTGCCATCCCTCCTCTTCTTCCCACCTCTCCTTCTAGTCCACATGGATTTCAAAGGGTGGTCCCAGCAGAAGGATGTGATCAAGGAGGCACTCATGCAAAATCACATTGCCTGTATGCTTCTCTCATCTAAGGATTACTTTTTAAATTCTTCTCTACTCATTAGCCAGGCAAGAAGAATGAGCACTGGTAAATTTGGTTTCCATGTATTTGAAAGTTTAAAAACTTTTCACTCAAAAGGGATGAGGGCAGCAGATTAAAAACCGTATGCAGTTCAAGGACATATTTAAGAAAAGGATTCACTGCCAATTCCACAAGGAATTCCACCTTCCTTCTGTTTCATTGCACTAGGGAAGGACATCCCAATTTATGCCTTTATGTTTCAGTTGCTGCTTACTGGCTGTATTTCCTCCCTTCTTGCTCCTAATGTCTTTTCCTCTAAAACTGCTATTAAAATCTGGCATTAATCTTGCTAAAGTAAATATGTGATTATACAAACATTTCTATTAATTTTTACTGCTGGGTAGCTATCATATTCCATTCATAAGTTTTTAGAAATTTCTCAGTGTACTGGCTCTTCAAACATGGTTATAGCTGGGTTTTGCAGTGATGATAGATTCTTTTCCACTTTTTTAAAACATTGACTTATAAATCATCTCTAAAGAACAGTAACAATAGTGGAGTATTTCCACATCATATGGAATACCTTTCAGCTTTTGTTTTGCTCTTGTCCCAATTTTTTAGATTTCCTTCATTTAGTCTTCAGCATGTTGAAGGTTTGTTTTGAATTATTTTCTTGGTCCATCTGCTTAGTCTGTATGCATACCTTAGTTTTTTAATATATGGTTTAATTTATGTGGGGATCAAACACTATGGAATACTTTTCTTTCTAATGCTGAGAAATGGAAAAGACAGTTGAATTCAGTGATTCAGGCTGTGGTCAAGCATGGCTGTCCTGCCTATGAAGACTTTGGACTTCTCATGTTTCAAATTCTGAACTTTTAAAAGAAGGAAATCATGCATTCTTTGTTAAACAGTGGAAAAGAGAATGTAAGTTATTCTTTTATAAATAAATATTAATATATTTTACTTAGCAAGTTGAGAGACTAGACAATTTAGATGTAAAGTAAAAAAGCAAGTAAAATGTTGAATCCATTATGGGTTGTCTCAATTCAAGATGCTACATATTTGCGGAAAGATCTGCGGTTTTTTTATTTCCAGCTGTCATAATGCAGTGTCTTTCTCATGTAAAATTTCTGTTAGACATTGTTCAATTGTACAACAATTTGAGAACTGTACATTGCTGCAGGACATTGCCTCTGTAGTATAGTAAATAATGTGGGCATAGATCTGCTTGTTCACGTAGGCTGCTTATGCAAAGCTGAGTACCTTCACTGATGTTCTTGACCTTGATCACATCACCTTGACTTCTGTCAGCTATTGCTTTTCATGGCTCTAGCCTCTTTCATTCCTTCTACGTTTCAGATTGCTTTTTAGTGGTTCATCTAGTACTTAGGCATGGATCCTTTCTCCGCTTTGCCCTTCCCATTCTTCCTTTATATTCATTACTGATTTCTGGCCCCAACTCAATTTCAAACTTGTGTTTATACACAGGTTTTAAATCTACCTCTCCACTTCTAATCTTTCTTCTTGTCCTGTCTCCCACATCTCATTATTTTGCTATTTATTCTGTAAACACAAAACTCATACCAAATTACTCAGTGCTTGTACTTGAAACTTCATATTGTGTCAGAGTTGGCAGTGTCATCATATTCATCAGTGTCAGGATGATCTGTTACAGCAGTTCTGGCTTTTCACTGATTTGAGGCCTGAACATGCAGGACATTTTTAAAAACAAACAAATGCAATGCAGGTGTGGATTAATGGTACAAAGCTCTAATTGTGAAGTACCTGGGATACAGATACTCATGAGCAGCAAAGCATTCTTCCCCAATGAGTGTCACTGGGGGATTTGGGCTCAGTCTGTGTATGTAAGACAGGGGGGACACAAAGGAGTATCCTGACATTTTCAGTTGACAGATACCATCTCATTCTGCCAATCTGTCACTAGTAATCTTTGCTGTTTTCTTAAAGAGGAGGAAAGTAGGAGTGAGGAAGCTAGAGAATGATCTGACATAGTTTAAAGAGTCTGCAGGCTTGTTGGAGTTGTAGTTTCTCTGGGCTGTGTTGGACTGTAGCGCTGCCTGGGGTTGTCTTCCTGCAAACACTCTATGCTGGGGTAGTGAAATACATCCTTGACAGACCACACTGTGTGGGTATGGAAGGCAAGAGTCTCCTTAAGTGTTGCTACTGCACTGCTCCTTCTGTCAAAATTTTGTTCAGCCCTGGGTCTTTTACCTAAAAAAAGAGATTGGAAAGGGAATGAAACTTTTTATAGTCCTTCTATAAAGAGTATTCTAGCATCTGCAGTGGCCATGGGACCAAGATGAAGATTGCTGTGTTTCTACCTAAACCTTTCTGTGAGATGCAGCAGATTTGTCTGTTTTTGAATGCTTTCCAAAGCATTTTCAAGTTCAAAACTGTACGTAACACAGAGGCTGGTGTGGTCTTCCAGGGGCCAGTAGTAGCCTGAGTCCCTTGGTACACAGGGGCAACAAGTCCTGCAGGAGCAGAGCATTGCTGGAGGCTTCCTGACAGCAGTGCCAGGCTCAGGCTGGCCTCACCTCTGCAGCTAATAAGGTTGTCAGTCTCTGGGTTTGGATATGGAATTGTGTTTGCAGCTCAAACAGAAGTCTGTTTTGAAAGCATCAGTCAGTGGTAAGTAACAGCACGTTAGAGTTTATTTAGGATGTTTCTCTCTTTACCTTTCTTTTCTTTTGATGTTACAGGAAATATTCAGGAAGTCATTTTGCAAGAACGCTTGGAAAAAGAAGATGAAATTCTGGTTTCTTTGGCTGGTTTGAAGCAGGTATTACTATTGCTTAGCTTAACCTTCTTGTGCCCTTCAGAGCTATTAATCCTTTCTCTTGTTTTCTCCTATTTTATTCTTTTTGTATACTGCTGTTTTGTCCTCTTGTAGCTGTTTTATTAGTGCATCAAACCTTGTAGTGTACTTTATTTGTAACGATAAAACTCAGCTATGAAGAGTTCAAACGACTTGCACAGTATTTGCTCCTGTGGAAGTTTTGGAGGCCTCAAATCAAAACTGAAGAAGTGCAGCACCAAGTGCTGGACTTAAGCCATGCTATCATTTTTCTTAATGCAAAATGTACTTGCTAGACAAGAACTACACCTGTGTCCCCATTATTTCATTGTGACAACACTTGAGCGTCATTGAATTAAAGGAAAAAATACTACATACATAAAATGAGAATGCTGCTGAGCATCTGTAGCTCTGATTATACTGCCCTCTGCTCCCTCAAAATACATTTTATGAGGAACAATGTGACATATGTTAAACCTATAATGAGGCAGGCAATAATCTTAACAGTTTTATTCTCTTTTGATTTCCTGGATAGTTGTTTTCCAGACTCTAATAAAACCACACTCCACTGTTATTTATATCTTTAACCAGTATAGGTATGACTATTGACTTGCTTCCTATCTTTTGAAAGCAAATAGTTTGGGGAAATGGTGTATTAAAGCAGTCTGCAGAGCTTTAGAAAATGTAGAATTCTTCCCAATTTTTAACTTACGTCTTTTCCCCTCCTATTCAACAATAGATCAAGGATATCCTGAAAGGTTCATTGCGTTTCAACCAGAGCCAGCTGGAAGCTGAAGAAAATGAGCAAATCACTATTGCTGATGATCATTACTGTTCCAATAATCAGAACAAGGGGGCAGGTGATGTTCTAAAGGGACCTGTCATGACAAAGCAACAGTTCATCTCAGGACAACAGGTAAAATAAAAACATCTCAAGCAGGCCATTGGTGGCCTTCCATATTTTGAAGACTTCCTCTAGCATGTCCAGACATTCCGTGGGACACACCAGCATTCCTGGGCCATATGGAGAGTGGGTTAAAAGCATATCTCTAGCTACTGTCCTATTCCAATCAATTATTTTTATTGTAGCCTTACGCTCCACACGCAGGTATTTAAGTCTAAGTGTTAGGCGGTGTTTGGGGGGAGTTCTTTCACACTGTTGAATCAAAGAATCACAGATTAATTTCCTACCAAGAAATGTAAAAACTGCAGGTAAATGTTCCCATACCAAATGTTCCCACATGATTATTCTCATTGTCCTTGTCCTCCAGGATCCCATTATGTAAGAGCTGATTAACTGCATTGCAGTGTATTCATGGCCAGTGCCAAAAAGGAAATAGCAAGGAGGTTGCTTTTACCTTCTACTTCATTGTATTGACTTTCTCCTTGAATCAGTAAACAGTGTTTTCACATACAAAGCATACATTCATAGGACAAGTTCATAGACAAAGGGCCCTCTTTGTCTAAGACTCAGTCCAACCCAAACGTGATCTTAAAAATAAGTACTTTTGTATCTGCTCATTTCTGTGTTGGAGTTCTGCTAAGTCTGCCACCCCACTGCTGATACTCACACTCAAATCAGTGGCAGCGCTATCACCTCAAAGTCTACCTGAGTCTGCAGTCAGTTTACTTTTGACAAGTTTACTTAGGAACCACAGGAAATATTTATTAATTTTCAAATAATGACACCAGGTCATTTTGTTTTCTTACACACGATCCCCCTGAGTTAGAACACTCTATGTTAAAAAACATATTTTAATTGCATTTCAGTATTAGAGGCAATACCAAGATTTATTTTTTTATATTCAGTAATGGCAAAGAGTAAAGCTTTGCTAGAAAGTTTTCATTGCTTGCTTAGGTGTTGTCATTGCAATCACTACTTTCTGTCATAATAAAGCCATAGGTTAAACTGATACAGTATATTGGACTGTTCATATAATGGCCTCCTATTTTTGCCCTTGATCTCCTAGCATTTTATATGAAGTACCTTTTGTTTTCTCCCCAAAATGTTTTTTTGATGATTTTTCACTTCTAGAAACTAGAAGGTAGAATGCCATATACCATACTAGCAAGCTCTGTGTAGGCGTGTGGGTGGGTGGGTGTGTGTGCAGACCCTCCTGATGCTGGAGAAGCCCTTACTCAGAGCCTGATCTAAACTGTGGATCATGGAGGTGCTGGGACTCTTTGAGTGTTGAGGGTGGAGCTGATGAAACCTGGTCTGCACAGATTTCTCTCCAGTGGAAATTTTCAGTGTGTAGTCAGGGTAAATCCATCCAGCCCCAGGAACTGAGTGGCATCCATGGGTCCCACAATTTCAAGGCTGCTCATAAGTCCACTATGAGCAATGTGAGTAGAGGTTGTACAAGCTGAGCTGCTGCAGGGCATTAATGAGGCATCTGCACTGCATGGTTTACATTTTGAGGTGCAGTACATTGATATGGATTAGCCTCCTCTCCTCTCATCTTCTGGAAATTCCAATTATGATAATGAGCAACAGCCCTTTTGACAGAAATAAAAATATTAGTGTTAGAAATGGCAGTCCAGGAGGGCTGTTAGTATCCCATGTTAGTTAATTAGGGATTGTTTGTCTGTCTAACTACCCCCTAGTTAGTCTGTGCTGTTTCCGAGCCCCTTGTCTTTAACCACCATGCCTAAAATCAAACAAAAAGAGGAGAACTTTGGACCCCTTTTAATAAAACACAGGAAAATAAGACTGCGGAATAGTGGACTGTGATATTAGACTGTTAATTGATGGGGTCAGTTGTTGGCCCAAACCAGGCCATGACCCAGGCTTTTAGCTCTGCTGAAGAAAATGGGCTGCACTGGTGCCCTGGGTCATGCTGGGATTACTTACTGAGAGCTGCAGGGGGATTAAAAAACAACCACTTCTAAGCCATTTAATGCATTTCTTGCTAAATAAATTTCTACTATATTTGCATTTTCTGTTACCTTGGGTAATGCTTTTAATTTTATTTGGTGTTATTTGTACTGTAGAGATTGTTTTTTGCTGGAGTTACAGGGATATTTTCTAGGACAGCTGGACCAGTTACAGGTGTAGCTATTCTGTAATTGAGATTAAAATCTGGTCTTTTGTGCTTGGTTGTTATATAAGTATAAATTTTTTATCATATTCTCTTTTTTTTAAAGTGCTCTTCCTCTTTTTTGCCTCCAAAATCCCTTTCTGCAAAATGAGGATAAAGGTATAGTCCTTCATTAGAAAGGAAAGCTGCAAAATTAAAAATGCAAAAAAATTAAGATAAAGGCTAAAAGAAATCAAGCATTTTTTGGAATGTTTGGCTTTGGTAGCAGCATGCAGTTGACAAACAGAAGGCTTCTGTTGCTAAATAATGAATGATAATTAACACATTATCTTGCCTTTATGTCTGTTCAAAGAAGGAGGCAAAATGAGCTGCTGTTCTTCTAAGCTTTCTTGAATTGTATCCTTGCAGTTAGTTTTAACTCATTCACAGTGTGAAGGCAAATGGAATAAGCCTGGTCCTAGTAGCTGATATTCATCAGGAAAAATTGTTTGGAGAAGCCATATGGCAATGGGCGTAAGGTTGTTAACTTTCAAAGCTACTGGAAGTATAATTCTGTCATTTTTCATTTATTCAGTAGTGGCAGCAGATGGGAGAAAACATGCTTCACGTCAGCATGAGTTTCCTGAAACAGAAACAGGCAAAAGAAGAAGGAAGGAGGTATTTTACCTCTGGAAATATCAGTTCCAAAATATCAGTGTATGCTAGGGACAGGCAAACATTTACAGGAAGCCCTTTTATAGCATTTTGCAGTCAATAGCTCTTCTTTGCTGCTTCTCTTTTACTTCAGTGAGCTAGAGGTCTCCTTGACCAAACCAAAAAGTATGGGTAGCATGAAAAGTAATGTTGGGAAGCTCAACAGTAACAACAAGAAATTGGGATGAGTAGTTTTCTTTCCTTTATTAAAGGGCAGGATGCTTTTTTAACTGCACTAGAACACATTACTGAAAGCAGAATTTAGGAAATTGGGGAGTGCCAGAGACAAAAATACTGATCTTGCTGGGCAAGTGTTTCACTAAGTGAGATCTCTGTCACCCTAGGCAAGGTGGAGGTGTGAGGGCTGTGAGGGCTGAAATAAAGGATTCTTGATAGCTTGGAATAATAAAGTGTGTAATTTTGAAAAATGAGAGCTGAGAGCATTTGCATTCCCTGAGACCTTTTAAATAGAAGTGTGGAAAGAGGCCAGGTGCATTATGTGGCAGTGGTTGTTCAGAGGAATGTGTCTTTCTGTTGTACAGGGTGAGGGGGTGGGAACAAAGTGCTGAAATTTTGACTATGGCATAAGAGCTCTCAAAAAAGTATCAATACAAGCTGGAGGATTAGGGGTTGAGAGCAGCCCTGACTAAGAAGGACTTGGGAATACTGATGGGTGAGAGGCTGGACACGTCCCAAATGTGCACTCGAGCCCAGGAATCCAACTGTGCCCTGGGCTGCATCCAAAGCAGCGTGGCCAGCAGATCAAGGGTGGCAATTCTGCCCCTCTGCTCCCCTCTCATGAGGCCCACCTGGAGCGCTGCATCCAGCTCTGGGGTCCCCAGCACACAAAGGACGTGGGCCTGTTGGAGCAAGTCCAGAGCAATGTGGCAAAGATGATCAGAGGGCTGGAGCACCTCTCCTATGAAGACAGGCTGAGAGAGAGTTGGGGATTTTCAGCCTGGAGAAGAAAAGGCTCCAGGGAGACCTAATTGTGGCCGTTCAGTACTGAAAGGGGGCTTAAAAGAGAGATGGAGACAAATTTCTTAGCAGGACCTGTTGCAAAAGGACAGGGGGCAATGGTTTTGAACTAAAAGAGGGTTGATTTAGACTAGATATAAGGAAGAAATTTTATGATGAGGATGGTGTGAGACACTGGAACAGGTTTCCCAGAGAGGTGGCGGATGCCCCATCCCTGGAAACATTGATGGTCAGGTTGTACAGGGCTCTCAGCGACCTGGTCCAGTTGAAGATGTCCGTGTGCCTCCCTGTGGGAGTTGGATTATGCGACCTTTAAAGGTCCTTCCAACCCGAGCTGTTCTGTGATTCTGTGTTGATGGAGCAGAGCCGCGGTTGTGTGCTGCCTGTGTCCTCAGCCCCCTGGAGATGGCAGCTGACTCACTGACAGCTCATGAAGACCATTTCAAACAGACAAGATGAAAGCAAAAGGCTAATTAATAACAAATTATGTCTCAGCTCAGAAGTGTTCAAACAGTGAAGTCTATCTCCTTGTAGGATAGATCTGTATGGTTTTAACTTCATGGAAACTGCTTGAAGTTTTTGACATTTGAACTGCTCTGGTTCTGTGTGGATCGGGAGGTTTAGACACCAAGTTTGATAACACTCAGCAAAGGGTAGTGGTTGATCTTTCTAAAACCAATCTGATGTGTTTTGTATGAATTTTATTAAGTTTTCTATGGAAAGTCAGTATCAAAAATAATAGATGTCAATTTCTATCAGTGGGACTACTGTCTTACATGGGGACAGGTAAAATTTTAACCAGTGCTCTGGACTCAAGATACTTCCATTTGAATTATGAAGTATTAAAATGAGTTCATTACAAAACAGAATATTATATGTTATTAAACCTATAGTAATATTAATTATATATTATTATTATACCTGCCTACTTGTAGATAACACACAAAAATTATAAATTATGAAAACAGGAAATTTCAAAATTTACTAGATAGGGAGATATTTGAATCCTTATTCATATGAATTTGGGCACAATTCTATATTTGAATATGTTTTCCCATTCAGCTGATATTTATCTTGATTGTGACTTTTAACAATTTGTCATGACTATGTAAATGACATCCAAAGACTTCCAGCTCTCTCATTTCATCTTACAATCATTCTTAATCACAGGTGGGTTTTGCTTCCTGAGCTACTCTACAGTACCATTTCAAGAACATTCTGATCTATAAACAGCAATCAAAGCAAGAAAATAATTTTCAGCTGTAAGAATAAATTTTGCAAAATAAATTTTGCTGGAGGCCACGGGTACTGTAACTCCAGCTGTGGCTTGCTGATGCTTGTGGTGACCTCCATACTCCAATTTTATATACCATGCTGTAGATTCACCTTTATCTCATTCAGATTATTCCTGTTCTTCTTTTCTGCAGCTGCTTTCTTTTTTTTCCGTAATACCTATAATCTCTTTTCACCCCAGAATGAATTTACTTTTTTTTTTTTGGAAGAGTCACAGCTGAAGGGCTTGTATTGCCTCAAATGTGGACATACACGTTTCTCTCTACTTCTCCTTTTTTTCAGTCTTGCATTCGTGCAATCAAATATATTGGTTTTGGCATCACAACACTTCAGGATGCTTGTACCTACAGGCTGTTTGGCATTATTACTCTGAAAAGCAACCAAGAAAGCCAGAGGAACGTAGAGCTAGACAGGAGCTGAATGCAGCTCTTGCAGAAGGAAACAAAGTGGTGTCCATTTGGGTTGCAACCAAGCTAAAAGACTTCCAGTTGTCAGCAGTGAGAAATCCCACTCTACTGTGTATGGCAATCTTCCTTTCTAATTATATACAGCTCTGACTGGAAAAGCTGGGATTCTGGATGTGGCTAGTAGAATGGAATATAAGATTGAGACATCACAGAGTTTTCTGTTGCACTGATGCATGGTCTTGAGCCACTACCTAAGTGCTCAGGGACACACATTTCCCAAGGTCTAACCAGTCAGAAGTGGGATTCCCAGATGCTCATTTTCTGGAAATGTTAGGAAATAGTTAACAACACTAACCCTGGAAGCTCTGGGAGCTCTAATTTTTTTGAACCCAAACTGGTGCACACTAAATCAGGTCTATGTATGCTTCAGATTTCCCAAGTCAAAGGTTTTACTAGAAAATGTTATATCAAACCATTCTCCTGACAAGCTCCAAAATGCCATTGTACATGCAAAGCAGCAAAAAATTTCTCAAAACTACTTCATTAAATACTAGAGAAACCCACTGTAATTACTGAAAATCTTCACAGCTGTAATGTATGTGTTTGGTGCTTGGCTGCTGTGGTCACTACATGGATGCACTATGATGGTGAGACATGTAAGACTGTTATACCAAAAAATGTATTTTTAGAGTGTTACATTTTATGCTTTTTTAAATTATCTCAGTTGGTCAGAGCATGATGCTAATAATGCCAAGGCTGTGGGTTTGATCCCTGTATGGGCCATTCACTTAAGAGCTGGGCTCAATGATCCTCATGGGTCCCTTCCATCTTAGAATATTCTGTGATTCTGTGAAATAACAAATTATGTCATCCAATGTTAATATCCACTTTATTTTTCACTTTATTTGGTCATTGCCACTTTTGGATAGTAACTATTCCTTTGTCCCATTCCCATATCCCTGACATGCTTCATGAGCCTTGTCATGTGGTAACACTGGTACTCACTTTAAATCCTTTCTGTGCCGTTGTTTCACAGACTACAACTGATTCAAGCACCAGTGAGAGCAAGAGTGCTGATGACTATATTATGGTTTCCAAAGAAGAGGAAAGAAGTAAAAGTGCTGCCTCAGAGCCAGCACAGTCCCTTCAGGCACCCAAGGAGGCAGCGGTGAAGCCAGAAGCTCCGTCTCGTTCTTCTTTGATATTCTCTGACCCTCTGATGGGTTCCATTTCAGCCTCCTCCAGCAACCTGAGCTCCAGCCCTGATGACGACAGTAGTAATAACAGCAAAGATTCTGACTTTGCTATTGTCAGCCCACTGGACATCTAAAGAAACAGACTGGGAGAGTTTGGGAAATCAGTCATTACAACTCAGCTCAAATTTCTATGATTCCACGGGCTGGATAGTTCTTTGGATTACAAGGACAGAAAATAGATAAAGATAACCCATTTCAGCTGCCAAAAGCCTAAATTAAAATAAAAAGGCAAACAAACAAAAAAACAACATAAATTTGCTACTTTTAAAAAATAATATATACATTTTAATAACTGCCTTAAATAAAGACCCAGTAAAACCCAGTTCTAATACACAGTTACTCTTAATTATGCTCTTACTGTACTTAGGAGCTTTGTTACTATAGAACTGTTGCTTTCCCAAAAGATAGAATAGTATATGCTAGGTACCATAATGGAAATGTGTAGATACCTGGCATCAGACCTGAAGCAGCAAAGACAAGCTAGATTTAATATTGTCCTTTTACAATATATGCTTGACTGGGTTTTCTGAGTAGGAAAGGGTACTGTTTCTTCAGAGATTGTGATTAGAGAAGTAGGGACTGAGTATCAAAAAGATTAAAAGCATCATCCTAGTAGGAAGTTTGTTCTCCCTTGAGGAATCCTAATTTCTTCATTTTCATCTGGCAATAGCCTGAGGTGTGTTCAAGGCAGAGGTTTGTGTAGTTGTTCCTCAGTGCTTACAGGAGACTATGTGACAAACTCCTTGAGAATGGGGACCTATACAACAGAGCCTTATTTGCCTTTGTCTACTTTTTCCCCTTGAGAGTTCCCAATTCACCTCTTTCCCTCTTTGTCTACTTTTACTTCCCCGGCATGATTTTTTTAATTTTACCCAGACTACCACAGTTTAAACAGTAGGTACAAGGGAAATAACAGTGTTTCATAGTGTAGACCTGAGCTGGTTGAACTAAAGCTAGCTCAAGTACGATAACTTACCAGGGAAGATTGCAAAGTGAAATGAAATGTTCATAATTAAAAGCACTTTATGTCTCATTGCTATTATCTTCTATAGACTCTGTTTACATATATTCCTGTATGATTTCCATATTTCTAATCAAGAGAAACATAATGGTGCAGCAGTGTTAACCAACAGAAAGTTTCTAATTAACTCTATAACTTGTTCTTCTGTGGAAAAGTGTATTTCTTTCCCATCAAGTACATAGTACATTTAATAACAGCTTTTTTCAAGTTTATGAGGGCAGTTTTTTGTACTCTCTGATCCCTTTGACCTCTGTTGGAATTCACAAAATGCAACTGGTGGTGAGTAGACCACTCCTCTTGCAGGACCTACACAGAGTTAGCTTGAGGAAGGAATGTTAGTATGTCACTCTGTCACAGCAGCAAAAAAAAAAGCATTATTTGCTTTTAAGATGCATATACATTTTACCATGCAACAACTTCATATTTGCATGGCAAAGCTTGTGTTTGTTCAAAGTTATGAAATTGTAGTTATTTGCTGCTTAGTCTGTAATTGTAAATGAAGTACCGTATCCCAAAGATGAGGTGACGTGTAATTTGCTGGTCTTAGATTTTACAAGGTCTGTGTCAGTGACTGAAGAGTTGTCATGTAATTACATGGTAGCTGCCATCCTTACATGTTCAAAAGCCACCATGTAGTTCTTCAGAGATTATTTGTGCCTTGTAAAATGTTAAAATACTAGAATGTTATGAGCAGGCATAGCATCACACCTCTCTGCAACAGAGTAACGCGAACAGGCAGATGACTATTTTGATGAAAGATCTTAAATGCATAACATTCTGGAGAGGTGTTTATTTTGGTTTAATTTTAAGCTTCATAAAAAAATCACTTTGCAATTAGCATGCATGCCTGTCTCTGGGTTTATTTTATTACCCTGAGTTTGCCTAAATGCCAGGGGATTGGGTGGCTGTTGATTTATTTAGGTCTTTCAAGCTTTCCTAGCCTTAACCTATTCAGCAAGGCTTGTGGCACCAACAACAAAGGGGAATCTGTTCAAGAAGTACCTGTGGAAAGAGGAAAGAAATATTCTGGGGACAGAGAGAAAAGTTTTATATTCTATGATACATAAACCTTCAAAGATTCCAGTAGTTTGGGAGGAGAAAATGTTTTTACTTCTTTTTTATTTTTTTTAAGCATCAGTCTTTTGATTTCTGTTCTAGTGGGTCGTTTCAGGGATCACATTGCTATTTTCTTGAACAGTCTCATTGTCAATGAAAGAGAGTGATTTGTACAGGTTTTTTTATTTTTGTAAATTAGTTGTATCTTTAATATTGCATATTTTAAAACAGTAGTAAAAGTATATAAAGATCTGGGGAGTTTCTGAGAAGAATCAGTGAATACCGATGAGCTGAATGTGTATCATGCCATGGGATTATGATAAAAATCTTCAAAAGCAGAGAAATGATTATACAAATAAGATCAGAGTAACTCCAGTAAATGAATCTGCTTTGGTTGTACCATGTCTTTTCACATCTCAAATATGTTGTCTCTGATACTTGATCATAGTGCAGAGATAGTTAAAAGTATTTTAGTATATTCATTAAGTTAGACTAGTAAATTAGATAAAATGTCAAATCATCACCCTGTTTCGTGTTATGTTAAGAATATGCTGAAAGAGAAATTGTCATTTAAAATACAAGATTATTCTTTTTCTCTGGAAATGACCTGCTCATAATGTTCATGGATAACAATAATGAGATAGAAAATTATAAGCATTGCAAATTGCTGATGAAAACTAATGCGGCATTAAGATTGCTGATCTGAGACTGTTGTACTGTATCTCACATCTGTAATTTATTACTTTAAAGTCTCTTGCATGTCATGTCAGTTGTATGTACTGCAGAAAGGCAGTATCATATTTTGACTGGGTATTGATTTAGTCGTGGAGCTTTGTATCTTTACTCTGGAAGAACATCTAGCCCGCTTTATTAAAGAAAGATTTAACAAACTTTCTGGGCTGTGCTTGTGCTGTTTTCTGAAAAAAGGGAAAGCTTTTTGACTAGAATACTGGAAGTACCATTTCTGAGAACTAGGATGATTAAAACTTAAAAACTATCTATGTAAGCACAAAGTTTTACTAATACTTTAATCCTATTTTATATATGTGATCCAGGGAATAAAACTGCTTGCCATTTATCTCAACTGAACAGTATAGAATATCTCCTGTTTTACCATATTTCTTGTATCTGAAAATAATGAACCAGAATTTAATGCGACATAACTTTTCTACAATATAATGAAGCTCGGTATAGTATCATCATTGTGTCTCACTAACAGTGCTAGTATCTGTACAGTACATTTCTGAATCTCTGTACTTTAATTCACACTCTTAACTCTT
>NW_008237681.1:5820301-5826544 GCF_000691975.1 Corvus brachyrhynchos
CTTTCCCATGATTCTCCAGTGTGTTCTCATTAAATGGCATTGAGGCAACTATTTAAAAGATCACATTTCAGATTTAAGGTGTACTTGTGCTTGGCAGTTACAGTGTTGTCTGTTGAAATACAATCCTAACATGAACAGATTTTCAGATTCTTGGTATCAGCCCTTAAATAATACTTTTGATTTTGTGCTTCATGTATTGGTCTTGAATGAATGATTTTAAGGGTTTACTAGACTTGAAAAGGTGCAATTTCATAAAATAAGCTTCATTTGGCTACGGAATAGTAATTACACTTCCTTGTAATCTGTGCTGTTCTTTTGAGAGTGATTATCTACGGTCTCTGCATTAGTGTTTCCCGTGTCCCCCAATCTGCTAGACTCTGGCTTTAGTAGTTAGCTAAATTTAGAGATGAAAGAGCATGAAAAAAGGTCATTAGAGACACAGCAACTTGAAGCATGCACACAGGCAACTTGCTTGCCTGCTTCTCACAACTCGTTTAACCACTGAAATGGTAAGGGAGGTTTTAGATATGTGGGAGGATCCTGCAAGAGGCAAAGTACATAACCCTAGAAACAGACAATGAGGTGGAAGGGATGCAGCTTGAGACTCTAAAACTATGGGTTCTTTAGAGCAGGAACCATCTTTTTCTCTGATTTTTTACGACACAAACACTGTCAAAAATTAGAATAACAATAACAATAATATGCTCATTATTTCACCACGTTTTGCTCTTTCAAACAGTGAGCTAGATTTAATCCAGTGACAGAAACTCAGCTGATAGCAGCAGTGTTGAGCAGTGGAATCTGGTCCCAAACTGCTGAAATAAGTGCTGATGAGGAGCAGTAGTTTAATAAATAAATTAAAACCAAAGAAACCTCACACCGGAAACAGGACTATAATGTTGCCAAATAAAAAATAGCTGTATTTCTTTCCAGATATATATGAAGTATAAAGTATTTTCTAAACTGTGCTTCAGGTAGCACTTGTGTCCTTGTTTGACTATGTCAGGTAGGTTTGTGCAAACCTATCTTTGTTTTTAACTTGTAAAAGCATAGCTGATGCCAGGATGTGGGAAGCATTAAAATACATCCGCTGCAGAGAGGACATTGTGGTTCCATTTTCTATGAATACTAAGAATTTGATCCTTCAAATCCCGCTGATTTAACACTTTCCCTGTCTTCCATGGTGACAACATGAAAAACCCTGTAAACATTTCCAGAGACTTGATGGGAACTCCACTGCTTAAGTCATCACATGCAGTTGCAGAGCTTTGAGCTGAGAAGGTTTTCACAGCTTTGCCTTTGAGTGTGAGCTTTGGGGACTGTAGCAAGATGAGGTTTGTCTGAATTTTTAACTCATACAAAGAAGCATTTGAAGGTATTACAAATTATCATGTCAGTATTTGAGACCTTTTGGAATGTAAATTCTACATAGTTTTGAGATGGAAGAATAGTTGTCAAAATATCTTGACTGCCCACCTGCTGTGTTAATTGAATTCAGCAGGTGGGAATATAGCAGCATTTCCAGAGCATCATTAAACTCCCCTTTAAAATAAGGGTATATCAAGCAAACAGATATTAAAAGGCAGATTGTCAGAGTTGTCATATAGCTTTCTGGATAATATATATGTCTCTGCTATAGTCAGGAATATGCATCATTTCTATCCACAAATGGCGGGGCTTGCAACGTGCTGGAACACATGGCAGAAAATGTTAATGAATGTGAGCCTGTTCATAAAAACCTTTGTAAAGCTTCAGGGATTAAATTACACCAAAATTATTTTTAAAATATAAAATAAATACACTCCAAGCTTATTTAGACTTTCAAAGATTATCAGGTCTCAAAAAAGTTTCATTTAGTTTAGAAAAGTTCAATGGAACTCCAGCCTCCAGGTGATAGCACAGGGTGACTTACAGAAGCACCTAAAGGAGTTTGGGACTGCAGTGAACTTCTTGTGCTTCAGACTTGTAACTTTCAAATTCTGGAGAAAATTAATTCCAGTATGTAAGCAATGAATTGCACATGTTTACTAAGTTGCAAAGAAGTCATGATGGGGGAATTCCTCAGCAGACCCTCTTCCCAAACTTCTTTTGTTCTCGTTTCCCACAGTCAAGCCCATCTGACAGTTCTGTGGTACCCATAAAAATTTCAGCTGTTTAATCCTCTTGAATAACTGAATTCTCAGTCACTGTGATCAAAGTTAGCTGTTCATCATCTCAGGACTCCAATACCCTACGCCCGCAGCCTGGCCACCAGCCCAACCAGTGTGCTCCTTGTTCTCGTGTAAAATCTGAAATCTTATGAAAATCTCACAATACTTCTACAGCAGGTGGTATCCATATTCAGTCCTCATGACTTCCCTGTGGTAAACTTTATTGTAAGTTTTATTGCCTAGTATTTTCTCTAGCCATACTTCCATTGTAATTCTTACAATCAAGAAAAAAAATAGAAGAAAACCTTGGCTTCGCTCAAAAATGCTTTGCTTTTTCTTTCCTCCCTCTACTGGTAAAGTCTCTTTGCTGAGAATTTTTGGTTTTGTTTCCTGTAAAACAGCCTTTGTGTATTTATAGTGCTTGTGAGGTAAAGTTCTGATATGTGTTGTCTTTAAAAATGCTGAAACAAAACACTGATTTCTCCAAACTTTTTCCCATACTGAATGGGGCTTGAGTTAAGCATCAACTTTAAAAAAACTGTGAATGGGAATAGTGTCTATTTTGAATTTCTAAAAAACAACATCTTTTAGTAAACGCATTGGAGGGCAAATAATGTACTTTTCCAATCTATGCCATTTTCTTTTAAAAAAAAATTTTTAATTCACTATTCCCTCCGGTGAGACCATGGAGAAGGAGAACTCTGCTTGGGGCAGGGTGCTCCTGGGCACAGGGGAAGGTGGCCCATGGTTGTGCTTGGAGGAAATGCGGGACACCCAAGGCCATGCCACATTGGCGTGTGTCTCCATGTCTGGAGCAAGGGAAGACTCATCCTTGTGCAGGGGCCACAGGCCGCAGTGTTGCTGGACAGATGGAGGATCAGAAGATGAAAATGGGTGTGTTTTACCTTCCATGGAGCTTTAAGCTTCAGAGGAAATAAAAATGGGAAAACAATTGCAAGCATCATTAACTCTGCTGGCATTGCAGTCACTGAAATGTGTTTTCCTCAGTGTTTCCTTTCTGTGGGATGCAAATTTTGCATTGTAGAGGGGCTTATAAAGAGAAAATAAAAATCTCCTTTTTCATATTCTGACACTTTTGCTGTATGTGAATATTATGGGTTTATAAAGAGATGTTATTATTGATGTATGTCCACATAGAGATTGCAACAATTTCTCTCCTGCTCTCTCCTTGCTCTCTCCTCCATGTATCAGACATTTTGAAGTAAGCAAAAGAAAAGAGAGAGAAAGAGCATCTTTAAAATTATTGTAATCTAAGTGCTGAGTTTTTATGTGATAGTATGTTTGGTAGCTTGCACTGGGTAGAAAACCAATGTCTATTAAGACATGTTGGAGAGAGAAAAAGTGTCTACCATTTTTTGTCTACATGAGCATTGTGTGTTTTTCCAGTGTTTATTAAGATGCATCTGGTCTTACTGGAGGAAGTTATATGATGAGTATATCATCTGCAGAATTTTTTTTTTAAAGAAAGAAAATCAGTACTTGCTTTTGCATATAAAATTTATTGTTTTCTAAAATGTTTCATTCTCTGAAAATACCTTTTGTGGTGCTTCTATAAGATACGTCAAGAGTTTATTTTTCTTTCTCACCATCCTCTGTCTTTTGTCTGCGCCCTGGCATGTGCACAACCTGCAGAACCATCTCATTTCCCAGGTTGGGATTTATGAGAGATCCAGTTGCAAGTCATCTGGGCAAAACTGCACCAAGAGATATGAGAGTACAATACAAATTGCAGCTTGACCCAAATTAGCAAGTCACACCTTGCCAGCAAACATTCATTGATTCTTTGACCTTGCAAAGCCACAAGCACACCAAAGGTCTCAGGCTGTTGAGTCTGGCCTCTTGTGAAAGGGAAGCATTCGTAGGAAGCAATCTGCATGATAGAGCAGTGTACCATTACCTGAGAGTAACTGTATCCTTTACCTTCAGAACCAGAAAAGATGAGTCTAAGTTTCAGCAAGTTTATGAAATGCACAGCAAAGCCCTCAAGCACAGAGAAGCAGCCCAAAATTCTCACATTTCATAAGCCTGTCAATGCACAGGTGGATGCTGACATGATCAAGATAAAGACAGGCGCTGGGGGCTGGTGATAAAAATAAGAACTCCAGTTTCTCCTGCAAAATGCCGATGAGACCAAGTAGAAGCATCAGGTAGGAGCAAGGTGAGTTCAACAAAATGTGAAATTCTACCCCCTTCTTTCAGGAAGAAACTGTAAAAGTTTCAAGTATACTGTTTTGGTATTCTGTAAGAGAAAGTCACCTTCTGGTTCAAAATTATTTCAGTTGGAAACTTGACGTAATCTTATACATAGAGTACAAAAAGTGAAATATATACAAAACTTTTAAAACTAATATGTTTCAGTTTATGGTCTTTTAAAATTCCTTCATCAAGTCACTCATTTTTGGATGGATGGGAGCTTATCTTTAATAAGAAATAAAGTCTGCATCAGGCAGGTGGGCCTGTGCTGCAGGGTACTCCTTGGGAACAGAGCCAGGCAAGTTTAAAACTGAGAGATACTTAAAACAGGAAGTCGGGCTTTGCATCTTACACTCAAAGCCAGGACTGGCATTTTATAGTGGTGGCTGCTAGAGATAGGTTCTGACCTGAAAACCTCACTCCTCTTGGAGAGCAGGGACAGCTCATACACTGAGGCAGATGGAGCTGGCTGTCTGTCTGTCTGTTGTCTCTGTACATGCCTGGCCGTCTGTCTGTCTGGCAGACTGGGATGCTGTATCAATACCGAAACCATTAGCTGTGTGATTGGCATTCACCATATTTTGGATGAAAGAACGGTAGGTTAACCCAAGGTTTTAGCAGTGTGCTGGGCAATCTTCTCTCTAACCTTATCACACTTGCAGAGCCACCATGGGGAGAGGTAAATCCCCATTTCCAGAGCCTGCAGTGCAGACCCAGCCTGCTTGGATCAGATCACCCTGAGTGTAAATCAGCAGGCTTCGACCAATGCCCACTGCCACAGCAGCTTATTCAGATCAAGATATGTTTCTTTTTTAGCCAACGTGCTGGTCTAGACAGCCATGTGCATCAATGGTTCATCACAGGGCTTGGGGTGGCATTGCAAGCCAGCAAGTCAAGGTAATGCAAATGGTCTCCAGAAACAAAGGTGCCATGGGGAGATTTTTATTTATTTTTTATAAGAGGATCTGTTAAAGTTTGAGAGTTTTAGAGAGAGTAACAGAGTACTAAGCTTATTGAGAGCATTTTGTTTATCAATTACATTGCTGCACTTTGGTAACCTGGGTGCTGGGGAGAGCCTCCTCTCCTCTTCCTGTTCCATCAAAGTAGCTCTATGCCAGCACTTGTTCATCTCTGCTGATGGTGTGTGTCCTTCTGCTGTAAGACGCCCGTAAGAAATGACAGGTCCTTGTCCTATCCAGGGTCACTGGAAATGCTCACTGCAGACACAACCCCTAAGTACCCTTTGGTCTTCAAAGATACCTGACACTGATCACACTTGGACTCGTGGGTCTGGTTGGTTGTGCGTAGAACATCCGTGTTGAAAGCATTCTTACACTTGCACCTCTGCTGGGAGCAGCTCACCACAGACTCTCCCCAGCAGCACCTGCTGCAGCTGCTGATGGTGCTAAATCACGTAGCAAAACCCAGCAAGGGCGGCAGCAGCTGACACTTCTTGGAAGTCCTCGCCTCAGTTCAGGGAAAGTGTCGAAGAGGAATCACAGGCCACCCAGGGCCTCTGCACTGGGGTGGGAACGGGACACTCGCCAGCAGCCCAGCACTGAGCACTAGCAGCATATGGACAGCAGCACCTGGCCCTTGCCCACTTCTTCAGAGGCTGCATTGATTTTGGGGGCTGCATGGGGCGCTTGGCACCCCCCCTGTGGCACATTCTGTGCCAGAAATCCTCCCCATGCTCTGCTCCCCAGCCCCTCAGCGTCATCTATTGCTGTTCTGGGGCTGCTGTGGAGGTAGTGGCAAGTTTGCAAAGGCTTTTGGTGTGAGTGGGCACTGAGCCCCATACAGGCTGGTGTAACCTAATTTTCATACATGCATATATCCCCCAGTTTGGCTACATCTGGGGAGGAAGGTTTCCCTTTTG
>NW_008237681.1:5826728-5864894 GCF_000691975.1 Corvus brachyrhynchos
TCTCAGAGCTGTTCTTGGGACTTGAACTCATAAGGGGGGCAGAGAGGGGGTCTTGGTGTTCTTCACTTTTTCAGAGAAGGAAAAGTGCTGGGGGTTATTTCCTTCCTTTTAAATGTGCATAGACCTTCCTCCTGAGGATGAGCAATGAGCACACTGCCTCTCCAGTGCTGTTCTGTGCCACGGGTGGTGATCACAGGGCTCCAACATGCCACCCACCAAGCATGTTCCAGAGGGAGCAAGTGGTACCACCAGTGATGGTGGGAGAAGTCTGCATCTGAGCAGGTATAGCCATGGCCCTCGCCCATCCCGTGCACGCCTGGAACCCAGGCTCTGCCACAGCCTGTGTCAGCAGGGAGCTGTGCAGCACAACCTCCAAATTTCCCTGTGAACCAAGCTCTTCAATAAGCAGAGCGTGAAGAACCCCATCACCAAAGGTCCTCTGCCACACAATGTGTGGGCCAGGCAGTGCCCTGTAGACTGCCAGTGCCCCACAGCAAAATGAATCTGCACTGACCTGAATCGGCATTAAAAATAGATCCCGAGATACAGGACTGGGGAGAGCGGAAAGGCAAAGCATGAGCTCATTGCTGCTGCTGACTTTTGCATTTGAATAGATTTTCTTAAACAGTAAAGAAGCAGCTAACATCTGGTTAGACTTTTGTTATGGAGTCCATGTTTTAGCACCATAATTACTGTTGCATTCAGAGTTTTCCTGAATTCCCTTATTTTACATCTCATGTAGCTTAATGAAAGTGGCTAAGAGATTTAGCTGAAAATGCTTGTGCAATATTGATTAGTAGGATAATTTTAGGAATGTTTGGTAACTAGAACACATTTTCTGTTTCATTAGAAGAACTTGTTTTTCTAAAAAGTGTCTTTTGATTTTGTGACCTACCTTCTCAGCTAAAGATGACTTTTTCAAAGTAAAGGTGTGGGAGAGTAAAAGAAACTAACTGTACCATGATAATGAGGGAAGGCTGTGAGAGCAGTGTGAAGGCTGTTGACTCTAGTTGCCTCGAAACAGGTTTACAAACAGCTCCAAGAATAAATTTGAGTACACATGAATAGCAAGTGCATTAGTCACATTAGGGCTTAATGAAGTGTTTATGAAAAGCAGCCTTGTAGCACTGTCCTTCAGAAGTAATTCACTAAGATGGGTCTGATAACATGTTCTGGATTTAATTTGTCCAGTGTTTAGGTCACTTAGGAAGGGAGACAAGGATAGGATACCCAACATTGTTTCAGGATTAACAATCAATTGGAGAAAATTAGAAATTCTCCTGGAGCATCTGTGCTTTATCAGACTCAACTTTGCGTGCCATTAATTCATAGACACCATTAAAATCAAGAGTAGAGCCTACACTGAGCTCTGACTTTCACAGAAATCTTAATAGGAACAGGGCAAGAAATGGGGACTTGAAGAGAGATTCAGTTCATAACAAATGGAGGCTTCCAATCACTTACCATTTAATTGCCTCAATGCATGGCAAAGCACTGCCTTTTCTGCCCCACCTTGGACACTTGCCCATGCTGTTTTACTTTTGTAGATGACCTGTGATTAGGGAGTCTGAGATTCTAATACTGCCATCTCTGCTATAATCTCTACGGTCATTATGGAAACAGGGAACTTGCTGTGCTCCCACCCCTGCTGCACCAAGTTCCACCAGCTCCCAAGGGTCATACGGAGAACTGAGGAGTCAAATGCTTCTACTTTGCTGTTGGAGAAAAGCAGTGTGACAATTCATCAGCAAGCCAGATGTCTGAACTCACAGAGTGGCAGAGCTGCACCAAGCAGGAACAGGAGCTGGTTCGTCTTTGGTTTTGGTTTCGTTGTGACCCCATGTAATCTGCAAGGGTAGAGTGGGCTCTGCATAGATGCTGAGGTGGGACAGAGTCAGTATCTAAATGAATTATCTGCCTGAATACACTGAAGAGAATATTTGGATTTAATAGCTGAAGTGCTTTGCTGCTTCTGAAAATACTGGCAGCTGCTTTAAAGTCTTGTCTGAGCTGTTCTGTATGCCCTTTTCTAAGCTCTAGAGAGTGTAGTTATAGCTCTTCCCTAATACTGCATAACAAATACATGAAAAATGGTATCTTCTGCTGCTGAGGTAATGGGAAGACCCTGCTTTACATCAGATTGATAGTTGGAGTGGGTTTATTGATTACAGCATTTCTGAGGACTATAAACTTAGAGAAGAAAGAAAAGTAGTTGGATGCAGAGGTTAAGTCTAAAGGTACTGTAGATTTATCATTAGTGTCACATACTTGTTTATATTAATGCTGCAAAGAAAAAGCTGCAATGGCCTGGATGCTGAGAGCATAATGGCTCTGCTCTGATTTGATTTTCTATGGAATTCAAGATTAAGGCCACGTTTGAAGAATAGCTTGGATCAAATAGGTACATGCAACAGAAGTAATCAGATGAGACTGTGTTTGCTACACTGAAAAGCTGCTGTCCCAACAAATCATTCTGTGACTTCACTAACTCTCAGGGCATGGAAATATTGACTGATAGATGCATGACTTCTCCTGAATTATCACTTGCCTATGTGTACTAATGTAGAAAATACAGACAGTGCCTATTGTTTGCCAATGACTAGAAAAATGATTGATATTCTAGGTTACCTTTGCAGTTTTCACCAATAAAGGCTGGACCAGCTTTATGCTTTCATTAAGGAATAAATCCAGCACAGACAAAAAAGTCTGTTGGATACGTCAGCCTCTGCACTGTTACATGCCAATTTAGCCAATATCATGTAGTGCAATCTCTCTGCAGCATGAGAAAATGAAAGAATTTAGAGCAGGTTCTTTCCCTCAGTCTTTCACAAAGTACGTTTCCAGATCTTTGCTATTCAACCTATTCCGCAAATAGGAGGAACTAATTCCGTGTGTGTGTGTGGTTTATTATATCAGGGTGTTTATTATTTTTACATAACATTGCTGAACTTTATTTGAATTCACTAGTTCATTTACTTTGTGGGAGAGGAAGTCTCCTGGGAAAAAAAATTAGTTGTAGAAGCCTGTGCAGAACAAGCAGTATGCTTCATGTTTGAATCTGGAAACCAAGACTTCTCCTTTTAGGAAGCTCCAACATTAACAGAGGACCTACTATCTTTGGGGAGCATAAGCAAGCCTTTATAAAAGGATGAAGGAGTTTTGGACAAGGAGGACCTGTCCAAGATCAAAAACCAACATGCTCACAATTGTTTGAAACATTTTGGCAGTTGCTGTATTTTAACTTGTTCCCTTTGTATGTAATAAAAACCTTCATTAAAACAACAAATAACTAGTTTGCAATGCTTATCTGGCCTTAAATAAGGTATTACCATCATGGTATTTGAAAGTTACCATGGTCATAGAAAGGACTGTTCCTTAAGTTTTGCTTTAAAAAGCTAATCCCTCAGTGTGCCTTTGATCCAGTAAGTTTTAGGAAGCAAAGAACTTACTGTGAGATGCTGACATTTCCAAACTGGTCTTTTATAATGATCTTCCTCCATATCTGAATATCTTAGGGAGTGAGATCCCTAATGGACCTCCCAACCTCCATCTTACCTGTCTTCTTACAGTAAAAGAACTTGGCACAGGGCACAAATATGTCCTCTGCTGGGACTGATTCACACTTCTTTTGGGGAGTGGGAGGGATGGGAAGACACATTTTATGGTGGAGAGGAATCTTACTGGCATTGCTAAAGTAGTTCTTAGAGAAGAGAGTTGTGCAAGAGAACTGTGTCCAAGAGCATCACTAGAAAGCATTCCCTGAGGAACAGGGCTGGAGTCACCTCACCCTTAGATATCTGTTTTGGACCTGCAAACTATAAAAATGGAATGACAATTAACATGCTCATTCCCCCAATTATTTTCTTCTAGTTTTTCATTGTTTTTATTGTTATTATTGTCTCTTACAAAATACCCAATATGATTACTAAGGGCATGAAGCCCTCGCCTTGCAGATCATGTGATAAGTAGCATAGGTCAGGGTACTTTTAGTGGAGAAAAAATCACCTGCTCACAGTGTCCTTCAGGAAGTGGGGAGACGTCGTTCTTGCATGTTATCTCACTGTATTTCCTGTAAGGCTCAGCATGTTGGTTGGAGTAAACAAGGGTACACCCAGATGAGTGCTGTAGGTTGTTGTGAGTCAAAATAGCAGGTAGTTCACATTATTTGTGTACAAAGTTTCAGTTCCTTAATAGCATAGCATATCTTGACACTAGGCTTACAGATTTCTGCGTTATGTGGGAAGAATGCATGTTTCACTAGGAAAGGTTCCTTAAGAAGATACAGATCTTCATGCTTTGATTATAAATTCTGTACATTGAATAATTTATGTTAACCAGGATTCTCAAATAAAACCAGTGAAAATGCAAATAATGCTTCTTCCTTTTTATGAGAAAGCTTCTAAGAGCATATAAATATTTTGTTAGAAGCTCCATTTCAGCTAGCAGACCTTCAGAAATTAGGGCACTGAGCTGTAAACTTCACATCCTGTTTTTTCCTTAATACCATCTGGGGAAAATAATGGAATCTAGGCTTTACTGTCTTTCCACAGATCATAGACAAGCAAAAAGGCTATCGTTTGCTTTGTTGTGTTGAGACTTTCACCATTCATGTGAAGCCTAAACCTTGGGTTAATCTGTGAACCATGATGGCTTTATTTTCAAAGCAGCAAGCTTAACTTAAAAGCTCTGTGTGACTTGAGGTTTTGGCTGCCTAAGGCTGCTCTGGTCTCTAGGTCTCCTTACAGTGGCCATATCTCCTCCAACTCCTCACCAAAAGGTGCTACACTAACTCACTGCCCTGGCAGGAGAAACAGAGATGGGAAACTGACTCTAGACTTTCTTCTTCACAAACATTGCAGCAACATCTATACCACCAGATTCTTTTTTTAGATCTTTTGTAAATCTGATGTGTTTTATTGACAAGTAAGGATATTTCATCTAGACTCTCCTCAAATTACTAACATACAGCAGCCAAGGAGCTACATTTCACAGCCTCTGCGATGCAGTCATTGCAGCACTGCCACAGGAAGAGGAGACCCATCAAGGCTCTTTTTGCCACAAAGGATTTAGATGTTATGCAGAGGAAACAGCAATCCTGTCCATTTTGTTACCTAATTCTGCACCCTTCAAAAAGAAAAAAAACTTCTGGGTCTTTCAAAAATGCAGCAATGTGGTAGTTCATGATCTCCATCTTGGTCTGTGTTTTCTGGAGCCTCCCAGCTGATTACTGCTAAGGACTTGAGTCTTCTTTCTTACATTTAATGTAACAGGAATAATATTAATGGGGTTTGGGTGTTTGTTTGCTCATTAAGCAGTCAGCAGGAGCTCACTTAATGGAGCACAAACTCACAGTTATTACATTATCACTTAATTATTCAGCCCTGACATCACTGCATCTTCACAGCAGGCACCCTGACAACTTGGAAAGGGGTGTGTTTCACTTCAGCCTTGTGCATCTCGATGAAAATAGGGTACCAGGAGTGGCTGGAGGCATCTCTGTGCCACACTGATCCTGCCTTACTGCATATAGCCTTTTAAGCCAGCCAGGCCTTCACTGCAGAGTACGAGCCCTGGGAAGTTATTCTGAAATAGTGCAGCTACAGGGAAGAGTAATCAGTGGAAAGGAGCTGCCAGTAAAAATGTCACATTGCTGTACAACTGTGCCTGCTGAGATATTTTTAGGTTATTTAATAGAGAGGAAGGGAGGGATGGGTGCTTTTGCAGTGGTAAAAAGTTTCTAAATTTCCTGAAATCTCAATTTTTTAGTTAATCCACAGGTGAAACAAATTTAACACCATGAAGCTGCTGTTTCTCTGGGAGTTAATTTCTGGTGCAGACTTCCCTCTAGTCCTTGGGGAGTTAATTGTTTTTTGTGCCTTTCCCAAACAAAATCTTGTCAAATGGCCATGCAATACAAGCCAGATTATCCCACCTCTCCACAAAGCTGTGCTACCGGGGGATGCTGTAGGGTTTTTGTTCTCATGGTGGAGTTTTAATCACTCTTCTTTCAAACATGCAGCACAGCAAAGTCCAGGCGGTGTAAGGTCACAGCCGAGTCTCTTTGTACAACAGCTACATTGCCAAAGTCAGTCATTGTTCAGGTGGCAAAATTGGGGTGAGTCAATGCTGTTCAGCTTTGCAAGGTCACACACTAGCTCACTACAGAAAATGTGGAAAAGCAGCAAGGATAAGAGGCAGGAATACTCTGCTCAAGGGCCTGTGGGGTTTTTTCATTGTTCTGTGCAGAAGAATATGTTCTCTTAGTGCTTTCTCAGGGGAAAAGAAAAATCTCTTTGGGCAGAATTGTCTCTAGCAGAAATGATTGGCAGACTCACACAGAAGCACATTCCTGCAGATAAGTGATTGCTTCTTATATAAGGGAACAGCTTTTGCAGGAAGTCCTGAATGCACAACTCTCGAACATCTTGTATTCAGTGTTGAGAATACATGACACAGGAATTTGTATTCACCACAGTGAGAGACTTGTGAAGTTTCTGGCAATGACTTTATAGATTATGTTTGTTGCTGTGTGACTCTGAGATTTAGAGGTGATTTTAAAGGGTGATGTGTAAAGGCAGAAATGGTTTTGTTCCACTGATATTATACAGGTGTCTACCTTTGTGTTGAGTTTACAGATCAGAGTCTGAGAATTTGCAGCCATAGAGGGATCTCTTCCACCTATTCCCTTCTTTATTTAACTTCGTTGTTTTCTTTTTGTTGTTAGCAGGACAACACAAAGGTCATTACAGTTGGTAAAATTCTTAAAGCCTTGGTTTGTTTAGCAGAAATTACTCATTTTCTATTGCCAGAAAATTGCCTGAGGAAAGGACGCCAAGAATGTCAGGGGGAAATACAGATGACCTACGGGTAACATGTGAGGCTTGAGGAAATGGCTTCGATGACTTGTGGAATATTGAATATTACAGAAGAGTGATCCCATATCTGTAGATAAGGTTGGAACTCTGCCTATTGAAGAGGTTACTGCCCGGTATGATTTCACTGAGTTTTTTGGATCTTTGGGGTGTTTTGAGTAGACTTTAGAAATCTTTTGATTGTCTTACTACATGGAAGGCAGACATGGGAGGTACGTCAGATCACTGATAAATTACTGCATAGTCTGCATATTACTTCTGTGGAAAGCTCATGGAATTTTCATGAGGAAAACGTCCTCTGTATGCAACACAGGAAAGGCAGCAGGTCTGGCAGAAGCTGGGCAGCAGGAGCCCTAAAGTCTGGTGCATGCAGATGGTGGGATTATGAACCCCACAGGAGTTTTCCTCAACAAGATGCCTTCATTGCATATTTAACCTAGATAATGGCATTTGGGAATAAGAATCCCCCAAATAGTTAAATGTAAGTAAATTCCAGTGTAAGGAATTGAACTGACAAACTAGAATCCAGGTTGGCATCACATTCAGTCTTTTGGGGCTTAGGGCGTTCTGCAGCCACAGTATCTTTTTAACATTGAACAAATGACTCAAAGTCATCCTGTGACTTCTTTTCCTGCCCCTACAGTGTTGCAGGGAGAGTTGATAAATTTTTCCAGCCACACAGGGAAAGCATGATCCTAATTCAATTATTTATTCAATAAACAGTTTCTGACTTTCAGTCTATAGCTTTGTTCCAGTGGAAAATAGCTATAAACATCCAAGGATGGTGACAACTTGTACTAGTATCTGGCATCAAGACAAATCTATTTTTGAGAAAAGGAGGAGGTGCCTCATAAACCCAGGACATTCTCAGACAGTCCCTGTGGCCAGACACCCACTACCTTGAGAAGTCTGAGAAGCTGCAGCCCTAGAAGGGCTTTGACAGCTGCATGCTCTGCTCCAAGGAGGCCAGATTTCTCAGACATCAGGTGTTAGCTGTGCCACAGCAGGATATACTTACATATCTCAGTGTTTCTGATGCTGATGCTGTTCAGAAGTTTGTATGTGTTACCAGTGGAAGGGAAAACAACTACAAGGAGAACAGTGTTTAATAATGGAAGTGCAGAAGTGACACCAGGAGTGGTATTTTTCTAACTTTCAAGGCTCCTACAACAAGCAGAATACCTCTGTTTTATGCTTTATTTTTGCAACTTCACTCTGCCTTCCACCTAGAAAGTGAATTTTTTATTCTCCCTTAGTTTGTTTTGCTCTGCTGTCAGTCAGAATTGTGGCTTGTGACCTTTTAGGGCTGTGACCAGGGTTTCCTGACTGTGCATTAGCCCAAGCTATTTCATGCATTATTTGACAGCATAGAGATGAAACAACTAACAGTAAGTTAATTGCAAACATGACTCTTGCAAGCTCTGCCTTGCAAGCACTCTACCTTGGGAATTCATCTGCTTCTTTAACTCGATACAGAGAAAGTCTTGTCTTCATTGCTTACAAGTGTGCAAAGGGATGGCTAATTGAGCTCTTGTCATCTTTGTTGCAAATGAGACCAGCATTCTGGAGCTGTAGTCTCAAGAGCACTATTAATCATCTTAAAGTGTCCTTTTTACTGCAAGCCCAGAGTAATGTAGGTTGATTAAGAAACTGGGGAGGAGATGTGTGAAAACAATCCATCTGACAGATGTGCCTATGGCCACTGGATCAAAGAGGAAGGAAAACTTGCTTTCTCTGGATTCATATTTAGAGCTATTAAATGTTTAAAGAAAATTAATGTAGCTAATGTAACTACCTAAAATGTTCAAATGCGACCTAAAATGTTCAAATGTCCAACACGACCCCTCACACAGATGGAGCTGCCTCTAAAATACCCCTGTGAATTGAAGCAGGGATCCCGAGGAAGACGGCCCTCCCTCCTGTAGCATGAAGAAGAGCAGCCCACTCTTATGTTCTCACTGCTCCTCCTTACTTTGTCCCTCTAATTTATTCCTGAGAGGCTGAGGCTAACAGGGTGTGATAATTATGTGCTGACTGCTCTTGTTAACCTTCAGTGACCTACTCCTGTTGCTACGCTGGCAGGAGCCCCCCTCCCCACATTACAGGGAAGTGACAGAGGTGCTGCTGGTGCCTCAGTGGGTGGCTGCAGTCTCACACGTGAGTGCAGCCATCTGTGCTCCCTGTCGATCTAACACGTGTAAAATACAAAATTAACATGATGAAGGCAGTCGGGGGTAGGTTAATGTGAAGCTGGAGATAGATTTTTCTTCCTCTGTTCTTTTATTCTACTGTTGTTTTACCATGATCCTTTAAAGGGTTTTTATCTGCTGTATATTGATGCTTCTAAACAGTGCTGCTTGCTGAGAAAGCTCTGCAAGATGTGCCTCTTCAGGGTATTTAATTTTGATACAGGAATCTCATGTATGGCAAGGTACAAAGGTATTACTAACAGGAGTTACTGCACTGTGGTTCACATCATCTGCACTTCTAGAGAGTCTGGGATGAATCCCACAGGGAATTTAGGAGCTGCGTTCCAAATAGTTATGGCTAGAACAGAGAAGCAAGGAGCTGCCAGCATGGCTGGTACTTCCCCTTTCAGCAGAGAGAGGACAAGAAAATGTAAACCTCTTCTTTCCCTTGTCTCCACCAAGGGATGCCCTTCTGGGTCCACTGGCAAAGGGCTGGTACTGATCTTTGCCCTAAGAAGGAGAAGCACAGTTCAGATGACCTGCTAGGCAGAAGAGGTAGGTGCTGCAGTCTGATCCCAGCCCTTTGTGGCATCTGTGGGAGAAGCAAGAACACTGTATCCTTCTCCTTCAATCACCTACAACAATTGCTGTCATGAACAGCTAGATCACTTTTTTATGCCTTTTGTGTTGTGCACAGAAGTCTTTCCACATGAAACTGAGCAGGATTACTCATGATAAGCTCACGGATGCTTTAGCTTTCATTTCCCTTTTGCCCTGACAGAACTGATTGTCCATAAAAGATAGTTTTATTTCTTTAGCTTCCACTCAAGCGGTGAGGTGAGGGTGCATCTGGACAGCACAGCGCAGTGTAGAGGCTTTCCAGGTCTTGTCCATAGCTGGAAGCAGTGGGCTGATGTTAGCATGGTGTTTACCAGGGCTAGCTTCCCCTCTCTCCCAAGAATATCCCTGAGACTGCCAGCTGAGCAAGAGGAAGCTGCACACTCCTAGCAGATGTGCAGTAACAAGGGGCAATTTAAATTTGGCTGTGCTGTCCAGGACCCTCAGTATATTGTGGGTCCTGCACAGGAATGCAGTAATAAGGTGGCAGCTTATCCTAGAGATATCTGAGCTACCTGGAGAGCTGCACTGGAGCTGCCCTCTGGCTCCTGTGAAAGTAACTTGTGGCCTTTTGAAAATATAACATGATGCACCAATAGTTTTTCATGAGCCATATCTTGCCCCTCTACTCTGACAGCTAATATTAACACCAAATTATCCAGACCTCTTGATCACCCTTGCATAATGTAAAAAATTATGCACGTTTGAAAGTTACTGGACATATGAGAATGGTTCATATTGGGTTGTCTTCAGATCACCTGGGAATGTCCTCAATTACATCCTTGTATGACAGTCCTTTATCACAACCCCCTATAGCCTCCAATCCCACTCCCTCAGAAGAATCTGAATCCTATCTGTGCAAAGGGTTGCCCTCAGCTGGAAGTTAAGATCCTATTGAACACTTTTCTGACCAGACCTAGAAAGCTGTCCCCATGCTGAATTTCTCAGGTTCATGAGACTTTAGGGTTTAAAATGAAAATCCATATGAGTCCACAGATCCACTGCTTGCCACGTGTGCAGATGTGAGGACTTTTTCATGATTTGTGTAAGGGTTTATCCAGCCTACTTGTCTGTCTGAATTTGTTTTCAGGTTTTTACGTATTTTTTTAATTCTCAAACTGTCTCTCCAATCTTTTAAAAATGTCATTAGTAAAGTTTAACAAGTGCACCTGTGTTACTAGCTATCCCTGAAGGTGGAGTAACCAAGGTTCTTGTAAATAGATCCCTTGGGGTGGATTAGTTATATGACACTGAATGGCTGGTGTTCATATATATATATATATATATATATATATATATATGCAATGATGATTCACAAAATGGCAAAGGAATAAAACATGATCTGGATCTTCATGATTTATGATTTTTACTGCATTAGTACTGCATTAGTGTCTTCTCATTTTTGCCTGCCAGTGGCATTTTCTACTACTTCTTGCTTGCCTTAGTTCACGTATCACTGAACTGTATTCACTAATTTATAAGCAAAGGTTGTCTAAAGTAAGAGTTGATAAAATCCAAGAAACATTTTCAAATTAATTTAGTAAACTCACATGCATATGACAACAAAATTTGTGCCTGGTTCCTACCAGGTTTATGCCTGCCCAGTTTCATCTGTAACTCAATTTTAGAGCTTAAAAGCAATTTGGTACTGTAAAGAAATGAAGACTCTCTGAACATTATAGCTCACTTCCACCCCACTGAGCATCTCCCATGTAAATCATGGAAATCACTACTATCAGAAATCTTAAGGTCTAATCTTTCTGATCAATACAAAACATTTTTCACGTTTTTTGTAATTACATCCTGACTGTTGTGGTCAGATGAACGTACCTCCTGTGCCTTTTTTGCTAATTCTTTAGAACAATTTGGTTGCAATGGGAAGGAGGTATGTATGTTTTGGCTATTAACTACAGAAATGCAACAATATAAAAGTATAAAGATACCACTTCAGAAAATACATAAGGAAAAGAAAGGAAGAGAAAGGAAAGATAAGAGTAGCCAGCAGAGAGGAAAGATATCACCACCCATGGATCCAGTGACAAGACTTCATTGTTCAAATTTTGATGTCCCTTGGTCCAGATGATGGTCACAGCCTTGATCCATCAGGGGTGGGGAAAGGCCATGAAACATAGATTTCAATGGGTTCAATATGTTCAGGTGGGAGCATCCAGGTACCTCCCCTGGGGGGAGTTTTACACTGTCTGTTCCAACACTGGGGATCATGCACAGTCCTCTCATGGAAGGCCCCAGAAATGAGTCTGGGGGCATTTCAGAGGTCTTTGATGGGTTATGACACCCTCTAAGCCATGACAGCTGCCTCTCACCGGCGTAGCTGAGCCAGTTCTGCCCCACAGGAAGGGATGAGCACCTTCAGGCCCAGGTATGATTGTCCCAGTACTTCCCAAAAGCCAGTTGTACAAGAGTGGACATTGTGCTCACCCGCTCTGCACCTGGGCTGTTCTTATGCAGATCAGAGGTTTCCCCACCAAACATCCAAAAACTCTTCTCCTCCTCTTTGGCTGGGGTGCAAACCTGGCCTCAGCAAAGCACATACAGCTTTTGCAAACGGCCAATTTGTTGAGTCATTAACCATTAACATTTTAGTCTCTCACGGCCTGCAACCTAAGGGAAAGCAAATTTGAAACCAGGGACGAGTGCTTCCCTTGCTGGCTGGAATGGCATTTTATTATATGCATAATGCACTGCCCCTGTTGAACACCTGCATTCTACTCATGAATTATCTTTGGATACGTACAATGGTTTCCATTAAGTCATTTTCTTACATGGTTGGCTGTATTAACCCTAATTCACCAGTCTTTTCCACACCAACACATCTTTGTTTGCTCCACTTGAATAGCAAACTTGAAGTGTCTCAGCAAAGGATGCTCAGCTACATTTACATATTGACACAGAAAAATAGTAGTTTTATCTTCAAGCAGGATCTTAGCTCCAGGAGGATTAGTGAATGAGTGCATGGGAATTAATTTTGACTCTTTGTTTCTTCCTTTTATTCTGATATCCACATTTTTATTTTCATAAATGCAGGGATGCACCTGATCAACCTGACTGTCCCTTTATGGAATACACTTCTTCTGAAAATGAAAAAAAAAAGGGATCCATAGAAATGTAGTCTGAAGCTGCTTTCATAACATAACCTCTCCTACTGCATCCCTAAACCCCAAATTACTAATTTTGCTCAGCCATGAGGCACAGAGAAAAGAAGAAAGATCAAGGTATTTTTGACAGGGAACTTGAAGCAAACAGGGACAAAAAACGAATGAATAACTGAGTTTACTCTTATTTAAGCAACATTGGGAGAAGTCCTTTGAGTGACCTCCACAAAGCTTTGCTGAGGCATCCTTTTATACTCTTCTAGAAGATTAAAGCTAACTTTCATAGCTTTAAATCTCCTCTTTCATAGATGCCATCTGTTATCATTCTTGATATGCGTAAAAGAGAGCTGATTAGAGAGCCACCTTGAAGACATGACTTTATCAAGTCATCCAATTTTGGAGAGACATAAAATTGCTGCTGGTTTTTGGGCATTTCTCTTGGAAGGGTGAATGAACTGATTAAGCTGGAACTGTCATTGGCTTTTTATTGCCCACAGAACCAGCCACTGCCTCTAGTGAGATGACAGAGAAGAAATGCTGCGGGCAGCTATTTCAACAGCACTTTACCAAACAGATTATGCACGATTTGTCTGGCATTGAATCACTGGCTTGTGTAAACACCAGATGCAAGTGAAATCTTAACTAAAATGCTGTGTTCTGGCCCGTGAAAGCAATAGATTATTAAAGTTAATGCTACTGTTACCTGTATGTGTTATGTGATTGTATTATCCTCCCTGCCTCCCCTGGCTGTGCCAGGGGCTGCTCTCACACTCAGAAGCTGCTGGTCTAGTGCCAGAAAAGGGTGCTGCTGCCCATGCGTGCTTTGCTCTTGGGGTGGGCTCAGAGGGAATGTTCCTTGATGTGTCCAAAAATCAGGTCTTGCTGTTTGATGCCCTGAAGAAGGGCCTGGGCACCAGCAGCCTTCCTGTTCTTGCTCCAGTGCCTGCACCTCTGTCTTTAGGGATGTGCTGAGTTTAAGATCCCCAGGGAGAGGCAGGCATGGGGCCTTGTTTTGGCCAGAGGAAAGATGTGACCATGGCCTGCTGGGGTGAGTGTGGAGCAAGAGGGACATCTGCAAACATGCACCTCATCAAGCAGCACACGTGCAGACGTAGTGATTCAAGGTGCTTGGCCCTGAGACAGCAAAGCATTCAGGTGCTGGGTGACAAACACAGAGCCAACAGGACTTTGTAAGTGTTTATGGTAAATACAGCCCTGGGGATGAAGAGGATATCCATGAAGATGATATGTATTCATGTGCATACATATAGGCACCCCACTAAACTTTTCATAGTCTCACAGCAACCACGTGCCTGAACCTACGACTACACTTGCTCTTGCAAGACCTTGCTTTGGATTTTGTTTCTGGAAGGGCAACAAAACATTTGATTTCCTTCCTTTCAGCTCTTGGAAGAGCTGCATTATCAAAACACTCCCTGCAGATCTGGAGAAGAGAATGGGGAAAGCTGTATGCAAAAGGACAACTGGTGACAGTAGTTCACTGCAGATCTGCTGTGATTCAGGGATCCAAGACTGTCAAGAAGAGTGGATGGTTTACCTGAATGGTGGGGCCAACTGGCCAATGGCAGAATTAATTAATATAATTTGCTTTACAAACAAACAATAATATAAATACCTCATGTGTGTTCAGGCATGAAGGCTGGTGTTACAAACACTGCATGGTGCAGAGACTGAACTGACAGGGAATTAGGGATATATGATAGTCTTAGGGATTTAGTCACAGACACAAAGAGGCTTTGGAAACTGAGCTACTTCTGCATCTTATGTACTGCCTGGCTAGGGTGGAGTATCTTGTCCTGTCCAGCCTGGGTTTTTTTCTGCTCTGCACTTATCACAGCCAGCAATGCAGTGGAGGGCTGCTTGATTTCTCCTTCCAGCAGCCAGATGTGGCTCCTCAGCTGGCAGGGAAGGAGGAAGAGTAGCTCGTGCTCAGCATGATACCTGCTTCATGCACCAAGTAGTACATCAATTGAGGTCAAGGTCTAAGGCTTTCCAGTACTGTTCTGCCATGAGAAAAATAATTCAATTATCTGGCAAAAAATATGACATAGAAGTTCTGAAATATGTTTCTTCTTGGTGAAAACACATAATTATGGAAAGTCATTATCCTTGCTGCAGAAGAGCTGTATCTTGATGCTTTAGTAATCCAAAGACAAAATGTGAAGTACCTGTTTCAAGTTCTCAGCTTTACTTAAGCCATCTGGGATCTGCACAAGCCATCTGATAACAGGTTTGCACCACTGGTCTGTTAAATGAACTTCATTAACCTCCCACTCCATAACAGTGCCTAGCTTTGTGCGGCTTTCTTTTTCTATCATGCAGTTCACTGAGTTACCAAATATCCAAAAAACCCAGCATTCTCTGAGGCTGGAAATGGCCAGAAACTATAGTTTTGATCAGAGAGATCTTGAGTCTGAACTTTTTAAATTAATCCCCTGTTCCTTCTGGCCTCTTTAAGAGGGGAAGGCTTGCAACCTTCTTTTTTATTACCGTGGCACCACATAGCGAGGACTGAACCAGCTTTTCCATTACAAAGCACTTTTTCATTTCTTAGCATGCTGAAGCCTGGCACACAATGCTAACCCAAGATGCAGGAAGGTTTTTTAGCAGCTTAAAGCGAATTAAGCTTTCTTTGAGTTTTGGGAGAAAGCAGGGTTGTTTGTTTCTGAGGGGGAAAACTGGGTGGTTTTAGCTGGAGCCTGGCAAAATTGTGCATGTATAGAGCCAGGAAAGCCTGGTTGTTTTTCAGGCTCTAAATATATTCTTTCCCCTCACTCTGACAGAGATTTTATTTTTAAAAACAGACAAGATTCCAGCAATCTTAGTTCTTGCTTTGAATAAGTTCCCTCTTTCTTTCACGTACTGCGTTTGCCTTTTTTTTGTTTTCCTTATTTTGCCTTGCCAGTTCAACACTGGATAGAGCCATCCCCTGTCCTAGATTTATCCGCACAGGAAATCCATCCTGTTCCCACTGCAAGCAGCTTCTTCAGGTCACCCTTAGCACAACATTCTCTAGAGAAGGTGATCACGAACAACATACACGTAATCCCTTCATGATTTCCAGGGAATGCAGAGAAGGCTCATGCTGGTCTTGTAGTAGCTTTACCAAAACACAGTTCTGGCCTGAGAAACAGTGTCAATGTAATGAAGATGCAGGGCAATTATTTACAAGTCCACTTTCCTTCTTAGCTCCCCCCACCCCAAGATGTAGTTCTCATTCCCCAAAGAGGGAGTGGGCTTTTCTTTCCTCCATCACTTTTGTTGAGAAACTGTTAATAACACTACTGGTAATATCATGTGCTTTACGGTCAGTTGCCTCTGTTTTATTTGTAAAGTATTCCAAGATGCTTGAATAAGTCCAAAATACCCTCCAGCCATAAACCATGCTGGAGGAAAATTGATTGCATAAACTGAAGTCATTAGAGGAAGTAAACAGTGCTAAGCAAGATATATGAAAGTATAAATCTACACTGCTGCTTTGTCCATTTGAAGATCACTGTGCAGTATAGATTTATGATCTCTAGATTAATTTTGACTTAAATTGGTTTCTGACTGTGTATCAGATGTTATTTTCTTACTAAAATTATGTTTTACAAAGAACTGGATTTTAAAAACTTACATCCATCTAGTTCCCTTTACACCATCTGCAGAGGCATTTCACTTATTTTCACTTTTATAACACCAATACGACAGAAGAAATGTCCAAAGTGTGCTGCCATTTATGTGCTGCCTCGTCCTAAAGGCAAAATTGTCTGTGTGGCCATGTGCAGTGAGCATGATGAACATTCTGTCAATGTAGATCCACCCTCAAAAACTAGTCTAAGACAAAATCCAAATGGAAAATTATTAAAAATAAACATCCCTTCTCCCTAAAACTACAACATGGAAAAAAGTCACCCTTCTATAAGATTAACCGTTTTGTGTTCCTTGGAGCATGCAGCTCTCAGAGTTATCTGCCAGGGGGAGTTTTCATCAGTATGTGCTTCATCCACATGTAACAGAGGGAGGAAGCTGATACAACCCATCTGTTTCACTTTTGAGGTGCAGAGCTCAGGAAGCTGATTTGCCCTGCGTAATTTGACACGCTGAATGACAACGCCAGGAAGAGACCTCAGGTCTCGTGTGTGCACCACTCTGTTCTCACTGCCTGAGATCAAAGCAGCCTCTTTCCTTTGGTGCATCTGTCACAGACAAGGAGCTACATAAATAGCCTTGCAGCAGCACTTGTGCTCTGACAAGCACATGATTCAATCCCTCAGAAGAAAGCAATGCTGAGCATAGTTACAGTTGTAGTCAGAGGAAATGTCCCATAGGAGAACTAGTGTCTAGTGCACAACCTGCAGTCCCATTTTTCAGCCCCAAAAACTTGAAGCTTCAGTATCATTCTTTTGGCTAATTGTACCACATTTCCTACATGAGGAACCTCTTGTGGCATCACTTCTGAGTCTTGTCAACAGTCCTCGTGTCACTAAAACCACACCAAACACACAACAGCAACAGAAAAATAAGTGGGTGGGGGTTTTCCCCCTAATTTTTATGAGCAGGCTTTCTTTTTGATGCAAACAGAAAGCTTTTGGTTGGGGCCATAGCATAGAAGTCATATAGAAGTCACATTGTGCAATTGCCTCTCTTGATGGCGCACAATCAGCTTTGCTGGGACACCACCTCTGTGAGTGATCTGCTGTGTGTGTGCATCTGTAGGAGAAATTTAGCTGAATACTGCAAAGGTGATGAAAGTAAGGACTCGAATAAAACCTTCAAAACCCCTATAAAGCTGGTTTCTCATTTTAATAAAAGCTGTAATTCTCTTTTCTTATTATATAAAGTAACTTTCTAGCTCTAACAGCCAAGGACAGAAACCAAATTAAATAAAAACCACTGTAATTGTATGATGCAGGGACTGGAATACTTTTGGTGTCCTTAACAGTGTTAAACTCCCATTTAACAAATGAAAAAGATTCAATGGTATGGTTTGGTATATTACCTACTGTAGTATTAAGGGTTGCAGACATAGCAAAAAAAAGCCCAATCTTTCGAGTCAAGGCACCTGCTAGAAATTAGTTCAATAGATCCAGGCATGAGGATTCAAATGAAAACAATCTCTGAATTCATAGTGAAAATTCTCCAAATTAATTTTGTCCAAATATTCCCTGGCCAATGGGATCCCTGACCACCAGTTTAGCACTGACCTGGACTTTCATTTAACTTTCCTTTTTCAGTATTGGCAACCCATGCTCAGAGACCTTTATTAGAGAGCATGGTGTACCCCACATCATATTGATGGAGTTTTTGATGAACAGCATTAAGTGGAGATGATACATACCTGCCTCAAACAAGCTAAGGGGGATCTATAACATGGTACAAAAGCTTATCGTGCACCAAAACCCAAAGCTACTGTGATATTTCAGTCCTGCTTCTTGTTGAAACTTAAGTTTTGTTGTTACGTGTTACCTCATGTAAGTTTTGTTTCCCATGTACTTCTCCAAACTGGTGAAAGCCTTGTGCAACAGAGCTGGCACCCATCCACTGAGGAGAACAGACTCTGCAGGAGACACTGCTCCAGTGCCTGCCAGCCTGAGAACTGCCGTGGTTAAAGGATTGGGCTGGGAAGTAAAAGAGAGAAAGTAGCCATCCTTGCTACAAGGAAGGGGATATTTCACACAAAAACAGAAGCTAACAAAGATGAACCTTTTACCAACGATGTCAGGCTGTGCTGGGAGGGAGACAGAGCCATCTCTGTGGCCACATCCTCAGGACACCCTGAGCCAGCAGAGGAAAGGAGTTGAGCCAAGGAAAAGCAGTGAGACCCAGCCACAGCACACTGTTATACCCCCTTCTCCCAGAGAAGATAACCAGGCATCTTAACCAAGATTAAGTGCAAGAAAATCTCCCACTGGCTGCTACAGAAGCCTCCATTTAGAGCCCCCCAGAGCCATCAGAATGACACATGTGGGTTTGGTCACTCCATGGGCACAGCTCTGTCCTGGCTGCATGACATCCCCACTGAACTTGCCCTGAGCTTGCTTAGACCAAGGACATCAACGTTTGGTCACCACTGAGGACTGAGGGGTTCCTTCCAGTAGGGACATAGGAACACTCAGTCCTCCAGGACTTCTGAGCCCACTGGGTATTCTGCAGGCAAAACAATGCCATTTGGGAATTGTGTTAAAAAACCCAAAAAAGCCTCAACCACATCCTGCTTATTAAAGCCTTAAGGCTGGCAAAAGTCATCACGATGAGCTTTCCCCACCTCTTCCTCCAGTTACATTCATCTTCTTGTAAGGCCTTCTTGTATGCAAACAATAACAAATATGCCAGCAGTTTAAAGCTCATTTCCCCAGCCTGCCTAGGAACCGCTCCAAGTCCTGACATTTACCCGATCCAGAAGCTGTTTGATTTTGCCAAGGTTTCTCCAGACCCTGCACAACACATTCAAAACCTTTACTTCTCAACCTGCACCATACCTAGACAGTAGCTGTTTTTCTTAAAGGCAAACTCGTCAAAGCACAGCAGGTATTAATAAACAGCTGCTGCTTTTCTTCTTGAGCAATGCAATGAGAAGATGCTGAAGATCTGTTTACATGATCCTGAAAAAGCAAAGTTCTTCTTTCTCCCCAGAAGCATTATTGATTTAATTGAAGAACTCCTCTGGGGAAGGGGCTTGCCTGCAGAAAGGTTACAGTCTGTTAAGAAAAAATTATCTCCATCAATTGTCAGCTCTTTAACCTAATGATGACAATCTTGAATAGCTTGCTCTAGTCTGCAAAATTACATACAGCACTTAATTAGATTAATTAGCAAAATAGAGTTATCGTAAAGAGTCTGGCTCTATATTTCAGTGCCAGAAAGGAAGAGGGGAAAAAAAGGGGGAAAAAAGTGTGTACATTAGTCTGAATGAAACCTGTCACTCATTAAATACTACCTGGTAACTGCTGTAGTTTGATTGTTGAATATTTGTTTTCACGTCTATTCCGAAATCTGAAAAACAAGCTTTAAAAACGTCTCTTTTTTTGATGGATACTTTCAGTGAATACAATTTAGGATTGCTTGTTGCTGTCCTTCCAAAGGGTAGTGTTTCAGAACAATGACTAGCAGAGAGGTGCTATAAAGTGAGGCAGCATGAGTCAATGAGGTGGCTCTCTGACAGGTTTCTCAGCATCATAGTTCTGTGCAAGCACAAGCTTGACGAATTTCTTCAGAAAAGCATACTTTAAAAAAAAGAAAGAAGTACATAAAATTATGGTCTTTGCCAAGCCTGAGACGTGTGAGACTCAAAGAATAATGTTTTGTGGTTTTGCAGTATACACCAAAGTGAGTCAATGATATGTTTCATATTTCCTGCTGGAGAGCATCAAGACTCACATGATGTTCAGCAGCAAAACCCAAGCCCTGGTCTGGGCTTTGTTTATTGAGCATAAATTCCTGTTTCACACTGAAGATGCCATCTGCTCTTACTGTGTCAATCAATGTTTCAGAGTCGTACAACATCATTTCAACCAAATGATTATTGCTAAAGGAGTGGTACCCTTTAAACATGAAGGATGGATTTGGATCCCTGTTTTCATGTAGAAATATTAAAAGAATTGTTCAGAAACTTTCTGAATATTTGACTTTGTTTCTAAGTGTGGTAAGCTGAGAAAGTTCCCAGGACAGAAAAGCCAGAAGATCTGTAATACTCCAAACGTATAAATTGTTATTATCTGTCCCATCATGGAAAAAAACCATTATGTGTTATTTACACTGGTCAGCTGGGTGGGGGGAGGGAGGGGCAATTGAAGAGTGATGACTTACTAAATTTCAATTATTTTACCAAGCGAAATGTCAAGTAAGCTTATATTCTTTGACAAGATTATAACTTGATAATTTTGTACGTGTGCTCCGTGCCATGCCGGATATCTTCAATTTTAAAATAATTTAAACTATCTAAAATTAGTTTGATGATATTAATATGTAATTAACTTCAAATGGGAAAACACCACCCAGAAGAAGTGTTTCTAGGTGGGTGCCATGTAGTACCTGATGGTTTCTTTCAGTTTCTTTATACTGATCTGAAAATTAATATAATTAAATACCCAATTTACAAAGAACACATATAACTGTGTAAATAAGTGTAAATGAAAGTGAGGTGAAATCATTTGTACAGATGGATTTGCATCACTTGACGACATGACAGCATTAAACACATTTAGGAAAGAAAAAACACCGTGACTAGCAATGGAAGCTCATGTGGTATATCACTAGCAGGGATCATGTCTCTGTGATTGCTGGAAATGTTTTCATAGTGCCAACACCAGAATTTATGCTGAGAGATCAAAAAGGATTAATAATGGAAGTAAAGGAGTGACTTGAGGCATTGACAATGCACTTCTGGAAGATACTTCAATCTGATACCTAATATATGTTTCATCATGATTAGACTACAGGAAAAATTTTGGATTATAGTGGGAACTGTGATCTTGGTGGGTGAGTGAAAGCTCAAGGCAGACAAATTCAAACTCAAACTGCAAGTTCTACCAAGAGAAAAACTAGCCTTTGAAAAATATAACCTACAAAAAATGTTTAGTTTTTAATTTTCATCATTTCAAAGCTCTGAGGAAGGAAGGGATGTAGACTTTAAAAACTGTTGCAGGTGAAGAATCTAGACAGGAGAACTAGGTGAACTAGGTGAACTTGACTTTATATGTGGTGTTAGGCAGACTAAATTATCTGAAGTGTTTCAACCTAAATTTCTGAATACCTCTTTTTCTCATGTGTTGAAAGGGTATTTGCTAGAAATTTTCAGTAAAGTGGATCTGAGACCCTCATGTTGAGGAGATGGAGCTGTGATGTTTTCTCTCCTTTTCTGCAGAGGTGCAGAGTAAACAGTGGCTGGTCAGATCATAAATATAGCTGTGTGGCAACTTTCAAGAAAGGAGGCAAGAGTGTTATAAATAGGGGTAGGCAAACCAATTGAGATAAAGTTAGAAACAACCTCAGCCTGGACCACAGACCAATATTTACACAAAATGTGTGGTGAAATTGGAATATAAATAGCTGTCAGTGGCTAAAGTGGGGATGTTTTACATGAGTAAAGCACCCCAGGGAAGACATCTGATGGCTATTTTAATAATGACTGACAATTTCAAAGATGGGGTCCCAGAAGTGTAGCCCCACAAACTTTGATTTTTAGTGGTGCTTCTCCATTTTGCGAATTTTGGTCTACGTATAGCCATTCACAGCAGCAGTGATGACATCCATCTTTTGCTTACCTGGAGTTCCTTCTAAATAGCACGTGAGATCTCTCAGTGAGCATGGAAGTAATTTAGTTTTGTTAAGTATCCTCAGGGAGACAATCCACAGCTCTGCCAGTGGGTAGCCATAAATATATTGTGGTGTATCCCAAGTAACATGTTCCACATAAACCATACAGAGTCTTCCTGCCACATCCCAGGATGCCAGCACACCTATATTCAGTCCCACAGATACTCAGTCATGTGTTCATCTGGGCTCAACAACACAGTATGGTTTGAGGTCTACAAAAATATATTTCTTTCTCAAAATATTCCAGGCCAGACCAAGCTCAGCTCAGTCTCCAAACACCCCTGAGATCCCATTTCTCCTCTCAATTACAGGCACTAAACAACTCTTCCTCTACATGTGATGGGCTTCCTCAGGGAAGCAATTTGGAGGCGGAGCTCAGCAAGCATGAAATTTATGCTACTTGGAAAAAGATGAAATTCTGTTTCTTAGAAGGGTGTTGGCCACTCTTTACAAGGCAAAGCCATTTGATATCAAAATTTTCCTGGCTCAGTAACAGAACAAGCAGTAAACCAGTGTGAGCATTTGAAGGTCTCTGGAGATAGACAGCTCTGCGATGAGCTGAGAGACACGGAAACTAGGAAGAGCCCATAGTGGATTTCACCTCAAAATGTCTCTGATGCACATGATATGTGCAAGACCCATGCACAACATCTGCTCATACCCGTCTCATGCTCTTAAGTATTTGCACAGACTTACATTTTAGAAGCTCCTTTACTTAGGGGCAGCCTTCTCTAATGCTCCAGCAATACTCAACATCCTCTTCCTTCATCAGTGCTGCATGCCAGCATCCAGGTTGGCAGAGCAAGCCCAAGGAAAGCAACCAAGTAATAAAAGACAACCGTTGCTGCAACTCTTTTGAATTCATTGCACTTTATATGAACAGCCCCTCATTTGCCGAGTCCTCTCTGGCTGCAAGGTGCAGCACAGGATGGATGAGGAGGTTGGTCACAGTCCTTCCTACCTGAGAGTGTGCAAGGCCTGGTGGAAGACAAGCCACATATGTGTGAGCTGCTGACAACATCAAGCCAAAAACTGTGGCATTGGTGGGGAGTGTGCTCACACCTAATGTGTGGAGCCAGTGAGAGAACAGTGACTTGCAAACTACCCAATCCCCACTTTATTGTGTTACCAAAGGGGAAACGCCTGACCACCCTCCTGTCCTGCCCTCCACTCGCTTCGTGCATGTGTTGGATGCAGAGGCAGCTGCTGTGCCGGGGCTGAGGTCTGGGCTCCTCGCCCACCTGCCCACTGCTGTGACATTAGAAAATGTATGGGTGAAAGAGTTAATAAAATAAGCCCACTCCTTTACTCAGTCATTTAATCTATTCTCACTTGTGCCAGGTTTCGTTTCACAACCTCTCGTGTTGTGTCTGAAACCAGTTGGCAGTTTGAAGCTTTTGAGAAGAGTTTCACAGTGGATCATACAGTATGTGGTAATATGTCTTTATGATACAGACTCGTGTTTTGTATTTCTGCCCTTTCGGCCTTCCTGCTGAATGTAAATTTAACTTTGTTTTCAGCGTAAGCATCCTTCCAACTCCAGATCACCTCAGCATGCTTCAAACCTCTGGAGAAGCCTAAGATTTCAGCTTATGTTTGCAGTTCAGCTGACTACAACAATTTACTTGAGAAACAGTTGGCAATCCATCCTACTTTGTCATCTTCCCTGCTTCGTCTGCAATGTTACAGCTCTTTCAGTCCTAGAAGAGCTGTGTGCATGAGGAAAAGAACAAAGTCCTACTGATCAGACATTTAAATGCCATAAAATGTCACAACGTCAGATAAACTTCAAGATCTTAAAAAAGGATTAAAAGTGCAGAGAGTTTATTGGATGCTGACATGCAGTTAATAGCACTTTTGCATGCAATGACTTCACACACTGTTTCTGTGCAGTTTTAAATGTCATGTAAGTGTATAAATTCCATTCAAACATAACCTTTATTATGAGAGCATCAATAACAGGAAAATCTAATTAAAGAATAAAAGGCTTGCTGGAAACATAACCTTTTTCATATTGAATTGGTAATGAATTCATAGAACTCTGTGAAGATATTATTTCAGAGGAGGACTGACAAGCACAGAGAAAACCCTGCCTTCTACCACATGGTTTAGAGGAAGTTCCTTCCCTCTCTTCAGCAGCCCATCCTCTCCCTTTGTAATCCTGAAGGAATTATTTTTCAAAGTGGTTGCATCAAAATACATGAAAACAGCAGCTAGACCTTTGAAATCCCTCTGTTTTGTCAGCTTGAATCATCTGCCCTGGGACACTTGTCACCTTGCCACAGCCTGTTACACCCAAGCCTGTGGCTGATGAATTACAGCTCTGTGAATCGTCCTGTCTAGCAAATTGCCAGCATATGAGAAGGAACCAAATATCACGATCAGCATTACAGAACACCATGGACAACGTAATAGCAGGCTACATTTCCCTCGGTCAGTGCTTACCCCAGAAAAGTAGGCCATGGTGTCCTTCAAACCATAATGAGAATTACTATGGAGAGGACTGTCAATCTACATAACAGAAGAAATGAGGCTTGACAGTTCAGAAAATTGGGGATAAATACAGTAGCAGAACCAATTACTGCAAAAGGATTCATTTTTTCCTCCATGCTCAGTCTAAAACAGCTAGAAATGACGCAGTGTTACCTGATTTTGACGAAATATGCTTATCTGTTTCTAGCTGTTGATTTTGCCTGGAAAGACAGAATGTGATAAAGTTCTGCTTAGGCTCTGTCTCCCTAAACCACAGTTAAGTCCAAGCTATGAACATGCCACATTACACTGCAGATGGACAACCAGGATAGGTCTCATCCCTTTCTGTTTCTTTTATTACATCCCTATAGAAACATTATAAATATAAATACCACTACATATAAAAATAAAGATATTTTTTATCTTGTTCTCTGCATTTCCAAACATCACTTGCTTTCCTTCTGGACTGGTTATTCATAAATTATTACTCTTCCCTCCAGACTAGTCAAAGATATTACAAACCACTTGATACATACTGTAGACTGACACTGAGAAGAAAGGTTCAGAAGGGTATCTGAAGAGAACCAGATTTCAAGTGCCTTTCTCTGTGACCCTCTGCTCCCTAATATTGCAGGGCTCCCTCACTCCTGTTTCAAAAGTGTTTTCACTGTCAGGCTCCAGCCCCTTTCTTTCTCAGATCTTGCAGAATAGTCCTTCCTGCAGCTGATCACAGAATCACAGAATGGTTGGGGTTGGATGGGACCTCTGGAGGTCATCTAGTCCAACACCTCTGCTAAAGCAGGTTCACCTGGAGCAGGTTGTACAGCATCATGTTCAGATGGCTTTTGAATATCTCCAGAGAAGGAGATTCCACCACCTTTGTTGTGGGCAATCTGTCCCAGTGCACGGTCACCCTTACAGGAAAGAAATTGTTCCTTATGTTGGGGTGGAACCCTCTGTGTTCCAGTTTGTGCCCATTGTGGCTTGTCCTATCACAGGAACCACTGAAAAGAGGTGACCCAGGATGAGCAGTCCCATCACCTTTTCAGGGATTGAGGAGAGGCTGACTGGCCGGTAGCTTCCTGGCTCCTTCTTATCCTTCTTGAAGACTGGACTGACACTACTTTTCCTCCAGCCCTCAGGCATCTCTCCTGCTCTCCGTGACCACTCAAAGGTGATGGACAGAGGTTTAACAATAACATCTAGCACTCATGTGTGCATCCCATCAGAGCCCCGTGGATTTGTGGGATCAAGTTTGCCTAAATGATCTCTAACCCAATCCTCCTCAACCAAGGAAAATTCTGCCTTTCTCCAGATTTTCTCTATTGCCTCCAGGGCATGGGATAAAGCTGCAGTTGCTGGACCCTGCAGTTCAGCAGCAGGTCATGAAAGCTGTAGTAGTTCATCTGTGCAACTCAAAAACTGCTCTACCCTGCCTCAAAACTGCTCTGTGGGGTGCTTTGAGCCCTGCTGAAGCCCACACCAGGTCAGTGGTATTTGTTGGAGGAAAGAACAGTAGCCACAATGGAAACGCCAGGTTTGGAAGCTGTTGGCACTGGGGAGAAAAAAAAAAGAATGTGACCAAATCATGTTTCTGAACTCCCCAAGAAGAGTCTGTAAAGCATACAGCAGCCACCAGCAGCCCTGCTGAGCTAAAGACATCTCTTGATGTTAGGTGTTTCATGGATACCTTGCTACACCACTGGGAAACTCATTCAGATACACAACCTGGTCTCTGAGTTCCAGTGTACAGTCAGGGCTCATGGGACTCAGTGCAATCGTGTGCTTCTGAATGGATCTGAAATCTGTGGGCAATCCTTCCTACTGTCACAAATGCTGAACAGGGGAGGAAGCTTGTTTTTAATGTTTGTGATACAATAATGTTAATTGTAAGTCATATGCACTAAACATAACACAGAAATATCTACAGAAAACAGAAGATCTCCTGCAGCAGCTGCCACTGGGCATTGACTTGTACCAGTTGTTTCAGCAGATAACTTAAAGTTCTCTCAAATGTGATGAAATAGAGGTTATTTAAGGCCCTGGTGCATGACATCTAATCATTCTTTATTTCGTGTAACACACTATAACTCTATTAGTCTGTATAAATTGCGTGGTATCCTTGTTGAGCTTGCTAAGCTGGCCTCAATGAAATCCTGTGGCTGTGACTATTAGCTACTATAGGGAAATCCTTTATGGATTTCAGCATTTTGCAGCCTTTTATTTCATTAATGTGTTTCGCCATTTACCTACTTTATCTGTATTTGAAACAGCTCAGTAAAACCTATGAAACAGCAATATTGAATATCAAATATAGCCATTCTTACAGCGTTATAGGTACTATTACTTGCAGCACAGATCCTAAGATAACTTTAATCAGTCTCCCCTAATGAATAGTCTGTGAACAGAATCTTAAATGCAAGGGTCTAATTTTCAGAGATTCAGCACCTGGGGGAATTGCACCAACGTCATTTGCAAGTTCTGTACTTTAGCAATTTACAAAAGCTGCAATTCCAGCTCTCTTATTACTGTGTTATTTATTAACTATCTTTCTAGTTTGTGTCTAAGTTTGTACAAGGAAGTATGTACATGGCAAATATAGCACTGCTGGAAACTGGGTTGAGGTTGTCTTTTTCTATGTGGATTATGAAAGCTGTGGAGGTGATTGATTTTTAGAGCATATAGTGTTCCCACCCATCATGTGCATCTCCACCATTATAGGTGCAAGTTGTCTTTTCAGGGTCCTACTTTTGGATCATTCTACTTTTGGTAATGTAGCTATGATAGGCAAAGTACATCACTGATTAGCTTGAAACACTCTGTTCATATTTAATCATTGTTCTTGTAGTTTTCCTCTGGGCTTTGAGCTGTCGCAGATATTTTATGTAGGTAGAAAATGCCATTTTTCTTTTGCTAGAATTCTTCTGGGGAGATGCTGTCAGAGTGCTCCATCACATGTGACAGATCATCACTTACAGAGAATTATCTCTAATACAAAATTGAGTTTTTATCTTGAACTGTCGTGTCTGAGAAGTCTTGGCTGTGACACAGGGTAGTGAAAGGAGCTGGATTTAGTAGCTGATTCCTCTTCCAGGACTGAACATATCCTATCTCCCATACCCAGTTCTGTCCTTAATCTCGTAACAGCTGCCACCTCCCCTTCATGGGCTAACAGGTCTCCTCAGTTAATACTATCTCCAGTGCAGCCTCCCCCAGCATTAGGCTGTGCTCACATTATAGTGACCAGATTTTCAGTCCAGAATTGTGTTGTCACAGTGCTGACATCACTACTGCTCTTCATGCACTCTGGCTCTTACTATTTGTCAGTTATTAGCTGTTAAAATCATGTTGGAAACAGTGAAAATATTCAGTTGTCAAATCAATCCAACAGTCTCCAAGCAAATAAACTTTGAATACTAGTTATGAATCAAGGCTCAAAAAAAAAAAAAGAGTGAAATGTATGCTTCTGTACAACTGTGTGACAATACATGCAAGCACAGAATATTGTACCCTAGAGAATGATGTTTGGGAAATGCTGTTTTCAGACTGCTTGCTGACTGCTCCCTGGCAGAGGCATGGGGCTCTGAAATGCGGTAACAGCCACCAACCTCCTGGGAAATTCCCTACTCACCTCCACAATTACAGACTCCTGGTCTAAGATGTGATCCTTATTTCTCCATCCAACAAAATTGCTTTTTTTTGAGGAATTCTGGCACAAATAGCAGCACCAGTACATTACATAAAAAGATATTTGAAGATTTTGTTAAATATTCATAGTTGGAAAATTTAATCATTATTTGGCTAAGGATATACTAAAATCACAGCAGTTATCATCAGTTCTGGAATTCAGAACAGAGACAGCTGAATCCTAAGGCTTTTTCTAAGATTTCTGTGAGGTTTTGCAGTTTTTTTATGCAGAGAATAACACATCTGAGAATAAAAGAAGTGCTCATGCCGTGAGCCGCAGTATAAAGTCTGTATTTATAAGAGTGTAACAAATTCTTTTCTACTCTCTTACTAGACACGAAAAATACTGGAACTCCCCAGGACCTGGGACCCCACACAGACATGCTTAGTTTGTAATCAGCCGATAGGATTTGTATTTCAAAACCCTCTTCACCAATCAGTAGCACGTTTAAGAATGCCTGCTAAGTACATGCCACTGAATAGCTATGCAGGCATTAGTGCACTTTGTAAAACAGCATCTAGTGAAACCTAATGTACGTGGCATTCAAACACAGACTGCTGCTGCCTTCTCATGAAGCACTTATTTAAGTCAGTTTATTTCGCTCCTAGCCACCTTCTGAGGGGCTTATTTTTTTTTCTGCCATTACACAGTATGTTTCTTCTGCTACTTTAAAAAGTGGTAGATGTCATTTCCTCCAATTTATCGATGGAGGAAGCTGAGGGCCAGAGAACAAAGTGCAGGCCTTGGAGTTCCTGCACTGTTTCCTGGCCGTGCTGCTTCCCTCTCCCAGACAGTCACCAATGCACAGGCCAATGCTGCAGCCAGCCAAGAAGAGTCTCTGCTCCCCTGCATTTATCTCCATGGAAAAGAGGTAACTAATGAAACACCCAAGCTTATTCAGAAAGATCTTCTACAGACTGCAGATAGCTTAACAAGGCTGGATTGCTCTGGACAAACAGGAGAGGTTCCATGACAGCTGAATCACTATTTGGTCGTGCTACTCCCACTGCAGTTCAAGTTGCCTCCTTTCATACCACCCTCCCACGCCACCTCTTGAACACTCACCTCCTCATCACAGACACACACACCCTCCTTCCTCTCAACTCTGCTGTGCCAAAGCAGCACTAAGTGGGAAGTTCTATGAGCTCAAGTGGCAAAAGTATGAACGTCAAAGCAGTGCATGCAGCTAGCCCCAAAAAGAGAAATTAAGAGTTTGGTGTTTGTACCTCACCACTCTCCCAGCATCACTGCTCTCTTTGCCACACCAGATGATATCGTAAATGGAAGAAATACTATCTTTTTTCTCAAAGTACCAGTAGCCAACGGGAAGCATTAGGGATCTGTCAGGATGGCACTGGGACTGTGTCATCCTCTGGTTAGCCATACTTCTGGGCTAATTTTTTTTAAACACCCAATTCTGCTTGTCTTCCTGTCCTCTGGTTACCCATACTTCTGGGCTAATTTTTTTTTAAACACCCAATTCTGCTTGTCTTCCTCTATGCTGCTTTTCAGTCCATAAGTGCTTTTCAGCTTGGGGCTGACTACAATGGATGCTCGCCTAAGCCTGTAAGGACTTGTTGTTCTCTTGTATACAAAGTCCTATTTCTAATCTTTCTGCTGTGCTCCTTTTTGCTACCCTGTGTTTCTACAGCCACCCACAGAACAGAGGTGATGAGTCAGAAAGGGAAGTTTAATAGTGTCCAGAAACAGAAATAACTAGAAAACCTCAGGAGTTTTACTTAGGCAGTTTACTGCCTTTTTCTTACTGAGAACAAACAAGTTGTAATGACTAAGGAACATCACACAGGTTACTTTTGAAAATTATCAGACTGATCTGTGCCACAGCTGCTTTCATAATACTGAGAGCAACAGGAATCAGGGAGTGTTGAGAATGGTGGAGGGTTTGATTGAAGTGTTTACAGGAGATCAAAAGACTGAAGGTCTTTACAGGATACATGCAGATTTATTAATCTTTAAACCAAGTTGTTAATACTCCATTTAGAAAGCTTAATTGGTCAGAGTGAGTAGGTGTGACCAGAAAAAAAAAAGTGGTAAAGTCCTACACCCATTATAGTCGAAAGAAGCTAGCTGATGACATCACCAGTTTCAGAATTCTGCTCGTGGTATCAAAACCCCATGGGCTCACCACCGTTCAGCAGCAGCACTCCAACTCTTAGCTATATAGGGATAAAACAATTTCACAGTGAGGAATGTGCCTTTGCAAGGGCACACTGTGCCATGATTATGGCTGTATGATTACCTTTCTTGCAAATATCATGCTTTGTATTAATTTTTAACCTTCAATTAACACAAGTGCAAACCCAGGTAGGATAAAGCTCATTGGAACATTATTACACCATGCACAGGACACTCAGGAGCTTCCTTGATCTGTGCAGCAAATGAATATAACAAGAAGAAATCAGCATTACTTAAACCATCCATGCCAGAGGAAACTATATCAGGAATTCATATAAATGGAAAGGATACTCAAGCACTGCAAGAGTGAAGGATTGGGTCCTTTCAGATTAGTTTATTTCATTAGTAGACCAGTGTTAAAATTTTTGGAACTCGCTTCCAGTTTTCACGCTGGCAATTCTGAATCATCTCTCTCCGCTGCTTCAAATTCAAAACAGGAAAAAGTGAGTACAGTAACCAGCCATGGAGTCTTACAAAATTATTCTTGTGCTGTACAAAGTAGCTGAAAAAATGGCTGACTCAGCATGTCTGCATGGGCCAGTTTGTGAAACTGTGCAGGGCACCATTCTAGCATTTTTTGCTGCAGTGACAGAACAACATGAAGGTATAAAAAGAAAAAAGCACCTGAGAAAAAGGGGAAATTTTGCATCACTGCACTTAAATCCCAGTCCTACTGACTTGAGTAGAAGACTACCGCTGACATCAGAAGGGCCACAGCTTCACCAGTAGAGCCTGGGCCCCAGCTCTGCTTTGAAGGCTTTTGCTGTTTTGGTGGCATCACAAGGCTCAGGAGTGCCCCTTGGTAACTGCTGCTGGGGGAATTCCTGGAGAACAGAGTTGGCTCCTACAGCTGCCTGGTGTGTTCAGAGGATGGAAGGCAGGATCCTGGCTCTGTGATTAAATACCCAATGGCTGCCAGGTACCACACCAAGAAAAGCCAATGAGGAAGGTGATGTCTTGAAGTGGCTACCTGAAAACAGAGGCTAGACAAGAATAAGAGAATAAAAGTAGGTATTTATTTGAAGGGCCTTCAACAGTGTGGGAGTGTAAATCCTACAAGGAGCTCCACCCAAGATGGACGCTGGGTTCTTCACACTTTTATAAGTTTGGTCCATTCGCAAATCAGGGTTAATTCTCCAATTATAATTTCAGTTAATGATGCAATGACCCCAAGTTTGCCCCTCCTCTTCAAAGGCTTTTAGTTTACACATTTTGGGGCCTGGGACAATCAAGGTGTCCTTGAAGAGCAAACCTAGAGAGGGTTTGTTATGTCTAACCAGCATGAGAGAACAGTGGTTAACAGGCCAACAAAACTTCAGAGTTACAAACTAGGCAGTATAGGATTTGAAAAATACCGAAGTTAAAATCTAAGGCATCAAAGGGAAGAAGAATGCAGATGAGGTTTAGAGAGGTGCTCCTTTTTCAAACAGGCACTGTTTATCCTTTTTCTTGTGTTCAAAAAAAGAACTGTTAGTGTCTATATGGTTAACCTGGATGTGAACTTTTCCTTTTACAATAAACTAGCCTTTTATTTTAAATTGAGCAATATATTGACATATACCCATACTCACTCAATGATTATTGGAGCCAAACAAAAGCAACAAAGGGAGTCAGACAAATAGTCACTCATATTTTGGCTCCATCTTCCACAGTTAAAAACTACATAAACAGTTCAACTGCATTACAGCACATTTAAGAAAATAAAGGCCCCAAAAAGTGCAAAGTCAACCTATGATTAATTTTATTCAAGTACTTTGCTGGGTCTTGGTTGCATCTTTCTATATAACCTAAAATAAACATTGTAAAAAAATGGACTAATAATATGGATTCAAAGAATGCTTTAAGAAAATGCAACTGAAAAAAATATACTCATACATTTGGTTTTGAAATTATCATTACTGGGCTAACAATAGAGCCAGATACTTTGCTTGCAAGTGTTTATCCTGAACTCTTTTAACATGCAATATATAAACTCCCTAAAGCATTTTTAGCTACACATCATCTTTCAGAGTATCTGCTTGACTCAGCTCATTTTAAGAATTTATGGTACATACAGATTTGGACCGAGCATGAATAATGCACAAAAGTGACCTCCATTTTAAGGAATCAGCACTAAAATCAGATCCTAACAAATTTAAAGGGTCAGTTAACTAAATACATGTATATTAACTTTTTAAAAAGGTATATTACCTATCTATATTACTCAAAAAAATATTATCTTCCTTTTTAACAAGGTAGAACAGGATCAGCTATTACATATATTGTAAGAATTGAACATGCAAAATCTCTCAGCCCTTGTCTATGTGATAACCATTTTTCACTTACTATTTTTTGCCTTAAACAAAGGAAAAACCATCAAACTGTGTTGAACCCTTTCAACGTTCCCTCACCTCTGTTCAGGTTTCAATGTGCTAAACAGAAATACATAAATGCTAAGAATACCCAAGACATCAGTTCTGATTACCTAGTTGGAGGAAGAGACTCTACAGAAATGCTTCATTTGTGATATAAATTATGTCATTCTGTAAATGCCATGCAAACAGTGGTAGGGCAGGACTGCAAAAGGAGCCTCACTGGTTTTTAGGCCTCTCTGAAGCATAATGCGAATGGTGATGACATTTTTCCACAGCCTACATCTTTCAATTAGGACTAAAGTCAGAAACAAAATTCCAACAGCCTAGGTTTTGGGATTTCTGATAAACTGACCTTGCATATTTATGGTGCAGATGGATCTTGATCTAATGCAGTTATTTTGCAGTAGATAAATCCAAATCTAAATCACATTTACATGTGATAGATTTGGCCCTGGAAGACTAATTTCACAGTGGCTCAGAATACAGTTAGCAATGTGAATTTCAAGTTGCTTCCCATCAGCTTCAGGTTCCATCAGAAGACTTTCAGCTGCCAACACAGAAAAGGGCTGCCTAAAAAGCAACATTTGCAGGTGTGTACCACAGGTTAAATGCTTCATTTTGTACTACACTGAATAGAACTCACTCCTGGGAAGATCATAACATTAAGGCATAGGCAGTCTGTAACTAGACATTGAAAGGGCTTAGCATCTTCTAAAACTGCTCCTAACCCATACAGTTTGACATTTAAAAGTGCAGGCTCAAGATGTGACATTTTCTATGCAAACAAACTGTTTTCACCCCACCCCATCCCCCTTTTAATTTTACAATGACTAGAAAATAAATGAAGCCCCTAATAATTCAATGAAGTGCAAGTGTAACAATGTTCTTGTTCAGAGCTCTATAGACTATTACAGGATGTTATACATATGTAGATATTCATTACACTATCAGTGCAGAAAGAGCATCTTGAACTGGTTAAAAAAAAAATCCATGTAGAATATATGTCTTGAAGACCTCTAATTAAAACAATGCTTTTTAACAACCATCACCATCTTCCCCTTTTCCCCCACAACTGAAGAAAAAGTGCATTTTGATCTCTGTAGGATTTCACTTGTTTTTCTTCAAATTTATTAGCTTCTGTAATTATATAGTCCATTTTATTGTTAAATCAGAAACAGGAAGAGAACACTCTAGGTTGGTATAGTCATTTTACAATGAGCATATCAGCTACAATACCTTTACCTAACGTAGTCAGAAAACCAAAACAGAATCAGAACAGCAATTGATTTATTTTTTGACAAACTTGCTTATTGAGATATCACCTATTCTGTAAGGAAGAAAATACTGAAAAAATAAAAAAGTTAAAATTTAGTTAAAAGATTTACTTGTTTGGGAGCAATTTCATAAAATTCTTTTTAATATGAGCACTTCACTTCACAAAATGAAAAACTATTTACATCATTTTGCTTGCGGTTTGGTCACATTATCTATACACATTTGCACAAGATCTTAGGCAAAATAGGTATGTATCTTCTTCTGACATAGGCTATCAGATTGATTGCACATTATCCTTTTACATAATGGCTCTCCTATAGTGCACTGAAGTCAGTGATCACTGTCTAATTACATTCTCCTTTTAATTTATGGCTCAACAATAAAATCAATACCACTTCAAACCCAAATATCCGAGCGGCTGAATTACATATAGTGTGAAACATGTGGATTCCACTTTTTTAGACCTGATTTTTAAAAGAATAATTTATCTCACTAGCACAATTAACAAACTGTGCAAAGAAAGAAACAACTTTTGCATCAAACTGGTTTGAAAATCAAGGCATCTTGCCAAATTCTGTCAACTGATTTCCTGCTAGTTACATCTCATTTAAAAAATGTTCATTTCCTGATGGCACTACAATGAACTTTTCAGCACGCGATTACTGAATTACAGTATCCTTTACATATATATGCTATGTTTAGGCCAATAATGTAATTTCCATGTTACACAATATCATTGCCTTCACAAGCAGAGTTGCTACATACATTCACAGTTTCAATAGATTGTAATTAGCTTCTCCAGTTGTGCTTTAAAAGTTCCAAATATTTTCCAACAGTAAGTGCAAAGCAAATGTCCTATGCAGCTACAATTGGTCACAGAGTTATAAACTCCAAAATTAGGAGAGGAGCCTTCTCTCATTCTCCGTTTTCATCACCTGCTTTTTCAGGTATGACCTCCAGACTTCGACGAGGCTTTGAGATTTCTGCATTTTCAGTGCCTGGCTTATTAAGTCCACATGAAAGAGTGGCATAATGGATTTGCTTCAGATTCTCCAGTGCTTCATTTTTAGCATATTTGAGAAGATCAGCTTGTCCCTGTAAGGAAAAAAACGCAGTTAGAATACATATTTGATAACAGCATTCTCCTCTTCTTTTACCCTTCTGCTTATTTCAGATTAAAAGTATAGTTGTCCTGCTCAAAAAAACCCCATCTAAAAAAAACAAAAGAAAGACAAAAGCCAAAACCAAACCAACCAATCAAACAAACAAACAAAATCCCCCCAAAAACCAAAACAAAACTCAAATATGGATTTTTCTGATATTAGAAAGAATCAAGTTCTTTGCTGTCTCTGAAGCCGATTGGCAGCATCAGCAATGGGATATGGGTAATTTCTGCCTAACAGTTTTCAAGCAAGTAATGTGTGCTGTATTTTTAATCCATGGGGACTATAAATGTTTCTGCATAATGAAAATTGTAACAATTGATTTTAATACTTCAGGGAACTATTTAAAGCTTTCCTGGTTTTTTGGTTCTTAGGGATATTTTTTTTCTTAGCAATGTGATTCCTTCAATAGTAGGATGGTAAAGGATCAGTGCTTGTCAATGCATGGAATATGAAAATACAGGCTGACGAGCAACATATAAAAAGGACAGTGATGACAAAGACTTCACAGGGCTGTCTGCAGTTCAGCACTATTGCTATCCCTCTTTAGAATTATAGAATAATTTAGGTTGAAAAAGCCCTTTAAGATCAAGTCCAGCCATTAACCTAACAGTGCCAAGTCCACCACTAAACCACGTCCTTAAGAGCCACATCACTCTTCCTCTTCATAGCAATTAAGTTATAAGCAAAGCTGTAAGAGAAATTGTCCCAGGCTTAGGTGATTTGGCTCTTGTTCTACAGTCCTCCATCTCTTTGTATTGATTAAAGCCTTCTAACAGCATCAGCTCTCACTGGCAGACTGTGGACAGCCTTCCCTGCAGCTGGTATCTGCCTACCCTGCCCACTTGCAGGGAATGAGCAAAGCCATAGCACATGGGGAACATGTCTGTCTTACTGGTGGGCACAGAAAAGTTCAAAAACAAGAGGAGAAAGTCTGCAAGGGCCAAAGTGATTGTGCTGTGCCCACATTCCTGAGGGAGAGCTGCTCCACAGCTCACAGGAAAATACCCCTGAAGGGGAGAAATACACACACACAAAAAGTCCAGGTACTGTAGCTCCTTGAGACAGCCAGTAGCAGTGTCCAATAAGGTATGAACACTGACTGCACCTTCTCCTGTCATGTCTGATCCATCCTGGGTACATTCTTTCTCCTAACAGACATGTCTCTTGAAGACATGCTAGTGTATCTTTCAAAGATATGCTGCTTCTCCTCTGACAAATAAGGTTCAAGTGCATCTTTACGTCTTGATTTTTAAAATACAGGAGGAGAGATAGAATAGCAGTCAGACAGAAACGTGTGCACTTCATGGTGTGATACTTCTGATGCTTCTTTAGCAACTCAAAACATAAATACTATCCAATGAAGTAAGCACACTTATGTATTTGAGACACACAGATTGAAAACAAATATTACTTTCTTCAAAGAAATAATGTCCCCCCTCTGCTTACCCAAGACCATAATAGCCAAAGTCTTTTTTTCTGATAACTAGAGAGGAAAAAAATCTAGAATGCCATCAATCACAGCACAAGCTTCAGTAATATTTTGTTCTAAAGAAAACCAAAGAAAAAAAGATTTTTTTTTTAAATTGCATACTTCTTTCCAAACTAACAAACAACTAAAAGCTAATTTAAAACACTCCAGCACACTAAATGAGTCATATCTGGAGTGCATCTGTTTCAAGCCCAAGTTCTATTTTACATGGATTAGTAGAATATAGTTCTGGAATTTTAATCAAGTTGTTTATTATAGGCAGAGCTGCTAGCAAACAGTCTATTAATAAGGTTGCCCAAAACCTCTCAGTTAAAAAAACACCCCTGCTCTCAGTTACTTATATGCTCGCCAAACTTTAACTACTTAAGCTGACACTTTCTATGCAGGATTCTTGCCATTGGCAGGTTTGGCAGACTTCATTATTATTTCTGTTTAATATTATTCTTTAACCTTATCCATATGGTTCATTCAGTTCTGAGAACAAAGATGGGGAAATGCCATCCGAAGTTCGTTAACAATCTTCTATAGTTCCTTCCCTACTCTCACTTGGGGTAGGGACTTGTAATTCAAATGACTACAGGGTAGTAAATCCAAGTTATGAGCTTTTAATAAACAAAAATCAGATTTTGAATGTGGTTACTACAATCACTCAGGATTCCACTCCTGATCATCCTTCATCTCTTGACAGCTCCAGCAATGTGGCAAGACAATGTGTATTTCATTCCCACAGAATAATGAATGTGTGTTAGGAAAAAAGTTGTTTTTTTCCTGGATGGCTTCTCCAAGCCACCAACATTGGGTTGCCAATGCAGGCAGACAAAAAGCCAGACTAGAGGAGAGGAAGGAAGAGCCTGAGACAGAGACTCTGGAGAAGAGTTGGACGGGGAAAAGGAGGGTGCAAGAGTGATCTCTGGGACTGACCTGGCAAGAAGCGTAGGACTGCAGAAAGGGAAGCTGGACTGCACTATACAAAGCAGATACTAGATCTTACTGCAAGAGGAGATTGTGAAACACAAACACAGTGCAACAACACTGAATTTGGATCTGACAGGTGAGCAGAGAAAGGGGAAGATTAAGGCAACATTTGGGGTTGGAATACAGAAAGAAAAGAGATTGATAAAATTCACCATATTGAAAGAAGCCTGAAAATTACAGACAAGTAGAAGGACTAACAACTAAAAAGCACAGTGAATTGATTGGTAATGAGAATAAAAGCTGGTGAGAGAAAAACAAACAAAAACACTGAGCAGGGAGAAGGCTGCTGAATGCAATGAATTGGGTAAGGTAATGAGAAAATGAAAATTAACACTCATTGGGAAGGATCTCTAGAGGTGGCAAGGAGGAAGAAGAGACTATTAGGCACCAAGGGGAACAGAATAGTGGATGTAGGAAAGTGGAGAACAAGGAATCAGG